>NC_046293.1:85065158-85391295 GCF_004115265.2 Rhinolophus ferrumequinum
CTATTTAAAGTAGAAATAATAATGTATTGAGGGAGTTTATAACATATACAGAAGTAAAATATATGACAATAATAGCAGAAAGGACAGGAGGAAGTGAAGTATACTGCATAAGTATACTGTATATACAGAGGGTGCCAAAAAGATGTATACACATTTTAAGAAAGGAAAAAACTGTATTCACATTGTAATACTCAATGTATACTAATAACAAAAGATGCATACAAATCATGTGTATACATTTTTTTTTGGCATACTGGTATGTGAGGTGGCATAATATTAATTTATAGTAGAACTATAGTCAATTAACATTGTATATTGTAGTTTCTCTAAAAAATAAAATAACAGGTATAGCTGAAAGCCAATAGAGTAGATAAAATGGAATACTAAGAAATACTTGTTTAACCCAAACGGAGGCAAGAAAGAAGGAACAGCAGATAAAAGACAAATGCATCAAATGGAACAGTGAGTAAAATGATAGTCAAATCCAATGGTATCAATAATTACATTAAATATAAATGAAGTAGACACTGCAATAAAAAGGTAGAGATTGTAAAGCTGGATTAAAGCAAGACCCAACTACTGTTTTCCTGAAAATAAGACCTAGCCAGACAGTAAGCTCTAATGTGTTTTTCGGAGCAAAAATTAATATAAGACCCGGTCTTATTTTACTATAATATAAGACCAGGTATAATATAATACTAGGTCTTATATTAATTTTTGCTCTGAAAGGCACATTAGAGCTGATTGTCCATCTAGGTCTTATTTTTGGGGAAACATGGTATATATTGTTTATAAGAGAAACACTTTAAACATAAAGCTACAGATTGGTTAGAAGTGAAATTTTGAAGAAAGATGTGCCATGCAAATACTCATTATAGGAAAGTTTGAATGGCTTTATTAATATCAGACATAGTAGTTTTCAGAGCAAAGACCATTATTAGAGATAAACAGGGATATTTTATAACGGTCAATTTATCAGGAATGTATAATAATTCTAAATGTGTATATACCTAATAACAGAGCTTCAAAATACATGAAGCAAAAACTGACAGAACTAAAGGGCTCAGCAGCCTAATCCACAATCACGGTTAGAAATTTTAACACCTTTCTCTTAGCACTTGAGAGATAATTTACACAAACAAAAAAAATTCAGTAAGAATCTAGAAGATCTGAACAGCATTACATCTAATTGACATTTACAGAACACTATGCTCAATAACTGTAGAATACACATTATTCGCAAATGCACATGGAACATACACCAAGATAGAGCATATGTTGAGCCATTAAACAAATTTCAATAAATTTCAAAGGATTTAAGTTATACACTTAGTTCTCTGATCACATAGAATTAATTTAAAAATTAATAATGAAAAGATATCTGAAAACTCCCCAAATCTTTAGAAATTAAGCAACACAATTCTAAATAACCCATGAGTAAATGAAGAAATCACAAGAAAACAATTTAACTATTTCAAGCTGAATGATAATGAAAACACAAAATATCAAAATGTGTAGAATGCAGCTAGAGCAGTGATAAGGAAATTTAGAGTTTTAAATGCTTTACTAGAAAAGAAGAAATGCCGTTTTAAAATTAGTGACATAAGCTTCTACTATAAAAAACTGTGGGGCGGAGGAGTGAGGGCAAATTAAGCCCAAAGTAATCAGACAAGAGCAAGAGCAGAAATCAGAAAGTGCAGAGAACAATGAAATAGATAAGACAAACAGTAGAAAAAATAAAAAGTTGTTTCTTTGAAAAGATTGGTGAAATTGATATACCCCTAAGAGTGATCAAGATAAACCCCACAAATTACCAACACCAGGAATGAAGAGGAAACATCAATTCATATACTTTAGAAAGTAAAAAGATAATAAGGTAATAACAGTACGAAAAATTTTATGCAAATGATTGACAACTTAAACGGAAACAATAAATTCCTTGAAAGATACCAATACTGACACACACACAAAATTTAGAAAATCTGTATAGATCGATATGTGTTAAAGAAACTGAATTTATAGTTGAAACTTTCCCAATAAGAAAATTCTAGGCCAGGTTTACTCTACTGGTGAATTCATCAAAAATTTAAGGAAGAAGCATCTTATACAAACTATTTCAGAAAATAGAAAGAAAGTAAATACTTTACAACTCATTTTATGAGGCGAACATAACCCCAATGCAAATACAAGATAAAGACATTACAAGAAATGAAAATTGCAGACCAGTTTTCTTCATAAACGTAGATGCAGAAATCCTTAACAAAACATTAGCAAATAAAATCCAGTAATATAGAAAACAATGTATCTTGACTGAGTGGGTTTATCCCATGAATGCAGGGTTGTTTGAACATTTAAAAACTAATCAATATAATTCAATACTTTGACAGAATAAAGAAGAAAATGTGATAATCTTAATAAATGCAGAAAAAGGATATGATAAAATTCAAAATCCATTTACTATAGAAACTCTCAGCAAACTGCGAATAGAAGAAAAATTTGCAATACAATAAAGGCCTTTTATGAAAAACCCAGCATGATTATGAATGCTGTTTGTTAGGATGTTAACAAACTTATTAAGCAGCCTTATAAACTGTGTTTCCCTGAAAATAAGACCTAGCCAGAGAGTCAGCTCTAAAGCGTCTTTTGGAGCAAAAGTTAATATAAGACCTGGTATTATATTATATCATATTGTATTATATAAGACTGGGTCTTATATTAAGTTTTGCTCCAAAAGATGCATTAGAGCTGATTGTCTGGTTAGGTCTTATTTTTGGGGAAACATAGTATAATGGCTCCAATCTGGAAACTACCCTAATGTCAACCAACAGGAGAATTAAGGTACAATTGTGGTTTATTTATACAATGAAAGACTCCTCAGCAATAAAATAAATAAATAAATTACTGATACATGCAACATTGTTGATGAGTTATAAAACATGAGTAGAAGATGTAAGACACAAAACTGTACATGCAGTATGCTTCTGTTTATATGAAGTCCTAGAACAGACAAAACTAATTGATGTTGATAGAAATCATAACAGTGGTTCTCTTGAGGATTCTGAGATTAACTGAGTAAAGGCATGAGGAAATTTTCTGGGGTAAAAGAAATATTCTATATCTGTATAGCAGTGTGGGAATATGGGTTACACAACTGTATGCATTTGTCAAAACTCATCAAACTATACACTTAAGATCCGTACATTTCACTGTATATAAATTATAGCTCAATCAACTAAATTAGGGGGAAAATCTTTACTGTATGTACCTTTGATCTTTGGTCCACATTGGTTTTCTAAGGCTACATAGTCACATGAAAGTAGCAAGTTTTCTTGCTCTTTATAACACCCCACCCCTCCCCCACCCACACACACACATATGCACGCACACACCCTCTGAAGCCATCTCAAATCTAGGTTATCCTTAAGAAAACTCCAGTGTCTGGGTCACAACAGTGGAGACTGTTTCAGTTGGACCAGATTTTGCTCTTTTTTTTCTTTTTTTATGATTCTAATGTGTAGCCAGATTGAGAATCATTGTTTTAGACATAACCACCAACACTCCGTGGAGCTGGAGTTTAATCCTCACTTCTTACAGAACTCTTGGCTGAGGCCCTTCTAAACTCCAACAGTCATCATCCTCCCAGAGAAACATGAATGCTCAAAATTTGAAACAGAGGTCCTGTAATGCAGGGAATTGGTTACCCAGGTGATGGGAGGACTGAGAAGCCAAGAGAAGACAATGAGGCCGCCCAAAGATTAGCAGTAGCAGGAAGTTGCGGGGGGGAAAAAAATCAACGTCCCAGTTCCAGCAGCCTAGCAAGTGGAATCCCTTATCCTTAAGACAGGATCAGCCTCTTTGCTCTATTCAGGCCTTCAGTAGAGTGGATGATGCCGGCTCACATTAGGAAGTGTAATTTGCTTTATCTAGTGTACTGATTCAAATGTCAATCCCCTCCAGAAACCCTCACGGACATACCCAGAATACTGTTGGACCAAATATCTGGGCACCTGGAGAAAAACCTTGAGTTTTCTCTCTCACACCTCAGATCAAATCAGTTAGCAAACCCCAATGGCTCTGCCTTCAAACTATGGCCCGAACTTGACCACATTTCATCTCTGCCACTACCATCCTAGTCCCAAACCACCATTATCTCTTGTCTAGATGACTGTGGTAACTGTCCCTCTGCTACTATGGCCTTTGTTCCCCTCTCTATTTATTCATCATACAGCAGTCAGGGATGCAATTAAAATGTGTCAGCTCATGTCACTCCAGCGTAAAACCCTCTGATGACTTCTCAGATCATTTTGAATAAAAACGTCTCCCTACCACCTCACTCCCCACTGCTCACACCACTTCAGTCACTCGGGTCTTTTTGCTTGCATGTTTGCTCAAACGTGTCACATGTATCTCAGAGCCTTCGCCCATGCTTTCCCTTCTGTTTTGAAGCCTTCTCCCCAAGGATTCTCATGCCTCCCTCAGCTCCTGCAGCTCTCTCCTCGGTCAAAGGACACCTTATTTAAAACAGCACACTCCATTGCCTACCTCCCCGCCTGTCCCCTCGTCACTTTTATCTCCATCCTCTGCTTTATTTGTCTTTACAGAGCTTATTATATCTGGTACCTAGGACAGTGCATGGCACATAGAAAGGTCTCATCAATACTTATTTAATGAATGAATGGATTAACAAGCTAATTAACCAATTAATTTCAGAAGCTAGTCAAAGCTGTTGGCTTACCCGTTCTGTAAAACTATTACAACAAGGAGCTGGCCTGAAGCAAGAGCTCCTATACAATCATCCATAATCATATAATTTCCCTTGAGGTAGCAAATTATTATCCTACAGACAATTATAAACCAGAATAGTATTTACTAATTTTCTTCCCTTCCAGGATTCTAGGAATCGAGACATTGTTTAAACCGCAAACAAAGAAGATAGAGAGAGGGAGAAAATGCTTTCAAAACAGTCTTCAAATTTCTGGTGTCTATTTCTCAAGCCTAGGGGTACAGCAGTCAATGCGGGTTGTGGGAGAAGTCGGCAACTGTCTTCCCATTGTAGGAGATGGGCAACAGAGGGCTGTCTCTTCATATCCCCGCTGAGCTTGAAGGAGGAGCCTTTACATTGTACCTTTAGAGTTACAACAATAATAGCTGTTGCTTTTTGGTTTGTTTAATAGCTGTTGCTTAACAAGCCACTACTGCTTGCAAAGTACTGTATTAAATGCTTTCCTTTTAATTCATTTAATCCTCATTACAGCCTTAGGAGAAATATGGTATTTCCTTGTTTTCTAGGGCAGGAGACTGAGACTCAGAAAGTTCTGTCCCTTGTTTGGGTCACATACTAAGGAATGTGAAAATAGGATTCCAACCTATACCTGTGTGATTACATAACTCAGAGAACTCACGGGAGTGTTTCTTTTCAAAAATGTAGGGCAATTGCTTCTCATTTTAAAACTCTACTTCTTGAGGATGCCGTGAGACTTTGATCTCTTTTGTTCTGGGTCTTTTTATTAATATTTCTGAAGACCTCCCACTTAGGATTTATGACCTTCCTAAGAAGGTCTGCCTGGCTAGTGGAAACTTAGAAGAGTTAATTGACTCCATAATGGTGGCATTGTACCGTGTGATTTATGGTACATGTGATTTATGACGCAGATGACGGAGATTGTTGTAGTAGACTATGTGACATTGCAAGTTCAAGTTAAAGGTGTACACTTATACAACAGTTTTTACAGGTTAGGCCTCCTTTCCACATTTAGATGTCTTTTCATACTTTTCTCCTCATTCATTGAAGGCCACCCTTCATTATCTTAATAACTTACACTCCAAAATAAGCTTTGAGGCCGTGATGAGTGGAGACGGTCTCAGCAAGGATGAAAAATGTGACTTCTGTCCCAGTTTGGAGATGTTTTGTCCATATTAGATTAGATGGGTCTCGCCACGTGATCTTATCTTCTTAAGTTCTCTCAGCCTCCTGAACTGTGAAGCTCCAGATGTCTCAGCTCAAAGGCGTTATTTACAACCTCCAGGGTCTTCTTCAACATTGAGCAAACTCCAAAAATTTACATAAATCTTAAGCATTCCAGTCCCATGTGTGTAACCATACTACAATCCCAACTGGAGACTATACAACGTTTTAGAGGAAAGAGAATTGGGGTTCCTAAGGAATGTTAAAAGCACGTTCTAGGGGAGCTTAAGGAAGGCCAAATTGGATTGGTTACACAGCTCAGCCTTTTAAGTTAACTTCATTTCCATTTGAAGACTCCATTTTTAAAGTCTCCACAATAATTACTTTCTTTTGATCTTTTTGTGGGTTATATAGTAGGCATTTCCTCCCCCAGTAATTTGAACAGTGGAATTAGGCTATGATTCCCTCCTGGTTCCAGCCAATGGCCTCTGTTGATCGCTGGGCTGTTGGCTCCACTTCTGTGATGTTGTCTTTTTGTTGTTGATAGAGATATGCTGGCAGTCATTGTCTTCCTGTTTTCTGGAGGGAGTTGAATTTGCTCACACTTCTCCCCAGATTTGGGATGATCTGTTCTCAGCTTTAATTGTTGCATTCATGACATCTTGCCATAATCATTTCTTTAAACTCTGCACAATTCAGAGATATTTGACCATAACAGCCGCCAAGGTTCTGGCTCACGCTTTATTCATTCCCCGACTGTACCACTCTGAGACTCCTGGCTGCCTTTCCCGTTCATCTGCAAGGACTGGCTTGCCAAAACCCTGTGGCCTATTTCAAGGATTGTTTTGTTTTCAGTTTCTCTGTAAGTTTCATGTTAACCTGTTATTTGGTCAGTTTCATTGCATGTCTATTTGAAGATTATTAGTTTTTAACTTCTTACTTGTTGGAAGCTTGCTATCTCAGGACTATCACATTTGATGTAGAAATCACATTCTGGCTTGGTGCTTTGGTATATTTCTCATCAATCTTCCTGCTCTTTTTCCCTTCCCTTAGTGACCTTCTCAGCTGATGTCATATTTGGGCTGGTTGCCCCAAGAAATGGGAGAGGTTAGATATGATGACACTAAGTAAGCATCCCTAGGCCATGCTGAATTGTAGAATGACAGAATTTTAAAGCTGGAAGGGTGCCCAAAGGTTGATGAGTTCAACTTCCCTCCCAATGCAAGAATTATTTCTGTAGCATACATAATTTCCTCCTCTGCTTGAATCCTTTCAAGCAGAGAGAGTTCATTAATTGGCTAGGTAAATTGTTCCCTTGTTTCCAGTTTTGATGACTGGAACTCCTTCTTTTTTTCATTGAACTCAATTCTACCTCTCTATAACTTCCTCCTACTATTTCCAGCTCTGCTCTCTGGAGTGAGACCCAATAAGTAGATTTAACCTTTCAATAATGTCATAGTAACTGATACTATGCATTGAGTACTTGCAGGGTACTGTACCAAGCATCTTATACCCTATAATAATCAGGGTTCTTCAGTAGCAAGCCATAGAAACCAAGTCTAGCTAACTGTAGTAGGTCTCTAGTTCGTGGGGCAGGAATTCAGATAGAATTAGGGGTCGGGTCAGGCTCTTACTGGCATGGGGAATGTGCAGGGCTGTCTGTGAGTGGCAGAGCTTTAGTGCCTGAAGCTGGGTCGGAGTAGGCTCACTTTAAGAACAACTCTAAGCCCTTAAGCTTGGGGGTTAGTTACCACATAATGAGATACTCAAATTCTTCATCATTGAGTGGCCTTTCTCCAGCCACTCTCTGTTACATCAAAGTCCCTCTGACGACATGGTATTTAGTGTTCCAGGCATAGTCTGTCCAGTGCTGAGAACAGTGGGGCTATTAAATACATCCAGAAACTATGCCTGAGGTTCTTATTTGTGGGATGAATCAAACAAAAGGAGATTGTCATGACAAGAGCTTGGGTGAGGATTAAGAAATGTCTCTGGGATTCATAGGAACACAACCAGTTTACTTAAATTCACCGTTTGTTGGATCCCTTTACATCCCTAGACCACCAAATTAGCTTTGGGGAGGCAGACATGAACACAACATGTATTTCTTGCCAGCTGAGGAACTTCCATCTTTGATTCTCAACTCCTTCAAACAGCCTCTCCACCGGCCCAGTGACATCTACTACTCATGTGCATTTGGAATTCATCCACTCTTCTCCCTCTCCACTGTCACCTTCATGCCCAGGCAGCCGCATCACTCACCTGGAGGACCTGACAGGTCTCCCCTTACACTCCAGTTCTATCCTCCCCACAGCACCCAGTGTACTTGTAAAAACTTACATCAGATGTTTGTACACAATATAAATAAAAGATCACTCCCCTGCTTAAGATAGAGATATTGCTAAACATTTAATTCCCTTTAAATAACATCCAAACTCCTTACCCGCCCTCCACGGCCCTCTGGGATCGGGTCTTGCCCCCGCTGTATTCTCTCTTTCCACTGACCCCTCACTCACCTGCCTCACAACCATGTTAGCCTCCAGTGTCTGGAGTCCTCAGGACTTTTAAATGTGCCAGCTCTTAGCCAGGGGGCTCTCTTTTGTTCTCATTCTTGCCCTGTTCTTTGTATGATCAGGTCCATTCCATCTTCCAGGTTTTCCTAAACCGTCCTACCCACATCATCTTCTTATTTCCCCAACAGGGCACCATTTGTTTCCATCAGAGAATGCATTGCAAGTTGTAATTATATGTTGTTTACTTGTTTATAAGCTTTCTCTCTTCACCAGATTAAAAGCTCCTTGAAACAAGAGACTATCTTGTCCCGCTGTGTACCTGGGACTTAGTACAATGCCTGATCAGTAACAGCAGTCTCTTGACAAACAGTGGTTAAATGAATGTTTGTTTAAATTACCATTTACATAATTTACAAAAAGAAGTTATTAGGAAACATAATACCCTGCTAAATTTTTGTAAGGATTAAAAATGTTATTGTGAAGAATAAATGAGATATGTGAAAGCATGTAATAGACTATGTGTCCTCCCTCCCTTCTTTCTTCCTTCCTTACGGTGCTAAGGAAAACATGGAACTTTCTCGACTACAGTTGTACCCGCCTGCCCTATCTTCCCTTGAAGGCTGACTGAAGAGAATTTAACTCTCTAAAGAATCTCTCTCCTTCAAAGGACATAGATTATAGAGGTTTTCTTGATGATCTTTTAAAAAACACCTGTAAGAAGCATTGCTCTGCAAAAGCCTCCTTACACCTATGAAAAATTCCCGTACAAAGTTGCCATCTGGAATTCCTAACTCATTCTCAAAAATCAAGGCACAGACCACACCTAGAGTAAATTTAGAAATAATAACACAACTAGTACTTAAAGTCCTCAGCACTTTACCTGCCTCATCTCGTTTAATCCACCACCAAACCAAGGAGAAATGTGCTGTGATGACCCTGCTCCACAGGGAGAATAGGAGCTTAGCAAGTAGGATTCTAATGCAGGTCTGTCTGACTCCAGAACTCGGACAATTTCCTGTCTGTGTTCCCAGTTTTTATTCTCCTCTTCCTGTTTTGTGTTTCAATCTGGCCCAAGTCTATGCCTCACCCTCTCTTGCCACAGTCCTTTAGGGTTTCTTATTTACAGCCAGCTCAGAGGAGTACACCTAGTTCTGGTAGGAATTCTCCCTACTTTCATAACCTCCTACATGGTCTTCTCACCTGCCTTTCTTGCAAGTCACTGCACATTCCATATAGATTAATATTCCTGAAACGCATTTTCATATATTACCTTAATTCAAAAGGTTTTGTTGATTTCCCTGCCATTCAAGATGTCAGTTCTGGTTCTGCCTTTTCCTAGTTGTGTATCATTGGTCAAGATAATGAATTTGTCTGAGTGCTCAGTTTTCTTATTTCTCAAATGAAGATGATAATATCTGCGCCACGAGGTTAAGATTAGACACGATTCTCTGTCAGTCTGGGCAGGCTAGGTTGTGCTGCTATGACAAATGAGCCCTATCACCAATGTGGTTTTGTTCTCACTCACAGTCTACGCTCATTGCATGCCCATCGTCTTCACTTGGGGCTCAAACTGACAGAGCAGCTTTTATCTGATGGCAGATGTGAATATGGGTGATCAGTAATACAATATCCCACAGAGAATGGAGAGGACTGGCAGTGCACAGTACCTGACACACGTTAGGTGCTGAATAAATTATTTCTCCTTGGCACATTCCTTCAAGTAGGAAATGTGTTACACTGACATCTAAACCTGGATACACGGTCTGTTTCGGCAGGTTGTGTGGAGTTTAGATTCCAGCCATAGTATAATCCTCTTGCAGTGGGCTTGTTCTTTTAAATGGTTAAATTCCTCTTTATGTTTTTCCTCTCCTGGCTTCCTAATCTGGGTGGGTTACTGTATCCATTTCTTGGGGCAGCCATAACAAACTACCACAAACTTGGTAGCTTAAAACAGTGGAAATTTATATTGTCACAGTTCTAGAGGCCAGAAGTCTAAAATCAAGATGTTGGCAGGGCCACACTCCCTCCAGACGCTCCAGGGGGAGAATCTGTTCATTGTTTCTTCCAGCTTCTGGTGGCTGTCAGCGTTTCTCAACCTGTGGCTACATCCTCCAACCTCTGCCTCCACAGTCACACTGTCTCTTCTGTGTGGTTTTGTGTGGTTGTGTGTGTGTGTGTGTGTGTGTGTGTGTGTGTGTTTGTGCACCTCTTCTAAGGACTCTTATCATTGGATATAAGATGCTCTTGTCTAATCCAGGATGATCTCCTTATTTCCAGATCCTTAAATTAATTACGGTTTCAAAAACCCATTTTCCACACACGGTCACAGTCATAGGTTTTGGGAATTAGGATGGGGACATATCTTTTTTGGTGCGGGAAGGGCACCATTCAACACACTACACTTACCAGGTGAGTACTCCTGAGCTTACACAGTTCATGACTCAGTCAATTTTTATTATTTTAGGGTGAGGTTGATTTTACATATAACCTTTTTCTTTCAGGGATCAAGTGTTTTCTGTAAACCTAGAACTCAGTGAAGGGATTTCATTTCCACCACAGCATTTTCTGTCTCTAAGAAACTGCCCGAATGTAGGCTCACATTGTCATATCAGGAAGGCAAAAGGGCTTATTATATTAAAAACAAAACAAAATACACTCTCTTCTTTCTTTACTCTTTTTTTTCTAGGCTTGGTAGCTCATCAGGTGTAATTCTTTTTGCTGAGAGTGCTGATACAGACTCTATTGTGTTTCTAGGAGTTCTCGATGTAAAAAAAGAGATCTTTTTTCACCTTTAACTAAAATACAAATTTTCCACACATCTCTGAGTTGACCTAGGTCTTCTGGGAAATTCTCCTGTGAAGTCTCTCTACCTGAAACACAAAGTGTTTAGAAAAGAAACTCTGGGATTAGAGAAAAATTGTAAAATTCCAAATGACTTGGTGTATAATTAATTTCATTTTTTAAATACATTTTATTTGCTTTACTGCCTTAGAATTAAATGTAATTTGTGTCTCTGGGGAGGGGGCAGGAAGATGGACTTCTTCATGCATATATTTGTTTTTGTTTTTTTAAAATAATATTTTTATTTTTCAATTACAGTTGACATACAATATTATATCAGTTTCAGATGTATAGCATATAACTTACCAGGTGATCACCCCAATAAATCTGGTACCCATCTGACACCATACATAGTTATTACAATGTTATTGACTGTATTCTTTATGCTTCATATGCCCATGACTGTTCTGTAACTACCAATTTGTACTTCTTAATCCCTTCCCATTTTTAATACCCCAACCCCCTTTTCCATTTTGTGACCATCAAAGTGTTCTCTGTATCTATGAGTTTGTTTATTTTCTGTTCATTTATTTTGTTCTTTAGATTCCACATATAAATGAAATCATATGTCATTTATCTTTCTCTGCCTGACTTCACTCAGCATAATACCCTCTAGGTCCATCCATGTTATTGCAGATGGCAAGATTTCATTCTTTTTTATGGCTGAGTAGTATTCCATTGTACATATGTGCCACATCTTCTTTATCCATTCATCTATTGATGGACACTCAGGATGGCTTCATATCTTGGCTATTGTAAATAATGCTGCAATGAACATATGGATTCATATGTTACTTTGAAGTAGTGGTTTGGGTTTCTTCAGATAAATACCCAGAAATGGGATTACTGGGTCCTTGTCTCATGCTACAGCCTTTGTTTTAAAATCTATTTTGTCTGGCATAAGGATTGCTAGCCCAGCTTTTTTTGTTTCCATTTTCATGTCCCCTTTACTTTCAGTCTATGTGTGTCTTTTAATCTGAAGTGAGTCTCTTATAAGCAGCATATGTAAGAGTCTTGTTTTCTTATTGATTCAGTCCTCCTATGTCTTTTGACTGGAACATTTAGTTCATTTACATTTAAAGTAATTGTTAATAGATTGGTAGTTCTTGCCATTTTATTATTCATATTTTTTGTCTTTTTCTTCAGTCTTAAAGAAGTCCTTCTAACATTCCTTGTAATATTGGTTTGGTGGTGATGAATTCCTTTAGGTTTTTCTTGTTTGGGAAGCTCTTTATTTGTCCTTCAGTTCTAAATGACAGCCTCGCTGGGTAGAGTACTCTTGGTTGTAGGTCCTTGCTTTTCATCACATTGAACATTTTGTGCCAATCCTTTCTGGCCTGCCAAGTTTCTGTTGCGAAATCAGCAGACAATTGTACGAGAGCTCCCTTATAAGTTACTAGTTGCCTTTCTCTTGCTGCTTTTAGGATTCTCTTAGTCTTTAACCTTCACCATTTTAATTATTATGTGTCTTGGTGTGGGCTTTGGGTGACCCAAATTAATGAAATCACAAAGCCCTTAAGATATTGCTATGCTACACAAGGGTGGAGGGAACTCAGGGATATAAGTGGTAATATTTTGTTTTGATCAGTTTGCTGAGACCTGCTGAAGACCCCTTCTTGGGTTAAACACAAACACCCCTACAGGTTGCAGAATTTTTTTTTTTTTTTAAATCACCTATATCAAATGCAGCCCTTTACCTCGGTAGAGCTTTTTTATATCTTTTTGTCTCCTACAGCACTTTCACATCCATTATCATACTTACCTCTGAAGAGCTCTAGGAGGTGAGTAGGGCCAAATATCGCCATTACCATTTTAAAAGGAGGATGCAACTGTTCCAAAAAGATTAAATGTTTTGTTTAAAGCTGCTGAGTTAGTTCAGGACAAAAACCAGCCTAAAAATTGGGTTTCCTGACTCTCAGAACTTTATCCCTGCTCTACCCACATTTGTCTGGAAGCACATGAGTCTTGTGGCTTTCTCTTTTGGTTCTGAGTCTGAGGAAACAGAAAACTGGACTGGGAAATGCCCAGCTGGTATACGTGGACTTGTAATTGACACACAGAAATCATGGTGGGACATGGAGGCAAGGCTCATTTTGCTGCCTTCTTACAAAGTGGAATGGGAGAAGTAGACGCACGTTATTAGCACAGTCTGGTGAAGTCAATTAAGGACGACAAGAACAATGCGGGCTCAGTCCGAGGAGGACAACCTGACCTGTTTGAGTGCTTCTACCATCTGCATATGCCTCAGGAGAGGTTGGCATCATGGCTGGTTCCATTTTCCAAATTGGGATAAGGGATTTCTCCTTGCCAGGAGGGCTGAGCAGGCTCCTTGGAGGCAGGAAAATTCCTGCAGAATTACTTCGCTGTATAGCTGGATGTGGTCAGACTACATTGCTCCCTTAAACAGGTGAAGAATTAGAGAGGGCTAGGGTTTCCAGATGGTTCTTCCCAACCACATTCCTGGGGAAAATCACCGCTGAGACTCTGTTAGTGGGGAAAAGAAACATAGTTGGAAACTGCCTTCTGCCAGAGATGAAAACTGAGTGGACCTAGGAATATACTCTGAGACCCCTCTTTCTAGCTCAGGGCCTTGACAAAAGAAAGAAGTTTCGTTGATAGTGTTTGATTATTGTTGGTATTTAAGGAACAAAGAAATTTAGAAATGGGAGAAATAGGACTGAGTTTTTGAGTACTAATCTCTAATACTAATATATATTGGATTAGATGTGAAAGGTCAATAGAAAAAGACAGGCTCTTGGGCTGGCTGGAAGTGGGAAGTGGGATGGTGTAAAGAGAAGTGGCGGTAGGACTGGTTAATCATGGAAACAGAGAAAAAAGACACAGAGATAAATGTTAGTAGTGTGTGTTCAAACGCTGTCCAGTGGAGAAGTAGCCTTAGCCAATGGATTTTGTGTATGCCTACCATTCCTAATGGGTAGATAGATAGATCTAGAGGGTACTATCCATTGTGTTTTGAGAATTCACATCCTACCTGCAAGACCATCTCTGTGTGAGGCTGTGATGCACTCAGCCAGCTTGCCTGCTTCTGTAAACCTTTGCTTTATCCAATTCCCTTGAGCTGATGTCACACTCAACAAGCCATCTCCTGATTATTATCTAGCTTTTGCAGGGAAGTAATGTATTGATCCTAGAGACTCCGGATAGTGTTGGTCCTTCTAAAGGTGGTTTTTCATGAAAAGTGAATAACTCGACATTATGATTTTTTTGTTCTACATCAGCCTCTGGAACATGACGAGCATGAGCTTGCCCTGGGAAATTCACTGCATGGTGTGTTGACAAAATCAAGTTTTGAGCTTATCAGACTAATTATCTAACTGCTGATGATTGTAAGTTTGTAAGTGAGTAAATGACACCCTCTAAGGCAATTTGGGAGACATCCAGCCAGACTTTCCCCCGTGGGGTATCCCATCATCACCATTTGTCAGCAAAAGCACATTTTAAACTGCGATACAACCCTTTTGAGGGGGATATAGATACAACAAGCTGAAAATTAGAGACTTGGTGGCAGGGTGTTGGGGGAATACACAGGTCTTACGGTGGTGCTAAAAATGTTCATCAGATGAGTGTGGTGGCCACAAGAACGTGCCTCACAGACCTCCAACCACAGGGAGCTCATAGCTGTGCTCTCAAACCCATTGCCATATTTGCACAGAGGTCACACTTCCCATGGACTGCTTTCCACCACGGACTCAGGAGAGCAGGAATACTAAGACAGACCCATTCCTGGGAGACATGGGATCCCTCTGATAGCTGACTGGCTTGAGAACTCTTCAGTAGCCTTGCCAAACCTTCCTTAGAGTGCATGGCAGTCTAGAATGCTTCCATCCAGTCTTCCTTCCCATTCTCTTTCGCTCAGGGTCAGATTTTCATTATACTCCTTACACATATGGTCCTGTCTTGGCATCTGCTTCTCAAAGACCTCAGATGAATACAATGAAGAATGTACATAGTCAAGATTCCAGCAGGAAAGAGATGACACACCCATATTGGGATGCTGTGAGTATATTTTAATACAGGAATTCTTTTCAAACGTATGGGCAGAGTGGAGAAAGGGCACAGGGGAGAGTATAGTTGCTCAGGGCTAGTAAGACAACGTTTCCCCATTTCAGGCCTGAGGGAGGAGTAACTAGAATTCAGAGACCTCAAGGCTTGCCTTCCAGGAGCAGAAAACTCCAAGGGATGCAGCCTCTGCAGTGTCCCCAGCTGGAGGAGCTAAAGGAATCAATACTCTTCTTCATTGTCCTTTAGCTGACCTCTTGCAGTGTTCCCATTGCCCAGCCTATCTGGCAGCTACAGGGAAGGTAAGCCTGTTGAGGCAGTCCCTATAGGGCGGCCTCATTCTTCCTGCAATAGGGACAAGAAAGATGGAGAGTGAATCTGGAAAGGCAAGAGGGACAACCGCAGCCAATTCACAATAGTGAGCTTCTGTGTGGCGGCAGCAAGCCTTTTCTGGGCTTCCCTATAACAGCAGTGGCAGAACAGAGCCCCATCTGGGCAAATTAAAGAGCTGTGGCACCACTTCCCTCTGCATCTCTTAGTCTCAAACTCCCCCGTGTGGTAGCTTCATCCTCAGGCTTGTAATTCAATAACCATGTCCATTTCTGGTGTCATATCCAGTCCGTACAATGTGCGGAGATAAAAAGGCTATCTCTTCTCTTGCACTTCTCTCAGGCATGAGGAAAGCTTTTTAGAAGCCCTCCAGGAGAATTCCCGTAATGTACATAGTCATTCAGAATAAGCTGGGAGTTCTGTTAGGAAAGAAGAGGACGGGCGAGGATGTTACATCCATTTTCTACATAGCAAATGGAGCTCTCTTTCTAATATACAAATCTGATCATATCATTTCCTGCTTAAAATTCTCCAGGGACTCCCTCTACTATCATGCAAATGTCCACATTTCTTGTAGGAGCATACGAGGCCCTTTATGCTACGGCCCAGGACACCTCTCCCACCTCATTTCTCAAACGGCCCTCTCTACTGCCGTCATATGAATCTGCTTGCTTTTATACAAATAAGCCACACTCTCCCTTCTGTCACTGGCTTCTGGGCTTCTACTGTGTCGTCTGTCTGGAGAATATTCTGCTTCTTCTGGCTCACTCAGCTCCTCTTGGGAAATGCCACATAGATATCACTTCTTCACAGGAGACTTTCCTTGGCCCTGCTGTGTGTCCATGGGACCTTGTACTTATCCCTACAGTATCTGGCTGTATTCAGATGACCAGGAGTCTCTCCTCCTGGGCTCTATGCTCCAAGAGGGAGAAGTCTGTGCCTACTGGAAGGAGCTGTCTGGTATCCTGGCGAAGAGCTCAGGTTCCAGCATCAGACAGCCTGGATTTGGCTCTTGGCTTCAGTACTCAGAGTTGGTGACCTTGGGCTAATAATTTAAATCCTCTGGGCTTCTGTTTCCCCATTTGTAAAGTGGGAACAATAATAGGAACCACTTCATAGGATTACTGTGAAGGTCAAATGAAATGATTCATATAAAGCATTGAGCACAGTGCCTGGTACCAAGTGAAGCTCAGTAAATATTTGTGCAATGGCACCACCCATTCATTGCACATGGCAAACAGAGCGGAGCCTTTCCCACTGTTCCAGGAATGCTATGAGGTGCTCTGTTACTCTTGCCCAGACAGGGTACTTCAGAGGCCAATCTTAGTATATATGTGATTGAGGAGGACATAGGAATGTGCTGATCTCTCAAATAACTCCCTCACTAGCCTGTCAGGTTGCTCAAATTCTATCACTGTAAATCGATTCTTTAAGATTAACAATCAATCCATACTTACTCACTTCCTGCCCCCAAAGTCACTCACTTGTTCAGTGAGTCAAGCTATAGCAGCAAGAACTATTGGACTTCAAAGGAGAACTCTACATTGACCTTGGAGGATGGGTGGCATTTCGACAGGTGAAGATGGAAGGAGAAGAGGACTCAGATCATGGGGAGGAAAAAGAGAGGCAGGGCAGCTATTTGCATGACTGAGGGTAGCATGTGAACCTTTGGGTGACCAGAGGGTCCCGTAGGGAAATCCTTGAAGATAAAAGTAACCCCCTGAAAAAAAGAAATCACTTGAACTGACATCAGAATTTTAGATCTCCCCAGATATTTTTAAATTCCCTCATTTGAAGAAACTGGAACTCAGAGAAATTAAATATCTTCACCAGTCACCTAGTTAGTTGCCAAGAGAGAAAGAATATAAATCTAGATCGCCTGATCTGAGAATCTAGGGCTCTTTACCTACTACCAAACCGCTTCTTAATCAATTTAGACAGTTTCATTTCTTCTTAATAAGCTGCGGGGATAATAGAGTGGGAGAAATCGGGGTATCATTGTGGATGGGAATAGTGCATGGGACAGAAGAGGAGTCCTTAGAGGAAGTGGGGAGGCAGGGAACTTGTGTCTCAAAGCCTTAGCCTCTTTTAATATATATACATATTTTCACAGAGTCTAATCAGTGTAGTCACACTAAGGAATAAATGCCCCAAAAGCCAATATCAAAAGCGCCGTGCTCAAGTGACCTGTCACCAGGAAGGTCCTGGTGAGGCATCTATGTTAGGGACCAGCACTTAGGAAATCTGAGTTCCAATCCCAGTCTGCCACTGAATCAGCACACTATAACCTTGGGAAAAAATACTCAACTGATGGAAAAAACATAGAACATTCCAAAGGGACAATTCTTAAGATTTTGAGGACAGTTGCCATATTATAACCCTTACCCCCAGACACACACCAGGCTTCAGTTCTTCAGGTTGAATACCTCCCATTCTTGATTGTTCTTTAGTTTCCAATTTACCCTTGCTGCTCTCCTGTGCATGGGTTGCAATCTGCCATTGTCTCTTTTCCAGGTACCACGAATGGGACATAATGTTCCAGTTGTGCAGGTGGATCAGTACAGTCCGCTCCTGTCATGAACTCTAGGTTTCCATTAACGGAGCACACAACAGGTCCTCGAATAACGTTTCATTCAGTAGTTATCATGTAACATTGATGAGAAAAAAAAATCGATTCCCTGCCGGGGCCACCGTCTGTGTGGAGTTTGCACATTTTCCCCATGTCTTCGTGGGTTTTCTCTGGGAATTCCAGTTTCCTCCCACACCCCAAAGATGTGCATGTGAAGTTAATTGGTGTGTCTACATTGTCCCAGTGTGAGTGAGTGAGTGTGTGTGTGTGTGTGTGTGTGTGTGTGGTGTGTGTGTGAGTGTGCCCTACGATGAAAGGGCATCCTGTCCAGGGTGAGTTTTCTGAGCTGCTGGGATAGATTCCTGCCACCTGAAACCCTGAATTGGAATCAGTGGGATGGAAAATAATGATATTGTTTTTATTAATCTTTCTTAGATGTAGGTATAACTCACATTTGTTTCAATGTTTAATATTAGAAGTGTTTTGAGTCTTTATTTAGAAGTTTGGTGATTTTTTGTGACCAGAAATGTGCATAGGAACTTAACTCTTGTTTATATCAATTAGCCTATGCTAAAATTGGTTTTGTTATATGTCGTTTCACTTAAAGTTGCAGTTTCCAAGTATTTACTTCTTAAAGAACCTATTGATGATGTTAAATGAGGACTTATTGTGTATGTATTGGGCTTGTTGGGCAACTTTGTATTATCACACTTTCCTGTCACGTTGATGCTGATCCACTCAGCTATTTATGCATCCATCCAGCTAGGCTGTCATCAACTACAGATCTCTCCATTTTCTCCAAAAATGAATTCAGAAAGACTTTGTTAAATGTATTGCAAAAATTCACATGCATAAGTAATGTGAACAAAAGTCAGTTTGTCCAACTTGCTTTACCCGCCTGCAGTCACAGGCATTGGTATTTGTCTGCAAACAGGAATTAGTATTTGTTCTTCAGAAGCTGATGTTGACTCCTGCCACTCATCTTCCCCTGTTCCAAATGCTCATGGATCTTCCTGTTCTAGAACCTAGTCTGATCAGCTCCGTGCTCACCAGGCTCTCATTGTCGAGACCCATATGCTGTCTCCATACAAATAATGTTCCCTAGCTTTGGTTGCCTCCACTTTTCTGGCATCCCTATTCTTCTGGTCATTGAGAAGATTACACTGCGCAGCTCAATCATCTCATTGCAAAATGCCCAGTTACCTGACATGGACCTTTTAATATATTCCTTATGGAAGTCATGTCTTATAGAAATTAGGATGTAGGCACAGATATTGTAAGAGACCCAAAATAATAGTGAATTTAAAAAGATAGTTCTCTTCCACCCCTGCCCTGTGGAACAGCCCCGGTGTAAGCAGTCCTGGACTGACATCACAGTATCGAGCCCAGAATCCTTCAGTCTTGCTGCTCTTTCATCTCTGGAGAGTTTCCCTTGTCTATATGGTTCAAGATGGCTCATCACATCTCCTCAGATGCCATCTAGGTGGCAGGAAGGAGAAACAAAAAGGGGGGAAGAAGGAGGCATGTACGTTCTCTTTAAAAGAAAACCCTAACTTGTACATGTCATTGCTATTTATAGCCCGTTAGCAAGAACTTACCAACATGGGCAGCCAGTTGCAAAGGGGGTTTGGAAATGTAGTTTTTACATTAGCTGTAATACTAAAAATCTGCAGCTTTAGTTCTACAGGAGAAGAGGGGAAGGAAAATTTAGCAGTCTCTGGCATACTCCATCCCATCTCTATCTCTTAAGGTCGCCTCCATTCTCTCATATCTGAAACTGTAGAGCCATTTCTACTGTTTTTCATTTCTTTTATAGTCACTCACAAAATCCTATTCATTTTATTATATTTTAATCAATTTTACTTCTTAAAGTATTTTTTTATCCATATCTTTCTTTTAAAAAAGATATTTATTAAAAAAATAGTGAACATACAATATTATATTAGTTTTAAGGGTACACCATAGTTATTCAACACTTATATACCTAAAGAAGTGATCACCCTGATAAGTCCAGGAACCATCTGACACCATGCCACGTTATCACAATATACTTGACTGTATTCCCCATGTTATACATTATAGCCCCATGACTTGTTTTATACTTGGAAATTTGGACCTCTTATTCTCCTTCCCCTTAAAAAATTTTTCAATTACAATTGACATTGAATATTATTTTATATTAATTTCAGGTGTACAGCATAGTGGTTAGACATTTATATAATTTAAGAAGTGATACCCCTGACTAGTCTAGTACCCACCTGGCACTATACATAGTTATCGCCATATTACTGACTATATTCCCTATGCTTTACATCCCATGACTATTTTATAACTACAAATTTGTACTTAATCCCTTCACCTTTTTCACCCAGCTCCCAGCCTCCCTCCCATCTTTCACCTCAATAGATCTAATACCCATCTGACACCATACATAGCTATTACAATATTACTGACTGTATTCCTTATGCTACACCCTACATCCCCATGACTACTTTGTAACAACCAATTTGTACTTCTTAATTCTTTCCCCTTTTTTTACCCCCACCCTCAATCCCCTTCCCATCTGGCAACCATCAAAATGTTTTCTGTATTTATGAGTTTCTGTTTTGTTTGTTTATTTTGTTCTTTAGAGTCTACATATAAGTGAAATCACATTGCATCTGTCTTTTTCAGTCATACACTCTACTCAGCACAGTACCTTCCAGGTCCATCCATGCTGCTGCTGATAGTGAGAACCCATTCCCTTCCATGGTTGAGCAATATTCCATTGTAAATATGTGCCACCGCCTCTTTCTTCATTTTTCCATTGAAGGACACCAAAGCTACCTCCACTTTTTGGCCATTGTAAGCAATGTTGCAATGGACATATGGATGCACACGTCCCCTCAAAGTAGTGTTTTGGGTTTCTTTAGAAAAATACTCAGAATTGGGATTACTGGGTCCTTCTTTGTCTCTTGTTATAGCCTTTGTTTTCAATTTGATTTTGTCTGGTTGTAAGCATTGCTACCCTAGCTTTTTAAATTCTTTTTGTTTCCATTTTCATGAAATATCTTTTTTATCCCTTTACTTTCAGTTGGTGTGTGTCTTTCAATGTGAAGTGATTCTCTTACAGGCAGTATATGTAAGGGTCTTGTTTTCTTATCCATTCAGCCCTTCTGTGTCTTTTAACTGGAACACTTAATCCATTTACATGGAAAATAATTGTTAATAGGTATGTAGCTATTGCCATTTTATTATTCATAATTTTGATTTTTTTTTTTTCATCTTAAGTTCCTCTAATATTTCTTGTAATATTGATTTGGTGGGGATGGACTCCTTTAGCCTTTTCTTGTCTGGGAAGCTCTTTGTCCTTTGATTCTAAATGTAATCTTGGTTTTAGGTCCTTGCTTTTCATCATGTTGAATACTTCCTGCCAGTCCCTTCTGGCCTGCAAATTTTCTGTTGAGAAATCATCTGATAGTCTTATGGGAGCTCCCTTATAAGTAAGTAACTGCTTTTCTCTTGCTGCTTTTAAGATTCTCTCTTTGTCTTTAACCTTTGGCATTTTAATTATGATATGTCTTGGTGTGGGCCTCTTTGGCTTCATCTTGTTTGGGACTCTGTGCTTCCTGCACTTGTATGTCTATTTTCTTTGCCAGGCTAGGGAAGTTTTCAGTCATTATTTCTTCCAATAGGTTCTCAATCCCTTGCTTTCTCTCTATCCCTGGTACCCCCATGATGCAAATGTTGTTACGCTTAATGTTGTCCTAGAGGTCTCTTAAACTATCCTCATTGGGGGGGGGGGATCTTTTTTTCTTTTTGCTGTTCTGATTGGTTGTTTTCTGCTAGCTTGTCTTCCAAATTGCTGATTTGATCCTCTGTTTCATCTAGTCTGCTGGTGATACTTTCTAGTGCATTCTTCATTTTGGTTGTTGTATTCTTCACTTCTGACTGCTTGTTTTTTATGGTTTCTATGTGTCCCTTTTTATGCTTGCTATCTCTTTTTGAAGTTCTCACTGCATTTCTTGAGCATCTTTATAACAGTATCTTGAACTCTGTATCTGGTAGGTTGCTTGCCTCCATTTCATTTAGTTTTTTTTCCTGGAGTTTTCTTGTGTTCTTTCATTTTGGGCATATTTCTTTGTTTTCTCATTTTGGATGCCTCTCTGTGTTTGTTTCTATATATTAGATAGACCTGCTATGTCTCCCAGTCTTGGCCGGGTGGCCTTAAGTAGTAGGTGCCTTGTGGGGCCCCGGCACAGTCTCCCTGGTCACCTGCTTTGGGTGCTCCAGGAGTGTCCCTTGTGTGGGTTGTGTGTGCTCTCCTTTTATAGTTGAGCCTCGATTGCTATTGGCACATCAGTGGGTGGGATTGACCCTCAGGCTGATTGGCTCTGGGGTTTGTCATGGCCGCAGCTTATGGGCTGTTGTGCTTAGGGCTTACCCCATTAGGTGGGATTCACCCCAGTGGGCTCTGGTACCTGTTGAGACTGCCCTTTGTGTGTGCTGCTTGTGGGACTAATTGGATGGTGCTCTGCTCTGGTCTGAAACCAACCTCCTTGTTCATTCTGAGGCCTCTTGTGTGGGGGGGGGGTGCTCCAGTGCAGGCTCAGGTCACCTACTGCCTGTGACGAGCCAGGGACTCCCTGGTAGGAGCTACAAAGCAATGCATGGTTGTTTGCTGGCTGTGCTAGCATGTAGGCCACACTGTGAAACAAGGATGTCTGTCACCAGTACCAGGCCTGGGTTAGCTCCACAGAAAGCCAGAATACCCCGAGGCCTCCTGCCGCCTGCTGGTTTTTTTTTTAAGGTGTAGCCACTGATGAAGCCTTGTGCAGTGTGCAAGTTGGGAGAGGCAGGTTCTCAGGGAATCACTGGAGTGGGAAGAGTTGTAGTCACCAGGTTAATGTAGATTCTGGTTTGGTGACAGTACTGAACCTTGAGGTACTCAGCAAAAGTCTCAGAGCACATCAAGGCCTGTTGCCACCAGTGTGGGGACCTTGGACTTCAATAGTTTTTCAAGAAAGAGTGTAATGCAGGTGGGGCTGGCTGCTCATGGAGAAAGTGTCTCCAGCATTGGGGTAATTTGGTGGGGTGGGATTCCAGTGGAGTCACCAGGGTGGAGCAGCAGAACATCTAATTGATTCAGATTCAGATTTGGCCTGTGGGGGTGGGCTCAACACAGGAAAGATGGTGCTCGCCTGCCTGCTGCACAGGAGTAGGCCTCCTCACAGGGAAAATGCCAACTGTCCTGCAGCCTTTGCCTTGAAGCCACACACCTCGGTCTGCCCCTTTATGCCTCTAACCCACACCATACCCTGAGTCCCCATCCCTCCTCCTGCGCCCAGGGTGAGTCCCTGCGAGTGAGTGAGTCTGTGTTCTAGACCCTTAAGAGGACATCTGGGTTTCCTGCAGCCCTCTGTCCCACCTGGATGGTCAGAATCCCCACTTTTTTCACAGCCAGATGTTGAAAAGAGGGGGCTCCTCTTCCTGGTGCCAGTACCCAGGCTGGGGAGCCTGGTGTGGGGCTGGGGTCCCTTGCTCCTTTGGAGGAACCTCCATGGCCAAGATATCCCTACTGGTTCTCAACCACCACGTGGAGGTTTGGGACCAGCTGGTTTCGTGTCTCTGCCTCTCCTACCAGTCTCAACGTAGCTTCTCTTTTATATCCTTAGTTATAAAACTTCTGTTCAGCTAGACTTCAGATTATTCTCCAGGTTGATTGTTCTATAATTTAGTTATTATAATTTTAATGTGTTCATGAAAGGAAGCAGGCACCGTGTTTATCTACTTTGCCATTTTGGATCTCTCCCATTTCTTTCTAGTTTCACACTTATTGCCATCAAGATACAGACTGTCATCATTCCTTCATTTTGCCAGCCCCATTCATCTTCCATCTGCTGACTGCTTGGCAGGAAAGGATACAGGCAAGCTCTCCCCATTGGCAAATGGCATTGGAGATAGTTTTCTGTTGCCCTCAATACAGATGCCTATTGAAATTTGGAAAAGGTGGAGAGACAGATATTCTGACTTGGTTGCTCTTCGGGAGGGATAAGAAATCACTATGACTTTCTGCCCATATCCAGCTAATTCCCAATGACCCTGACTCAATGTCTCTCCCTCCCATCAGTTTCTTTCTTTTTTTTTCTGTTTTTTTTCTGTTTTGCCCCTTTTTGAGAGCTAAGTTTTACCATTTTTTCATTTCTTGACCAGACTACAAGAGCATTTTAACTTGTTTCTTTGAAAACATCCAGTCTTCCTTTAATCCATTCAACACAGAGTCAAATAATTTCCTTAAAACACTGATTTTATTTTTTAATTAAATTTATTGGGGTAACATTGGTTAATAACATAAGTTTCTGGTATACAACTTCAAAATACAGCATCTGTATACTCCATTGTGTGTTCATCACCCAAAGTCTATTCTTTTTCTGTCACCATATATTTGACCCCCTTTACCCTCTGGTAGTCACCATTCTGTTGTCTGTATCTATGAGCTTATTTGTTTCATTTGTTTGTTCATGTGTTGCTATTTGTTTTGTATCCCACATATGCATGAAATCATATCGTTCTAGTTGTTTTCCTCATTTCACTTAGTATGGTGCTCTCAAGATCCATTCAAGATCCAGTATTGCAAATGGCAATACTTCATCTTTTTTATGGCTGAGTATTCCATTGTACATATCTACCACATTTATTATTATCCAGTCATCTGTTACACTTAGGTACACTTACGTTGTTTCCATATCTTGGCTATTGTGAATAATACTGTAATAGACATATGGATACATATGTCTTTATAAATAAGTGTTTTCAAAATTTTCTAGTAGATACTCAGAAGAGGGATTGCTGGGTCATATAGTAGCTCTATTCTTAATTTTTTTGAGGAACTTCCATACTGTTTTACATAGTAGTTGTACCAATTTACATTCCCACTAGCATTGTACAAGATTTCCCTTTACTCCATATCCTCTGCAACAAGGATTGGAAGAATTAACATTGTTAAAATGGGCCCATTACCTAAAGCAAAATACAGATTTAATGCAATCCCCATCAAAACTTCAGTGGCATTTTTCACAGAAATAAAACAAAAAAATCCTACGATTTGTATGGACCCACAAAAGATCCCAAATAGCCAAAGCAATTCTGAGAAAAAAATAACAAAGTTGGAGGTATCACACTCCCTGACTTCAAACTATACTAATAAGCAACAATAATCAAAATAGCAATGGTATTAGCAGAAAAACAGACACACAGACCAATGGAACAGAATTGAGAGTCAAGAAATAAACCCACACGTACATGGGCAACTAATTTTCGACAAAGGAGCCAAAAACATACAATGGAAAAAGGAAAGTCTCTTCAATAAATGGTGTTAGGAAAACTGGAAAGCCACATGCAAAACAATGAAATGAGACTGCTATCTGACACCGTACACAAAAGTTTACTCAAAGTGGATTTTATTTTTTTAAAAACTTCTTATATTTAAGATTTCTAAGTGGTAGGCTATATATATGTCATCACAGAAATGCATGTTACTTTATTCAAGGCCAACCTCACTAATCAAGATAATGTTTCCTGATCAACCTAGATGAAGCTGTAGAATCCTTTTCCACTGTTAGTACTGGCATAGGAAATAAATCTTATTTATCACCCCTAGCCTACAAAATTATTTCTAAAAGTTGGGCTTTAAAAGTCCTCCATCTTTGAACATTTATTGTGTGCACCAAAATCTTGCTGTTCGATATATGCAGACCCTGCTTTTTTTCAAATAGACCATGATTTCCTCATTTAGGTTTTGTTTTTTTCATTAAATGCCTGGATTCTGCTCACAGAGTTGAGGCAGACACTGTTTGTAGACCTCCTCAGGTCAAAGAGATGGTGAAGAAGCTGAAGGCAAAGCTGATGGATAAAGGAGACTAGGCCAGAAGGAAAATTTAAACTTTCATCAAGAAAGGCAGTAAAAGGCTGTAATTAGAAAATTAGAGCCAGGTGTGAGACCTAAGGAGTGAGGCAAGGTCACAAATGGAAAAGCTCAGCAGCCAGAGGGTGGGAAGCAAGGTGAGTTGCAGAGTACAAGTTGGGACAAGGCAAATGCTTCAAAACTAAGCTTGTGGAAATGCTTCTTGGAACTGTCAGACTTGCCTCTGTGCAGCCATTAACAGAACCATGCATGTAATATACATTAATACATAAACAAACATAAATCAAGGTAATACTGTCTTATCCTATGTTGAAATGCTGTGTTGAGCAAGAAATTTCTGTAGTTTCTCGTAGTCTCCTATAATATTTGTACACAAAAATATTGACTTGGCAACTTTCCTTTAAATTATTGGTATCTCTCTAGATGCCTTTAATATTGTATTTAAGCCAAAGTGAGAAAGGTAGTTCTCAAAACATGCACTAATAATAAAGCAGATCTTTAAAAAAAGTGGCAGATGGAAACATGAAAGACTCCACCCAAGGACTTGTGCAGATTAGATCCCCATGAAGCCTTTGTTGCCCTTCTGCTCCTACCAAGCCTGAGGGACAGGCTTCTTGCTACAGCTGCCTTTGCAAAAATTAACATCTTGCTCCAGCCAAGAAAGCAGGTGACAAGCTCAGCAGTTCTTTGGTTTGTTTTCCTCCATAGCAGTAGCACGTGCCCCCTGAACAGGCATTGTTTGTGCAATCAGTAGGACTGCAAAAGCAAAGACAAGGAGATAAAGGTGAATCAGGAAGGAGAAAGAGGCACCAGGGAGCAGAACAAAACAGCAAAAACCCAGGTGATGGAAACAAGGCCAACAGCATTTACGCAAGTTAATGGGAGCAAGTTGACTCATGCAACCTTGGGAACAGCTAAGGTTGTTTGTGTGCACATGATGAATCATCTAATGTGTAAGTCAAGATACCAACTATAATTAATCTTGTACATAAAACAAATTTGAGTATTTTGAACATGAGCTAATGAGATTGGCATGTAGGATCATGCAGCATTCCTTGTTAGGTAAGTGCATTAAGGACAAAGGAGGCATCTGGGGGTGCCCTCGGGAAGTGCTTTTCCTTGCAGCCTGCAGTGTCACCTGTGTTACACGTGGGGTGTGAATGTGAATGCTTGCTATAGGTTGGGCTGGATGGTATTTGCCCCACCTATGCTGCTCTCAAGTCCTCTAGGCTGTGGAGGTCAAATCTGGAGGAGCAAGGAGTCCCAGCCCCACATCAGGCTCCCCAGTGCAGAGTTTCAGTGCCAGGGAGAGAAGTCTCCATAACTCCTGGTGTGAAAACCAGTGAACATTATGGCTGAGTGAGATGGAGGGAGCTCCTCTTAAAGGGCCTCTGCATGGACTTACTCACTGATGAACTCACTCACTCTGAGCTCCAGTGCTGGGGCAGCAGCACGAAAGGCTCCAGGAACATACAGGGAGGAACTGAGTTATCTGGCCTCAGAGTAAGGGATGGAGGGTAGATTTCTTCCATACAGAGGAGCTGGCATAAGCCATTGTGTTTGTTTTTGTTTTTGTTTTTTTGAGTCCTTTCCCTCCCCACTCCTGGCATGCATACATAGGCGGCCTCCATATGTGAGTCTCCATCAACCTGGCTAACACTGTTCATTCACCCTGCACTGGCGGTTCTGAGCCTGGCTCCATCCAACTTTCAGGCACACCCAAACCACTTCCAGTGGCTTTTCCATACAAAGGGCCTGCCTTGGCTCATGCTGCAGACTTTCCTAAAATCTCTCAAAAGTTCACAAAACCCAAACAAGCAGCATCTGGCTTTGGCATGTCCCCCACATCTGGCCAAGCAGCCCTAAGCCTGGCACTATGGCAACCAGGCTTTGTTAATGGCATGGCCTCTCCAGCACCTCCAATCTCAGTGTGGGCACTGGCCATCTGTGGATTGCTTTGTGGCTCATGCCAGGTGTCCCTGGGCAGGGCATAGGCTATGGCTGAATTTGGCCTGTGGCGGGTCCCCTCTCAGGAGGCCTCAGGGCTGGCACATCCAGTGGCCAGCTTTGGACAAAGCCTGAGCCATCTCCAAGGATGACACACCCAAAAGGCAGACTGGGCAGGCACCAGAGCCCTGCTAAAATGCATCCTGATTTGTAGGGTTAGCACCTGTACCACAACTCCTCCACTGTAGTCACAGCCAGTCCTCACAATCAGTGAGCTGAGGGGCAATCCCTCCCATTGACGTGCCAACGGCAACCACAGTTCCACTACAAGTGGAGGGCACACACAACCAACACAAGGAACACACCTGGAGCACCTGACTCAGGTAACCAGAGAAACTGCACCACTGGGCCCTTCAGCACATCTACTACATAAGGCCACTCTACTAAGACTGGGAGACATAGCAGCACTACCTAATACATAGATGTAAATACAGGGAGGCAGCCAAAATAGGGAGACAAAGAAACATATCCCAAATAAAAGAACACAACAAAGCTCCACAAAAAGAACTAAACAAAATGGAGTCAAGCACTCTACAAGGCACAGAAGTCTAAACACTGGTTATAAGGATGCTCAATGATCTCAGGGAGAACTTCAATGGAGAATTAGGAAACATAAAAATAGTGATAAAAATATAAGAAAGAATACAGAACAGAAATAAAGAATATATTAAAGAGAATCAAAAGTAGATTCGATGAAACAAAGGATCAAATCAATGATTTAGAAGATAAGGTAGCAGGAAACACCCAATCAGAACAGCAAAAAGAAAAAAGAATCAAAAAAAATGAGGGCAGTATAAGAGGCCTCTGAGACAACATCAAGCATATCGACATTTGCATCATAGGGGTACCAGAAAGAGAAGAGAGAGAGCAACAAATTGAAAACCTATTTCAAGAAATAATGACAGAAAACTTCACTAATCTGGTGAAGGAAATGGATAGTCAAGCCCAGGAAATACAGAGAGTCCCAAATAAATTGAATCCAAGGAGGCTCACACATCATAATTAAAATGCCAAAAGTTAAAGACAAAGAGAGAATTCTAAAAGCAGTTAGACAAAGGCAAATTATAAAGGAGCTCCCATACAATTGTCTGCTGATTTCTCAACAGAAACTTCACAGGTCAGAAGGGATTATTAGCACAAATTATTGAAAGTGATGGAAAGTAAGAACATACAACCAAGATTACTCTACCCAGGAAAGCTATCATTTAGAATCAAAAGATAAATAAAGAGCTTCCAAGACAAGAAAAAGCTAAAGGAGTTCATCACCACCAAACTAGTATTACATGAAATCTTAGAGGGACTTATTTAAGATGAAAATATATATATATATATTAATACTAAAATGGCAATAACTACATATCTATCAACACTTACTCCAAATGTAAGTGGATTAAATGCTCCAATCAAAAGATAGGGGGACTGTTAGCTGTATTTTAATAAAAAAAATTTGTTTAAAAATGATAGGGAAGCTAAATGGATATGCTGCCTACAAGAGACTCACTTCAGATTGAAAGGCACGTACAGACTGAAAGTAAATGAATGAAAAAAGATATTTCATAAAAATGGGGAAAAAAGCTGGGCTAGAAATACTTATTCCAGACACGGTAGACTTTAAAGCAAAGGCAATGATAAGAGACAAAGAAGGACCTAGTAACCCCTCTTCTGGATATTTGTCCGAAGAAATCCGAAACAGTACTTCAAAGGGATGTGTGTATCCATATGTTCATTGCAGCATTATTTACAATGGCCAAGAAGTGGAGGCAGCTTAGGTGTCCCTGAATGGATGAATGGATAAAGAGGAGGT
The DNA here is from genome assembly GCF_004115265.2 of Rhinolophus ferrumequinum. NCBI lineage: Eukaryota > Metazoa > Chordata > Mammalia > Chiroptera > Rhinolophidae > Rhinolophus > Rhinolophus ferrumequinum. The sequence goes on from NC_046293.1 coordinate 85,095,051, forward strand.
GGTACATATATACAATGGAATATTACTCAGCCATAAAAAAGAATGAAAACTTGCCATCTGCAACAACATGGATGGACCTATAGGGTATTGTGTGGAGTAAGTCAGACAGAGAAAGACAAATGTCATATGATTTCACTCATAAGAGGAATCTAAAGAACAAAATAAACAAATAATTGAAGGAAAAAATAAATGATTGATAGATGATAGATATGGAGATATGCATTTTTGGAACATAAACTATCAATTTATGTTTGTGCTTTATTAAATGGCCTTCAAATCCAAATATATATATATATTATGGTCATTATATTGATAAAACACTAGGTACCTCTTGAAAATTTGTAATCACAGTAGCATATTAAAGGCATTGAGAAGTCTTGCAATAAAGAATCCTATTTATCTTTGTTTTATCCAGTATTTCTCAAATGTTTTTAAAAATGAATATGTTTTTCTCTCCCTACCCCCCACATACTTATGCAAGTACCATACAATGCCATTTGAATAAGGTGGCCTTAAATTCTAAAAGATACAACAAAAGTAATTGAAGGTACACTTGTAATATACACATAGAACGGTATGATGGATATTTCAATGAAGACAGCTATAATTTGAATGTGATCTGCACTTTTCACACAACATGGAAAGTAGTGCCGTGTTGCCTCTGATCTTCCAGTTGTGATGAGGTAGCTTAGCCAGAATAGCCACCTACTGAGTTTGTCCAGCCAATATTTGTACAACTGGCTCTGGACAACAGTTGTCCTTGAATTTGATTTTGCCAAGATGTTTTGTATTCTTACCTCCCGGGGTATCTTGATTTACCTTGGACAGTAGCCAGCCCCTCAAGCTAATGTTGGATATTAGCTCATTAGATGTTACATAAGTTTAACGTCACTGTGTGTGAGGGGTCTGATTAGATTGCAGATGGACTTATCTATAGCTAGAGGTAATATGTACCTGGGTAGCTAATCCAGTTTCCTTGTGGGATCATCTGGAAAAGACTGGGAAACTGCACATGAAGCCGCATGTGCTCACTTAGGCATCCATAGTGTTGCATAGATTCAGAAGGAGCGGCAACAGCTTGATGGACAATTTGCAAACTGGCGAAGTTTTAGCGGGACCTGATAACATTGGAAATTGTTCTACACAAAGGTGTGGAAGATTCATTGTCAATTAAAACACAGACAATAGATGAACAATTCTTAGGCAATCTAAGAAGCAGATTTGAATATTCTGACTCTTTTACCTACTTACTTTTGAGCAATGCTGGAGGCCAAGATGCAAGCCCATATCACTGCTTGGGGCTTAAAATTTGTATAAGATTTGCACCAAGTCAGTATAAATGATTGGATTCATTATCATATCCACCTGAAAATCTTCATAAATCATTGAACATCTTAAAGTAATATGTACCCAAAAAGTTATTCAAGTTGTTCAACTTATGCATAATTTGAAAAAAGGGTATTAGTTTACTATATTATTTTCATATATAGTAATCACTAGTGCTATCCACAAAATTTTTCCAACTCTCCTTCTGGAAACATAGTAGGATTACATTTCTTTGCCCATTTTGTGTTAAGTGAGGCCACATGATTAGCTTTAGCCAAGGAGATGTCAAAGCAAATAACATGTCACTTCCAGGCAGAAACTTTAAGGACCAGTGTGTAATTTTCTATGGTAACTTTTCCTTCTGCCTGGTTCCTCGAATGAGAACAGTAGGGAACAGAGTCCTTAGCTGACGCACAATAGACACATAGAGTAAGTCAGAAACAATAATAATAATAAAAATGTTTAAAATCACTGAGGTTGTGGGAGTGTTTGTTATTGCAGCTTCACCCAGCCTATTCTGGCTGATAGAACATGCAATGGAACAATAAACAGTCCATGAAAATCACAATAGAGAAATTTTAGATAATGAGAAAATACATAGATAATATATTAAGTAAGAAAGGTAAGTTTTAATAAACTTATTCAGTCATTACAAAATATATTTGAAATGGGGCTTCCTGGGTTAGATTGGATATTTGGAATTTTGAAGTTGGAAAACACTTCATTAAAATGATACCTTTGTGGGTGGAGACAAAAAGTTGACCTTTGAGTTTAACTGCCTCTTTGGGGACACTTTTAAATTTGGACCTGTAAAACAACTAAATATCCTTTCTCCTTGGGTAAAAACGGGCCTTCTTTCTGGGCTTGGGAGAGGGCACCAGACTCCCCTCCAAGCAATGGTGAAGTCTAACGATTCCTGGTGTTGGGAGCGAGCTTGTCCCGGCCACAGAGAAGTCAGTTGGTAGCCAGGTGGAAGCCAGCCTGGGCATGGACTCTGAACCCAGGCCTCAAGCTGAGACTCTAAGGAGTCTTGACCTTAGATGGAGATGGAGGGCCTGCCTTGCACTTTGAAGGACATAGCCAAGGAAGGGGTGTGTCCTTGGCTCCCTGTCCACCTATCAGCATCCATCAACAACAGAAGGTAGCTGATAGCAACAGGGCCACCAAGTGAGGGACCAGCCTGAGAGGAAAAGAATGGAAGGTACTCAGGAAGAGTTATGGTTCAAAGCATTAAAATTCAAAACTCCCAAGGAGACAAAGGAAACATTCAACACCCACCTTTCTGTGTGTATGTTGTCATTCCTCCCTCTGAAGGACAATTCTCAGCTTTCAAAGAGCCCTGAGATATGCTGCCATGGTGAAAAGGCAAGAGAAAGTAAATGTATAACTGGGCTGTACGCGGTCTCACTTCTTTATGCTCTTCTGAAGATGAAAGAGGATGACAAGTAAGGAAAACTCACCAGGGAGCTTTTCTCTGAGATGTAAGCAGTCCCAACAGGGTAAAAGAGAAAATAGTTTTCTGGGAAGTCTGCAATTAATAGTGTTGAATTTAACCTTTGTTCCTATATGAGAATATTTGCACTGAGATGTCAGCCAAGACCGACAGCTCTCTCTACAAGAAAGTTTTGTTCTTAGGTGAAGAAGTGTGTGTTTGCCACATCCAGTGCCTGCCTTCTCAGAAGGCGGTGTTCCTTCTAAGGTAGCCTGCCAAGGACCCCAAAATTAAGCAGGGGTCTTGTGGCTCAGTCTTCTAGCTATTACCAAATAGCCCTTTCTATATAGCCTCTCACAGAACCTATTATCAGAATGATATAAATGCCACTTCTGGTATGTATGTATGTATTTTTAAGATTTTTATTAAAATTTAGCTAACATATAATATTAGTTTCATGTGTACATCAGTTATTCAATGGTGCCTACCTGACACTATATATAGTTGTTACCATATTATTGATTATATTTCCTATGCTAAAGAAGTGAGCACCATGAGTCCAGCAACCACCTGACACTGTACCACACTATCACAATATTATTGACTGTGTTCCCTATGCTGTACGTTACATCCTCAAGACTTACTTCTTTTAAACCTGGAACTATGAACCTCTTATTCCCCTTTATCTGCCCCCCCTTTTAATTTTTCAATTACAGTTGACATTCAATATTATTTTATATTTCAGGTGTATTGCATAGTGGTTAGACATTTATATAATTTACAAAGTGATCCCCCTAACTAGTACCCACCTGGCACTGTACATAGTTATTAACATATTATTGATTATATTCCCTATGCTTTACATCCCCATGACTATTTTAGATCTACCAATTTGTACTTCTTAATCCCTTCACCTTTTTCTCCAACCTCCATCCCTCCTTCCATCTGGCAACCATCAAAATGCTTTCTGTATGACTTTGTTTCTGTTTCATTTGTTTGTTTATTTTATTATTTAGATTTCACTTATAACTGAAATCATATGACATTTTTCTTTCACTATCTGACTTACTACACTCAGCACAATACCCTAGGTTCATCCATGTTGTCACAGATGGCAAGATTTCAATTTTTTGCGGTTGAGTAATTTTCCATTGTATATATATACTTCTCTTCTTTATCCATTTATCCATTCAGGGACACCCAGGTTGCCTTCATATCTTGACTATTGTAAATAATGCTGCAATGAATGTATGGATGAGCACCTCCCCTCGAAGTAGCATTTCGGGTTACTTAGGATAAATAGCCTGAAGTGGGATTACTGGGTACTTCTTTGTCTCTTGTTATAGTCTCTGTTTTAAAGTCTATTCTGTCTTATAAGTATTGCTACCCCAGCTTTTTTGTTTCTTTGTTTCCATTTTCATTAGAAATTTTTTTTTCATCCCTTTACTTTCAGTCTGTGTGTGTCTTTTGATCTGAAGTGAATCTCTTATAGGCAGCACACGAGGTCGGTCAATTAAGTTAGCGAACTTGTTGCAACAATGTTGCTAAACTTTTTTGATATCAGAGGGATTATTCATTATGAATTTGTACCAACTGGACAAACAGTTAACCAAGTTTACTATTTGCAAGTGCTGAAAAAGCTGCATGAAAAAGTCAGATGACCTGAACTTTTCACCAACAATTCATGGCTCTTGCATCATAACAATGCACCAGCTGACACAGCACTGTCTGTGAAGGACTTTTTAGCCAGTAAACAAATAACTGTGTTTGAACACCTTCTCTACTCACCTGATCTGGCCCTCAATGATTTCTTTCTTTACCTGAAGATCAAGGAAATATTGAAAGGCAGACATTCTGATGACATTGAGAACATCAAGGGTAATACGACGACAGCTCTGATGGCAATTCCAGAAAAAGAGTTCCAAAATTGCTTTAAAGGGTGGACTAGGCATTGGCATCAGTGCATAGCTTCCCAAGGGGAGTATTTTGAAAGTGACCATAGTGAAATTCAGCAATGAGGTATGTAACACTTTTTCTAGGATGAGTTCATGAACTTAATTGTCTGACCTCTTAGATAAGGGTCTTGGTTTCTTAGCCATTCAGTCCACCCCTATCTTTTGATTGGAGCATTTAATCAATTTACGTTGAAAGTAATTGTTGATAGGTATGTAGTTATTGCCATTTTATTATTCATATTTTTAATTAATTAATTAATTTTATCCTAAAGAAGTCCCTCTAAGATTCCTTGCAATACTGTTTTGGTGGTGATGAAGTCCTTTAGCTTTTTCTTGTCTGGGAAGCTCTTTATCTATCCTTCGATTGTAAATGATAGCTTTCCTTGTAGAGTAATCTTGGTTTTAGGTACTTGCTTTTCATCATGTTGACTACTTCCTGCCAATCCCTTCTGGCCTGCAAAGTTTCTGTTGAGAAATCAGCTGACAATCTTATGGGAGCTCCCTTGTAGGTAATTAACTGCTTTTCTCTTGCTGATTTTAAGAGTCTCTCTTTGTCTTTAACTTTTGGCATTTTAATTATGATGTGTCTTGGTGTGAGCCTGTTTGGGTTCAACTTCTTTGGAACTCTGCCCTTCCTGGGCTTGTATATCTATTTCCTTCACCAGGTCAGGGAAGTTGTCTGTCATTATTTCTTCAAATGGGTTTTCAGTTTCTTGTTCTCTCTCTCTTCTTCTTCTGGTACTCCTATAACATGAATGTCGATATGCTTGATGTTGTCCCAGAAGCCCCTTAAATTGTCCTCATTTTTTTGGATTGTTTTTGTTGTTCTGATTGTGTGTTTTCTGCTATCTTATCTTTTAAGTTACTGAGTCCACCCTCTGCTTCATCTAATCTGTTGATTCCCTTTAATGTATTCAGTTCCGTTATTGTATCCTTTATTTCTGACTTTCTGAAATGTTTTCTGTCTCCATTTTTACGTTTCCTATTTCTTTGTTGAAGTTCTCATGGAGATCATTGAGCATCCTTATAACCAGTGTATGGACTTCTGTGTCTGGTAGATTGCTTGACTCCATTTTGTTTAGTTCTTTTTCTGGAGCTTTGTTGTGTTCTTTTATTTGGGATATGTTTCTTTGTCTCCCCATTTCAGCTGCCTCCCTGTGTTTGTTTTTATGTATTAGGTAGAACTGCTATGTCTCCTGGCCTTAGTAGGATGACCTTATACAGTAGCTGTGCTATGGACCCCAGTGGCACAATCTTCCTGGTCACCTGAGCTATGCACTCCAGGTGTGTTCCTTGTGTGGGTGTTGTGTGCCCTCATGCTGTAGTTGAGCCTTGATTGTTGTTTTCATGTCAGTAAGAGGGACTGACCCTCAGGCTTATTGGTTGTGAGGACTGGCCATGACTACAGTGGAGGAGTTGTGGTGCAAGTGCTGACGCTACAGAGCAAGATCTGCCTCAGCAGGACTCTGGTGTCTGCTCAATCAGCCCCTTGTGTGTATCATACTTGGAGATGGCTGGGTGGTGCTCCAGCTTGTTTCAAAGCTGGCCACCTGGGAGAGGATCTGCTGCAGATCAAGTTCAGCTGCAGCCTGTGCCCCACCCAGAGCCACCCAGCAGAAGCCACATAGTAATCTGATGGCCACTGTCCATACCGTGGTTGGAAGTGCCTTGAGAAGCCAAGCTATAAACCAAAGCTCGCTGCCTCTAGTGCCAGCCTTAGGACTGCTCAGCCAATGGTATGGGACACGCTGAAGCCAGATGCTTCTTGTTTGGGTTTTGTAAGTATTTGAGAGATTTTAGAAAAGTCTGCAGCATGCGTCTAGGCAGGCAGTTTGTACCAGAAAGCCACTGGAAGTGGCTTGGATGTGCCTGAAAATTGGGTGGGGTGTGGTCTCAGAATCACCAGGGCATGTCAAATGAGTGGTGTCAACCAACTTGATGGAGAGTCAGATATGGCAGCCCCCTGTGTCTGCTCTCTGGGAATGGGGAATGCTCAAGAAAGAAACAGTGGCTTCTTCCAGATCCCCTGTCGGGGAGAAAGCTGCACCTCCAGCCCTCATCCTGAAACCAGGCAACTCAGTTCTCCCCCGTATGTCCCTGCCTTCTGAGCTGCTTCCCCATCACTGAAGCTCTGAGCCAGGAATTCCATTGGTGGGTAAGTTCGTGCATGGTTCCTTTAAGAGGAGTGTTGGGGACTCCAGCCACCCTCTGTCTCACTCAGCCACAATCTCTGCTGGTTTTCACAATCAGAAATTACGGGGACTTCTCTCCCTGGCACTGGAACCCTGGACTGGGGAGACTGGCGTGGCAGAGGTACCCCTTGCTCCTTTGAGGGGAGACCTGAGATATCTCTCCCAATTTTAATGGTTGCACTAGTTGTGGGACCAGCCTGTTCTGTGTCTCTGCCACTCCTACCAGTCTCAAGGTAGCTTATTCTGTATATCCTTAATTATAGGGCTTGGTTCAGCAAGATTTCAGGTGATTCTCAATGATGGCTGTTTCGTAGTTTAGTTGTAATTTTGATGTGGCCGTGAAAGGAGGTAAGCACAGCATTTACCTACTCTGCCATCTTGATCAGAAATAGTGTATATTTAGAAATGTGAAATAATTACCTCAAAGCTATGGCTATGGAGCAAAAATGTTCAAAATACAAGGTGGATAGTCTCTGTGGATAAAATATTTGTATGAATGGTGATGATGGAGAGTATGCATGCGTGTGTATTCATTGATATGTGCATGCATGTGCGTAGGGGTGTGTGTGTGTGTGTGTCTGTGTAATAGAGAAATGTCCATTTGAAAGAGCATTAACAGTAGCTCCAAGAACTTATATATGTGGGTGGGAGTGGGAATCCACATTTTAATGATTATTTTTCCTTTTTCACAGACAAATGACATTTTTTCAAACAACTCTTCTGCAACCAAAAGGGGGAGGGACATACATCAATGTTAAGTGCTTGGAAGTGGAATTATGGAAAAATACTACCCACTTAACTTATATCAGCTCTATGAAAGATTATAGGGTTTGGACTATTTCTGGCCACGTCCAAGTGTCTGTGAAAAGTGGAAGTAAAGCCACTAAGTGGAATGGGCACTTATGCATTTGGTGATTTGCTTTGAGTCAGAAAGTCTAGACACCACCCTGGGGATGTGAGGGATGCATTATATTTCTATGACCCTCAGGACTCTTGAAACAGGAAATGCAAAACCAGCTGGGAGACCTGGAGTGAATAGGCCCTAATTAATCAGCAGTTCTCAATCACGGCACCTGAAGCAAAGTGAAAATGCAATGATCTGGTGCTCCCACAGATACCAGGCCTTACCTGACTGGGGGAGAGGCAGCCTGAGCCAGCAGGAGAATTCAACACCTCAGCTAGATGTAGGTGCCACCAAATCCTACTTGGGCAACCTGAGGGCAGTAATAATCTCTCGGTGCCTCAATTTCTTCATCTGGTAAGCAATCACAATCATTTTAACAACTGGAATAGCTAACCTTTATTAAGGACTGCCTGTGTGCTGGGCACCAGAATAAACACTTGATTCATTTACTCTTCTTGGGAACCATATGAGGTAGGTGGTATTAGCATATTTCATTGATTCTAAGATGTTCATTTTTTTCTTTTATGTTTTAACATTCTCTGTTATCAGGATGCATCATATAATTGAGAAGAAAGCATGAGTCATGGCTTAATTTATAGTTTTAATTTTTTCTTAGTAAATTAGTGGTATATTAGATTCATTGAGGAAACTGAGGCTCAAGTTGGTTAAATAACTCATGTAAGATCACACTGCTAGGAAGTGGTAGAACTAGGACTTGAATTCAGCCTGTTTCTAGAGTTGACTTTCTTGTAAGGACCAAGATCTGCTGGTTCCTCCACTTACTAGCTGTTTGACCTTGAGCAAGTTCTTAACTTCTTTGTGCCTCTGTTTTTTCATCGGTCAAATGGTAATGACAATAATAATAGTAACTGCTTCATAGGATTGTAATGGGGATTAAACAAGTTCATACGTGTAAACCTCTTAAAATAGCACCAGACATGGTAAGTGTTTCATAAAATTTAGCTATTATTGGCTTTAACTATTATAAGAGAAAACCAGCATCAATTGTTATGAATAGAAGGCAGTAGGCAGAAAGAAGGATATAACTAGTAAAAAAATCCTTTCATTAGTACCGTGTTTCCCCGAAAATAAGACCTAGCCAGACAATCAGCTCGAATGTGTCTTTTGGAGCAAAAATTAATAAAAGACCCGATATGATATTATATTATACCCGGTATTATATTATATTATACTATATTATATTATGTAAGACCCAGTCTTATTTTACTATAATTTTTGCTCCAAAAGACGCATTAGATTGATTGTCCAGCTAGGTCTTATTTTCAGGGAAACACAGTATGTCCCTGAAATAATCTTGGACCCAGAACAGATGTGTTTACCATATTTGGGGAAATGTTTTTTTGTTCTGTCTCTTGAAACCTGAGGGATCAGGTAGAAGTAAAATGGAAGAATGAGGTGAAGAGGGGGTGATCATTAGAGATGAGGGAGAAGGGACAAGGGGAAGGGGAGGTGAGGCAGAGGGTTTGCCTGAGGAGGTGGGAATGGATCTATGCTTGTGCTGTGGGTGGGCACCACCCTTTGAATGAGTTGTGTGGCACAAAACAGTGGCTGGAACTAAAAAATGTTTTCAGTCTGCAGATTACAATTTTTTGATAAGTCATGGGATCAGTCTGGTGGGTTACAACGAGCATCTTTAGAAATGCAAGAGAAGGGAAGGGAGGTGAACACACGGATAGGCAAGTATCAGAGGGTATCATATGTAATAACAACAGATACTGTTTTATGAAACGGGTTTCAGTTAAGAATGAATAGATGTGTGTAATGGTTTCTGATGTAGAATATATTTCTCTCTGTGTGTCTGAACTCAGAAGTTTAACAACAAGAGGGAAAATGGAGATAAGAAATACATTCCATCTCATCTAATGAGAGCAAACTTCAGGACAACCAAAAATTCCAGAATGGAGTGCCAGAAAGATCTCCCAATAGTGTTCCATTTTGTGGGTAAAATTCCTTTTCCTCCTTGGGACTAAAGAATAATGAACTTAATTTGGGGAAGGGCAATGGAAAGAGAAAAGTTCAGCATTGCTTTTGTTGACATAATCACAAATGATATAATAGGGAAAAATTAGAAAATAGTGATAAGAAAATAAAAGCACGGTGTCAAGAGAAAACCCTGTTTATATGTTTTGGTGTGCTTTCTTCAAAATGTTTATATATAATTTGAATGTGGGGCAGAGGGTTATAAGTATAAATTTATGTCCATACATAGACATACACAGATAAAATGTATATATTTTTTCCCAAATGGTATACTCTAGGTGCTTTTTAATAGTTTTGCTTTCTATTAACAATAAAACGTGAACATTTTACATGTCACTATAATTTTAGATAGCTACTTTGCAGTATTTTCATAGATGGATCACAATTTATTTAACTAATTAATCCTAATTTGGGGCATTTACATTTTTATAGGTTTTATTGTTTATGAATAATATATGAGATATCCCTACTTAGGCATACAGCTTTAATTTCTCCTCCCCACAATGAAGAAAATTCTATTGCTTTTTCCTCCTGATATAAATTGAACAAAGTCATTGCCAAAACAAACAAACAAACAAATAGTACATTGAGGAAAAAAGTAAAAGTCACCTGAAATCCACCTTTCTGAGAGAACAACTATTAACATTTCAGTGCCCATCCTTTCATGTAGCTAACTCTTTATGCATTATTTGCACATCGGCATAGTTTCACACACAGTCATGCATAATACACACATCAGGTTTAAGAGGGCATTTTTAAAGGGATTGGTGATATATAATTCTCTGTATCTTAACAATGTATAATGGAAATTCCTCCAGGTCAAGTAGTATAGATCATTAATTTTTAATTATTGCATAATATTCTGCTATAAGGATTATCATAATTCATTCAGCTGTTCTTTTATTAATGGACTCTTGATTTGCTACCAGCTTTTTATTATTAAAAATAATGCTGTAATAATCATTCTTGAATATATATGTACTTATATACTAGAGCCTTGAATTCTATAGTATAGAATCCCAGGAGTGGGATTGCTTGGTTGAATTGTACATGCATTTAAATATTTAATAGAGATCATGAATTGCCTTTTCACTTTGTCCCCAGTGATGTATGAGAGTGGCCTGGCCCTGCCTCGCATCCTATGCTAATAATAGGCTCTGTTGCACTTTTATTTCGCCACTCTGATGGGTATCATTGTGGCAATTCTAATTTCCATTTCCCTGTCTATTGAGAGAAAAGGTTGAACATTTTATCATACTTGAACTTTTGTTGATTACCTATTCATATACCCAACTAATTTTGCTATTGCGTTGTCTTTATCTTATAAATTATGAATGATATTTTTGTATAGTATAGATAGTAACTTTTTAATCTATCATTTGAATTCAAAATATTTTTTCTAACTTGTTTGTCTACTGACTTTGATTTTGTATCTCTTACACTAGATATATAATACCTTAAGTTTTTTTAATCCCATAAGCACAATTATCCAGTCTCAATGAGGCCTATTCTTTAGATCCTTAGTGATAGGATCTGTTCTGTTCAGCTAGTCTTCAGATGATTCTTGAAGTTGATTGTCCAATAATTTATTTGTAATTTTGGTGTGATCCTGAGAGGCAGCAGGCACAGCATTTGCCTAATCCGCCATCTTGGACCTCTGAAATTTTCAATACCTTAAAATTTTATGTGTGTATGTGAGATATATATTACATATTCCTGTCTTAATTAAAAAGATTTCTCCAATATGTTAGGTGTACTAAAAGTACTCTAATTTTTTTCTAAAATGGTTATTATTTTTTAATGTTTATTTTCTGGTCTTTAATATGCCAGGAATTTGTGGAATTAATGTAAACTAGGGGCCCCAAGTTAATTTTCTTTTAGGAGTATATCGAATTGGGATGAAATTATTAATTTATTTATCATATATAAATATATTCACATACACTCTGATGTCTAATTTTGAGCTCTCTAGTATTTTTTTTTTACTGATCTTTTCAAATATAGTCCTATGCCACTACTATACCTTTTTTTTATTATTATAGTGGCTTTTAAGTAGTTTTAACATACTATTTTAATACCACCATTCTTTGTTCATTAATTTAAGAGCATTTTTTTTTTTAAGAGCATTTTATACAATTGAAAATACCACTGGGATTCTACTGGAGTTGCACTAAATTTATATACTATCTTCAAAAGAACAGATTTTTAAATAATAAAGATTATTCCTTTTCAAGAACATAGTATGGATTTGTATTTGTTCAGATTATATTTTTGCCCTGTAGTAGGACTTTACATTTTTATATAAATCATGTTTCTTTCTTGTATAATTTATTCCTAACTATTTTATTATTTTTGTCCCCATTGTGAATGGAATATTTTCCTTCTTTCCATTTTTATATAGGTGTTGCTCATATAGATAAAGCTAATAATTTTATATATTTATTTTGTATCCACTCAATTTATTGGATTCTTTTATTACTTCTATTTGTTTTTTACTAGAGTTTCTTGGTGGTCACAGATATAAAATGAAACTATCAGCAAAAATTTCACCTCTTTCTTTCCATATTTGTAAAGTACATTTTATGTTGATTGTATTTACTAGACTCTCCAGACAATATTAAATAATAACGATGATAGTGGCATTTCTGTGTTGTTCTTGATTTTAATGGAAACAGCTTTAACCATATGAATACAAATGTATTAGTCATATGTTATTAGTTAGCTTATGCTGCAACTATTCTAAAATATCAGGGTTTTGCAGCACCACGAGTTTATTTTTAGCTCACATTGCATGCTGGCGGCTAAAATGTTGTGGTTCTGTTCCACGAATCTTCTATTCTCGATTTAAATAAAGGTGGAGTACTTATCTGGGGTCTGCCATTCTGTGAAAGAAGAAAAAGAGCAATAGCCAAACCAGGACTTGGTTTTTAATGCATCTGCTCAGAAGTGACATACGCTGCTTCTACTCACATTCATGAGCCACAGAAAGTCACAAGGCCAAGCCTAACGTCAATGTTGTGGAAGGCAGCAAATTACTGGAAACAATAATAGAATCTACCATGTCTGCCCAGGATCAAAAAGATTTTCTTTCCTTCCTTTCATTGACAAAATAGAAATACCTCTTCTTCCCTAAGAAAGACCCCCTACAAAGTCCTAGCCAATTGTGAGTGACAAAACTGTTCAAGATTTTGTAATAGTCCCTACATCAGATTTAGATGTGGCTCCTCTTGATCTATACAAAGAATCTACGATCTATACTCCCAACATACAGTGGTAGAAAACAGAGATGGGACAACCTCTACCACACTTTCCATTGAAAATGGGAAAGAAGGGAAGGGACATAGCTGTCAGTAATTCATAGCAATTTTGACATGCTGCAGAGGAAATGCTGCAAGTACCTGGGGAAAAGGGAATGTCTTGATTAGTCCTCATCTCTGCTCTCTTACATGTAGCTTTCTAGTCTGTTGTTCTCCATTTGAGAGGCTCTGTCCTGTAAGAGGTCTTTCTATTTCCGTTACCTAGTATGCCCTCACTTGGGGCTCAGCACCTTATTTTTTCATCTTACTCTCTGTCCATAGATGTGTGAAGGTCCAAAAGTTGTTTTGAGTCTTAAATTGTTACTGGCCACTCTAGATTAGTGGCTCTTTTGGCAGTACATCTTCCCCAAAATATGTTGCCCAGTTTTTCTTTTGACTTTACTTGGAGTAATTTGAGATTATGCACTTCTTTAGGAAAGTGATGAAATAGTCATTTTCCCCTGAGCCATCTTTTCTAACTGAGTGCCAACTTAACTGATTCAGAAGCTTTTACTGGAGATTTAATGGCTATCGTCTTGATTTGGTTCTTGTCACAAGCTGTCTTAATTGGCCTTTGTTCCTGAAAGTGTTTCTCAATTTGATTTTATACTGGTTGAAGATGATAAACAGTTCCATTTTCTAATCATGCTTGCAAACCAGCCAATTCTTTCCTGAGTTTATCTACTTCTTGTAATCATTTGTCAAACCCAGACAATAGCAACCAATGCAGACTAGTAACATTTTGTCTCCCAACCTCTTGATATAAATCCATAAGCTCATTTGGTACATTTTCTGTCTGTGAGACACCATGGATAACAATTCTGAGATATTCACCCCTACATAACACATGCTACCATCTTTCCAGCCTCCAGTGACAATTTGCTTATCATAACTGCCTGTCCCTGAGAACCAATACCCTATATTTTAAGCTTTCTTTGTTGGTTAATTTTTGTTTGGTTTCGTTGGTTGTTTTTGGCATCACTCTACTCTTGGTGTTAATTTTTATATTATTTAGTTTTTTGTTTTTTTGTTATGTTGTGATAACAACCCCAAAATCTCAGTGACTTTCAACATTGTTTACTTAGCTAATGTATTGGCTATGGATCAGCTGTGTTTCTGTTCTTGTGTCGTCTCATTCTGGGATCCAGGCTAAGGATCCAGCTTTTCACTGACATTTGCCATTCTTATAACAAGATAGCATTGGCCAATTCATACAATGGCTTTTAAAACATCAGCTTCAAAGTGACGTGCATCACTTCTTCTCATATTCATTGGCAAAGCACATCCAATGGCCAAACCATAGCCCTATGATGTCCTAATGTCAGTGGGATGGGAAAGAATAATCCTGTAGGGAAGGCAACAAATAGTTAAGAAGAAGAGTACAATCTCCCAAGAAATTTCACCATTTAGAATTATATTTGCTCCTGATTTTTCATGTATAATCTTTATCATAAAATGAGGAGTTTCCTTCTATTTCTATTATACTGTACATACTCGTATGTGTGTGCACGCATGCGTGTGTGTTTTAAGAAATAGTTGCTGAATTTATCCAAAGCCTTTACAGTATCTATTGATATGATAGAATAGTTTTCCTCCAGTAATTTGTTGATATAATATTTACAAATTTTCCTATATTTAACTGTTCTCAAATTTGATTGTATTTACTAGACTCTCTGTATTTACTAGTATAGAAATTTCTATACTAAAACTAAAACTGTCATCGATAATTGTAGACTATTTTCTTATAATCCAATGAATTCTACTTAATAAAATGTAGACTGTTTACATCTATATTCATCAGTATGATTAGTTGATAATATTCTTTTCTGGCTCAGTTTCAGGTTTGGGTATTAAATTATGCTGGATTCATAATGAGAATGGGAAAGTTTTTAACCTTTATTTTTATGGATTATAATAACGTATTGGAATTATTTACTATTTAAATCTAGCTAGAACTCAGATCTGAAATTATCTGATCCTTAATTATCTGATGACTTAAATTATCTGATCCTTAAATTATCTGATGACTTAAATAATTATTTATTAACCATCTATCCAAACATTTCTGTGATAATTGATTTATTAAAATGTTTTACTCCTTCTTGGGTCACTTTTGGGAACTTAAAATTTACAAGAAAATCCTTTATTTTAGGTTTTCAAATATATTGCTAAGAGTTGAACGTACATTTTATTATAATATTGATTTTTAATTAAAATAGTTAATATACAACATTATATTAGTTGTGGGTGTACAACATAGTTTTCAATATGTATATACCTAATGAAATTAGACTTAATCACCGTGATTAAGTCTAATAACCGGATGACAATGTACAAGGTTATTACAATATTATTCACTGTATTCCCTAAGCTGTACTTTACATCCCTGTGACTTACTGATTTTATAACTGGAAATTTGTACCTCTTATTCCCCTTTACCCTTTTTGCCTTTCCTTCATCCCTGTCAACTCTGGCAACCATAAATTTGATCTCTATGTCTGTGACTCTGTTTCTGTTTTGTTTTGTTTTCTAAATTCCACATATAAGTGAAATCATACAGTATTTGCCTTTCTCTGTCTGAGTTATTTCACTTAGCTTAATAACCTCTATGTCCATCCATGTTGTCAAAATGGCAAGATTTCATTCTCTTTTTAATGGCTGAGTAATATCCCATTGTATATATGTACCTCATCTTCTTCATCCATTTGTCTATTGATGGACACTTAGATTGCTTCTATATCTTGGCTATTGTAAATAATGCTGCAAAGAACATACGGGTACAGGTGGAGCTGAAAATTAGTGTTTTTGTTTTTTTGGATAGATACCCAGAGGTGGAATTGCTGGGTCATAAAGGTAGTTCTATTTTTAATTTTTTGAGGAAACTTCGTAATGTTTTTCATAGAGGCTGCACCAATTTGCAATCTCACCAACAGAGCATGAGGATTCCCTTTTTTCCACATCCTCACCAACTCTCATTATTTGTTGTCTTTTTGATAATAGCCAATCTGACAGGTGTAAGATGGTATCTCACTGTGGTTTTGATTTGTGTTTTTCTGGTGATTAGTGATGCTGAACATCTTTTCATGTGTCGATTGACCATCTATATGTCCTCTTTGGAGAAATGTCTATTCAAGTCCTATGTCCCATTTTTAAATCAGATTGCTTGTTTTTTTTTTATGTTGAGTTGTATGAATTATTTATATATTTTGGATATAAACCCTTATCAGATATGTCATTTGCAAATATCTTCTCCTATTCAGTGCGTTGCCTTTTCATTTTGTTAGATTTCTTCACTGTGTAAAAGCTTTATAATCTGTGATTATGTCTCTTTATTCATCCCAAATTTGTAAAATTTTATACTCTCTTTTTAATAATCACACCTTGAGTTTTGTATCTATTTTATTGATTAAAAGTAGCTTTTGAATTTATTATTATTTTCTTTTCTAATTAAGTGATTTCAGCTTTTATGTATTCAGTTTTGTTTATTTTCTTGTTTACCTTTCAATTTCTTAAGATAAGCACTATCTTTTGGCAAAGGTTTTATCTTCTTAAGTAACAGAGACTATTGCAACTATAATTTTTTCCTTAGCCATTTCTCATTTCTAATGTTATAAAGTAGACTCATTTTCATTACTTTTTGGTGGTTTATTATACCAATTTTACCCGTGTCTCACACTTTTTATCTTCAGACATAGTGAATTAAATTTATATATTCTTTTTATGGTTAATTCCACCTACTGCTATGATTTAAGCTATAATAGTCCTTTTAAACTAATGGCTTCCAATTTTCCCGGAAGCTACAGGCTCAGATATCGAACTTACCTCGTGGGTATAACTAACTCAGTATGGTGAACTTGTTAATGTGTCTCTAAATCAACAGTAGCTTTTTTTTCCCAATTATTTGTACCACTATTAATATAGTTGCTCAAGCTAGAAACTTAGAATTCACACTTGATCTCTGCCTGCTCCTCACACTCATATCCAATCAAACACCAAATCCTGATTATTTTACCTTCTAAACAAAGTTTACCTTCATCCCATCATCTCCATTTCTGCTGTTGCTGCCCCAGTTTTAACCCTCACCATCTATAGCAGACTGTTACAAAGCTGCCAGACTTTCCTCCCTTGTCACTGCTGCCAGCCCCATCTCACCCCAAACTTAACCCACCAAACCTTTAGACTGATGGGTCTACAATGCAAATACGATGTCCTCACTTAAAAATCCTTCAGTGTTCCCCATTGCCAACATAAACCCTACATAGTCTATAGGGCCCTACGGAAGAGAAAAGCAACTAACAACAGTAATAACTTAATATGAGTCACTTAATGAATTATTCTGTGAATGTGCCTTTGTGTTGGAACAGATATGGAGGGCATTTGGTAAAGGACCAACATTTATTAACTCTGCCTACTTTGAACCAAGTCCTTTGCTAGAGTTTTATCATCTCCTTTAATCATGATAATAACATGCTTGTGAGATGGGCCATTAGGAAAGCTTTCAGCTGCAAGAATCAGCATATCTCACTGATTGTAGCTTAAACCACGAAAACGGTTAACTCTCTCACATTACAATGAGTCTAGAAGTTGCTGTGTCCAGCTTGATGATGTCATGAAAGACTCCCAGACTCTGTTTTTCCATTCTGCTCTCCCTGGCATATTGGCTTTTCATCCTTATTCTTGTTTCCTCATAAATGCAAGAGGGCAGGGAGAGTTTCACAGAGCCTGAGGCTAACGAAGCCTCAGGTTTCACAGAGAAAAAGAAAAGAGGTGATACCAGTGAGCTCTCCTTTCAGACCTGACCTCTTTATAAGGAAGCAAAAGTTCTTCCAGAAGCCTCCAACAAATTTCCATTTACATCTCATTGTCCAGAGTTGGACCACGTGGCTACCCCTGTCTGTAAGGGAGTGAGACAGCAAGAACTTAGGGGTTTCCAGCTTGTGTGGTGAATGGCAATAAGAGATGGGGGCAAAGAGGGTGGAGTGGCTAAAAGCTTGGCCCAGGACAGTGGCTCCACAGGTGTCATTTTTTCCAATTTGTAGATGGGGTTAAAGTTGCCCAAAGTCCTTCTGCTGGTCACTGGGGAATCCTGGAGTAGGAACGGAGTTTTGTTTCCAAAGTTTGTACTGTCTTCTCTATACTACTACAGTCTTTCCTTATGCTCAGAGTAGAATTTCAAATCTTCAGACATGATGAAGGGACATTTCTTAGCACCTGCTATTTTCCCCCAAATCACATCACATTATATTCTTAGGCATTGGATGGAATCACGCTAGAATGGATGGAATCACCCATCGATCCAATGATGAAGACACATTCTTCCTCTTTGATGAAACCACATGTATACCGTGTTCCTTTTACAAGTGGTAACATTAGGCACTACACAAAGACTCTCTTAGACTGGCTTTGAAGTACAGTAGTTTAAAAAAAAACACATTTAAGTTATTTAAACTTGTACAGCGTGCTTTCTCTAACCTTCCTGATCCCCAATTGAGATCCTTGTCAAGTTCCATCATTTAGTTGTGAATAAGGTTTGGAACACAGTCATCCTGACCTTTAGACATTTCACTTTGCCTAATGAATAGCTTCTAACTTAGTAATGATGGTTAAACCTTTGCTAATATATCAAGAAAAAGGTTTCAAATATTCACCTTAACAGCAGGTTCAATTTCTAAGAAGGGAAAATCTGCATATGAAATTTTATATCTTATGATTCTTTCATCCTTGCTTTAATAAATGAGAATCGACTGGGAAATAGTCTTTGCTTCCCTGTCACTAGGATTTTAACCTTTTATTTAGTGATTGTGCAGTGATTGTGACATCATAATGGAGAGATTATGACTTCAGGTTATAAAAAGTGGAAGAATATAGTATGTAAATAGTAAAAACATAAAATGTGTACTAATTCTAACTCCACTGGAAATCATTCTTTCCTGACAGTAATTTTCAGTTCCACCTGCTGAAAACTCATTTTCTATAAAAATGAAGCTGCAGTCAAGGTTACAAAGAAAGGTCTCAGGAACATGTAGATGGAAAAAAATTTTTTTTTGGTATCTCTAATCTTTTTTTTTTTGAAGCAAACCAATCTCAGCCATTAAAAAGGACTGAAAAGACCTACATCCATCATCAAAGACTGAGTAGTCAAGAATATTCGTACCACTCTTTGAGCACCAGTAGGTTAAAAATTACTGCATTGTTTCCAGTTTTACTAATAGTTTTAATGATGTCCTCATTTTTCTTTCAAACATAGATAGTCAGTTTTCCTATGATGGAAGCATATTACCATTGGACAAATAAAACGCCTTGCTTAGAAATTTTCAGCTTTGAACAGGGGACAGCCACTTCTTACATCGTTTTTCCTCCCAAAAGCATTTGAAAGATTTGCATTTCTGTTTTTACATGAGTCTTCAGATGAAAAAAAATATTTTAGAAAATGCAATTAAAACAGGCATATACATATCATATATAAAATCTTGAGACTCTCTGTAATGTATGATACAGAGATGAAAGGAACACAGCATTACAGAATCAAACCCTGAAGCATTCTTCAAATTTAGTTTATGCCACAACAAAATGTTGCCATAGAAACATTAAATCCCAACAGAATTCCTGGAAGTTAAAGATGTGCCTGCAGACTTGCTTCCAGATGCTGAGTTGCTTGCTTGTTAAATGAAACTTGGCACTTATCGTATGGGAAATTTTATCTCGAAACGTGCTATGAAAACTACCTGGAACTTCGAGTGCAGTGCTTACAATGAAAAGGAAACTATTAATATAATGAGAATGACAAGTCCTGTAGACGTATCAGAATTTTGGACTCAGTGACTGTCAGCCTGATTGTTTTCCTTTTCCCTCATCAACACTCCCTAGAAAGAAGTATCTCTAAAATAGGATTAACCTTCAATGACCAGAGGATGGGAAATCACTCTGTTAATAAAATTGTTCATCCATGTGAAGCAGGTTGTCTTTCTGAATCACGTTTTCCTGTAGACAGTTCAGGGCTCTCTTTAAGAGTAATTTCCCTAGTAATTATACAGCAATTTGCTCTCCGAAAACAGACTGATTAATTAGGAAGCAGCTAAATGAGTTCTTTAAAAATGTCTAAAAATGTTCTTCTTCTTTTCTAATCCTTCTCAATCAAGCTGACAGCTTTAAAAAACATCCCCTTAAATAGTGAATGCATAACAAGTATTGGAACTCAAAGAATTACCACTGGTCTTAGTTTAAAATGGGATTTTAAATTATATAGACGAGTTGTACTCTATTCATTAAAAGGCCATCTGTCAGATGTTCCCCACCATAGACGTCACCCACTTCTCTACCTTCCTCTCATCCTGTTGTTTTACCTCATTTGACTGCTTTAACCACTGTGAGACAAAGCCAGCCCGTCTCCACTTGGGCATTTGTCCTCAGGCTGCAAGCTCAGCCTTCCACTGAGATAATAATTTCCTTCCTTGCCAACCCTTGTTCACAATCACAAAATACCCAACTTTTAATAAATGTATATAAATATAGTGGAAGGTAATATCTCTTTTTTTAGGTTAAATTTATTGGGGTGACAATGGTTAGTAAAATTACATAGGTTTCAAGTGTACAATTCTATAATACATCATCTATATATCACATTGTGTCAGTTCTCCTTCCATCACCATATATTTGATCCCTTTTATCCTCATCTATCACCCTCCTCCCCACTTATCCTCTGGTAACCACTAAACTGTTGTCTGTGTCTATGAGTTTTTGTTTCTTTATTTGTTTGTCCTGTTCCTTTGTTGCTTTCAGTTTTATATCTCACATATGCGTGAAGTCATATCATTCTCTCCTTGTACTGTCTGACTTATTTTGCTTAGCATAATAATTTCAAGATCCATCCATGTTGTTGCACGTGTCAGTATTTCATATTATGGCAGAGTAGTATTCCATTGTGTATGCGTACCACATCTTCTTTATCCAATCATCTGTTGAAGGACACTTTGGTTGTGTCTCTTAAAAGTTGTGTCATCTATTGAAGGACACTTTGGTTGTGTCTCTTAAAAGGAGGGAAGCCCCACTCCTGAAGTGTGGGCTGTATTAGTGACTTCCTTCCAAAAGGCACAGTATGGGACGAGGTGACAAAAGAATAACTTTACAGTGGAGAAACCTGATCAACTTTACTTCAAGCCAGGTGATCAAGGTCAACATTAACAGTCATAAGTCACACTGATGATATATACCTGTGATGGGATGTGATGAAAATGGCACTCGGCCTATGTGATCTGCCTCCCCCAAACCCATAACTTTAGACTAATCATGAGAAAAAGATCAGACAAATCCCAATAGTGGGGCATCCCATGATAACCAGTACACTTCGAAATAGTCAGGGTCATCCAAAACAGGGAAAGACTGAAAAACTGTCAGAGCCAAGAGGAGCCTAAGATGCCATTATGACTAAATATAGTGTGGTACCTGGAACAGCAGAAGTACATTAGGTAAAAAACTAAGGAATCTGAAGAAATTATGGACTTTAGTCAATAATGACGTATCAGTATTTGTTCATTAATTGTAACAAATGTACCGCACTAATATAAAACATTACCAATAGGGAAACTGTTTGTTGGCTGGCAGCTCTAAAACTGCCAATCTAAAACTGTTCTACAAATAAACTCTATTAATAAAAAAGGAAAGGCTGAGGAGCATGGGAGGTGCTAATGAGGTATACAAAGCTCAATGTTTGCTATTATTAAATTTGGGAACCAAAGTGGGACTCTGGGAGAGATGTGAGATACCAAGCTCCCCAGGGACCTGGCCTGGACTCAGGTGAGAATAAGAACCTGGTGTCCTGCGTCTGTGTAACTCCATGTCCAGCTCAGCACCCTCAGCATGAGCACGGATGTTCATCCGGCGCCTGCTATGGGCCCAACACTGCACTGTATGTACATTATCTCATGTAGCTATTGACAGATGAGGGGAACTGAGGCACAGAGAAGTTAGTAGCGTTCCCAGGGACACACAGCTAGAAAATGGTAGAGTCAGGATTTGAACTCAGGCAGTTTGACTTCCTTCAGGTATGAATCACTGGTTTTGAATATTTGAAATTCCTCAACTATGTTTGGCAGACCCAGTTGACCCTCAGCATCAGGAGATTTATAGTTCTTGGGTGTGGCTATGAGTAGAGGTCACTAAATGTCCACGATATACAACAATTTATAATACTACTGAGATGTGGACCAGAATCACCGTGCTCTGAGCCTGGATGGTGGGATTCTGTATAATAGCAATCACTTCTTTTGGGGGCTCTCAGATCTCACCCCTTCAGATCCAAGGATCCAGGTCCTGCAGCATTTAGCATCTCCTCGGTGGGTGCCTCCTTCGTGGAAGGGTTTAGGAGTGATACTAATGACAAACACATACATGGATTTCTTATCTTGATGCCTAGTGGACGGTTCCCATGGTATTGACTACACTTGTCATTAAATAAATCTGAGCTCTAATTGAACACATCAACAAATGCATTTCCTATATGCTTGGATGGTATGGTTTACACAGGACATCCCAACTTCTGACTGTTATCCCCACGTCATCATTAGCAGGTCCCTCTTCCACGATCAAAAGTGCCCCCGTTTGAACAACAACTTGTACAGCCACCATATCTACGACACTGAGAAAATCTGCTACTCCCATGCTAAAATCTCTAGAGACCATGTCAACGGCTATTCTAATATGTTGGTGACAGCTGGGCCTCTTGTTCCTAGAGCTTTGGTAGAGTGAGTTCATCTGGAATAAGTGATGGTGAAAGAAATAGTGATTTTCAGGAGTGTGATTATTCACTTATTCCGCATTGGTAACGGTTTAGCTACTTTGATTAATTTCAACTATATTTGTTTTGCCATCAGTGTAACTGCTGCAAAAAGCATTTATTAGGAAAGAAGTATACTTTGTGACCATCACCTGAGCTCCCAAAACTAGACGGTTGCCCATAAGAAGTGACAGATGGCATCGTCCTCTGGGAGGACAGTCAGCATGGTCACATGTGACATCACACTGAGCATCTGTGCATCAACAGCTAGCCCGCTGGCACAAGGCCAAGAGCAGAAAATACTTCAGTACAATCCCAATTGTATTAAGTTGTTTTTGCAGTTCTCGTACTTGACATACATCCTAAATTTTTTTTCAGGACTAATATATCTTGTCTTCCACTGAGTACACAAAATTGGGTAGTGCTTCCCCATCACCTGTCACCACGGACCTCTTCTATAGTTCTTTATACATCTCAGTTATCTAAGTCATTTTGCCCTATCCATCTCTTTATTATTTGGAAGGTTAGTTAACAAATACATTGCAAATTATGGGGTTTCACTTCTAAAATCTTTTAAACTAAGTACCAGCTATTGATTCCTATTGTTTGCTTTCTCTCAAGAATTGTAAGATTTGTTGCAGAATTCTCTTCACCCGTGGTCAAAATTTGTAGTAGCCTCCACTCCAAACATGCATTTAGTCCTAAGCTCTTAATAAAATGTTGTCTTCTGTGTGGTAAAGGCCACTGCTGTTGGCTATAACCAAATTAATCATAAAATATAAACCAGACCAAGTTCTGGAGACGCAATGTGGTGATGGTTGCACATAATGTGAGTGTACTTAATGTCACTGAACTGTATACTGAGAGTGGTTAAAATGGTAAATTTTATGTTATGTATATTTTACAACAATAAAAATTTATAGATATAGATTTAGGTATACAGAGGGTGCCAAAAAATGTATACACATTTTAAGAAAGGAAAAAGCTATTAAAATTGTAATACTCAATATATACCAATAACAAAAGGTGAATACAAGTCACGTTTGACTTCTGCGATTACAAGAGGTGCTCAAAGTGGTTATCATCGGCGTCCAGACACTTCTGATGATGGCAAACTTGAGCAACACTGACCAAAGTGTCCACTTGTATACATTTTTTTGGCACCCGCGGTATATCATATCAATCGGAAACACTGGGAAACAAGGACTGTGTGTGTGTCCCCTCTCTTGTTGGAGATAGTTAGTGGATGATGGTTGCAGTTTAGGTATGATGGTCTTCAACATGCATATTGTTGGTACTAGAGATGGAGAGAAGTAGATAGAGCTGAGAAAAACTTACAAGGCAAAAAAAAAAAGACAATACGATTATATTGGTGATGAAATGACTAAATGTGGGAGGGTAAGGTATAAAAGGAGGCATCCATCCACGATGATTCTTGGGGGAACAGTGATGCTGGTGACTGAGATGGGAACCCTGCAGGAAGCACCAGGGGATGTCAAGAAGTTATGCCAGAGGAAGGTAACGCATCACAATCAAGCTGCTCTTTATCTTTTCCACCCCCTATTTGGGCAAAGAATGAGTATTAGTTGAACAAGCGTGAATCACTGATGGGAATCCGTGGCCATGTAAGTGGGAATACCAGTCAGGTGTAACGGGAGTCAGCCTTCCCTCCTTGAACACTGGAGGTTACAATAGTGCTGAGCTCTAGAGGTCTTGGCTTAACTTGGGGTTGCACACTTGATAGCTGTGTGCTTTGCACATATCACATAAGCTCTCCACACTTCAGCACCTCATTGTTTACCAAAAACGACAAAATGATACTTATCTTTATGGTTACTGTGATCATCAAAGTGCTAATATGCTTGAAGATGTTGTATGACATGAATTATTATTAACATATCATCTTAACTCACTGCTCCAGCCTAACCTTCTCCTTGGCTCACCTCCAAAGAGGTGACACAAATGAAAATGAAGAATGAAGGCTTTAGTGGTTGTGTTTTAACAGATTGCAACTAAAGGTGGGGATGGTTGTTTCCAGAGTGTTACGCTTCTCTCTACAAACATGACTCCCTTTTAATTTCTTATAAATTTTTGGCTAACAGTTATAAAGATGAATGTAATGTATCATCTCAGAAAAACTTATTGGCAAGACTTCTACCAAATCACTGTAGCAAGGGGCACTTCTTAGTGAAACTGTGAAGCATTTTTAAGTTATCATCAGTGCTCTTCCTCCTTTGTGTCCTTGACCACCCTACGGCAGAACATGCTTTCCCTTCAAGGTGTGTGGTTCTCAACCTTGAGTGCACCTTAGAATTAACTTGGGAACTTTAAAAAGTTCTGGTGCCCAGGTTCTATCTCATACCAGTGGTACCCAGGCATTTTGTGTGCTCCCCAGGTGATGCTGACATGCAAACAAAGGTTGAGAACCGCCATTCAAGATCTATGTATTTGCAGTTTAACTGGGTAAGTTCCTAAGAACAAAAGGCAATCAAATAGTAGAATTTCAGGCACTGGGGACAGGCCACTTGAGCATAAAATTTTGGTTGGAGAATATGAGAGTAGATGACACTAGTCTTTGTTGCCCTTCCCCAAAATGTCTGGATTCAGTTATAGTCCAGCCAGAATCTGGTGGGGATTTGAGGCCAAAAGCAACCATGCTTCCACATCCCAGTGTTTGCAACAGGGATTCTGGGCTTGGGACTTGATGGCAGAGGCCATGCCTATGAGAGAAACCAATAGTTTTTGTGGTTTCCACCCTGCCTGCATCACCAGCCATCCAAAGAGGCATTGTCAACTCCAATGGAACCAACCCTATGAAATCCAAACTTCTTGCGGCTTATAATACCTTTCATAGTCCAGCTCCAACTGGCCTTTCTAATTTAACCTCCCACTTTCCTCCTCACATAGCTGTATTCCAGCTAGATCAGACTTATCACTAATAAGATCTACGCCAATGCATATGCTGCTGTTTTGCTCTCCAGTACCCTTCCCCGGCAAAAACCTGCTCATACTTAGAAAATCAGCCTAAATGCAACCTCCTGTATGAAACTTTCCCTGCCTACTCCTACCCCTGTGTTCCTGGGTGCAGTAACCCCTCTGTTGCCCAGCTGGGAGGGAACATTTTTTTCCCTCTGCCTACTTCTCTCCCACATCTTCCCCAAGGGGAGAGGGCAGTAATCTGATTGGTTAGAATTCAGGACAGTGACTGAGTTATGTTCATCAGTGAGCTCCAGGGTTTACCAGAATATTAAAAGGTCATATGCCCACGTGTGGATAGTGTAATGGGGTCAGATCGCTGGGGTTTGTAGCTTGCTTCTTCCACTTACATAACACGTGAACTTGGGCAAAGTTACTAGTCTATGAAAGCTTTGGTTTCTCATTGTAAAATAGGGAAAACGTAACTTTCTACCTCATAAAACTGTACATTAAGTGATATAATCCATGTAAGGTGCTTAATCTAGTACATTACTCCTTGTTGGTACAGCTTCATCCAGAACTTCTTGGGAGGAAGTAGAATTAGTAGGACAAACATTCCTAGATTTCTGACCTAAATACTATTCATTTAACATGATTGAGCAAATATGTTTTAAATTTTTTTTTAGTTACTGGGCTTCAGCTGAGAACAAAAAAGTATCAACACACTCATATACTTGGTCCTTTTACATATATTTTCACTGGCCTTGTCACATTAGCTCATAGTTATTTGTTTTCTTATCTGTGTCCCTCTGGTAAGCCATTGCATCTTGAAGGGCAGCTACCCTAACTCCCCTCAATGATGACTAAGAGTGGGGAAATTAAAGTCTAGAGCCATCAGGGAATAATAATAGGCTTTCATCCATTCTCTTTCTCTCTCTCTCTCTCTCTCTCTCTCTCTCTCTCTCTCTCTCTCTCTCTCTCTCTCTCTCTTTCATGTTCTGAATGATTTCTTCAGTTCTATCTTCTAGATTACTAATTCTCATTCCAGCTATGTCTAATCTGTCTAATCTGCTATGAACTCATGCAACACGCAATTGAACAAGAAGAACTTAGTGAAGTACATTTGCCCTTTGAAAAGTTAGAGCAAGAAGACCATCTAAGAAAAAAAGGCTTTTGAGTGATGGAGGAGAGACTTTTAAGTGTCACTCAGACCAGCATCTATTTAGTCTCCAACCAAAGTTGGGGAATCCTATAGGACCTTCCCATGACAGGGGAGGGCATCTTATAGGTAGTGTTTTTCATGGAGGTGTCTTCTGACCAGTAGACTCAGAATCATCTCAAAAGTGTGTTTTAAAAAGCAAAGTTCTGAATTCTACTCTCAAATAGTGTTCTTCAGTAGTCTGAAGTAGAGTCTAGAAATCTGCCTTTTTAACAAGCACCCCTGCTGATTCTTGAGTACACTGAAGTGAAGAAGCCCTAGTGCAGGGTATGTTTTCACGTGAATGAATATGTTGCCATAATTTTAGGGGCCCCACTGATTCATGCAGTAGGAATAGAAAGAGCCAAACAGTAGAAAACCTATTTCAGTCCTTGAAGACTGAAAGTCTCTAAATATCTTTTGTATTAAAACCTAAACTTTGAACTGCTTCAGAGAGAGACAGAGACAGACAGACAGAAAGCCCTCTGTCGTTAGTTCAGTAGCCTTGACCCAAGTATATGCCCATCTGGATTCTCATGATGTCAGACTTGGACCACTATAGAATGAAAAGTATCAGAGAAATAGATCCAGGACCATAAAAGAAGAGCTTCTGGAGCAAGAGCAAGACTGAAACTTCACTCCAGGCCATCCTGGAGGGAATCTGTTTCCAATGTAATTAAAGAAGGATTGGTCATTAGTGCCAGAATCGCATGAGTTTAGTACCTAAACTCGTGGTACTTGAGTGGATTGTATACAGCACATTTAGTTTAACTATTACTTAACTATATATATTTCCTTCCTTTATGTATGTGGGTTTAATTCTTATTCCTAAATTAAATCTTTGTAAAGCCTAATATAAAAGAATACCTCATGGAAAGTTTATATAGAGACACCGGAATCACTGTCCTGCTGCTCAGAGCAGGTACATGGCTCATCTGCTGAAATGGTGACTAAATAGGGGCCCCTGGAGCACTAGTAAGAAAAAAAATGCTGCATAATATGGGAGGGGAGGCAGGACCCATAATCAGTAGGATAGGCAGTGGATTAGGTTTATAAAAAATAATTGCAAGTGCAACAGTCCTTTAAGGATTGTCATTAAAATGAAGTATTTTACAGAGTGCCATCCATTGGGAATCATTCTGGGAAAAAATTGAGAGGAATTTCAAATGAAAAACTTTGCTGTGATTGTTGCTTTAAGCACCATTTTTGGTTTACAAATTACATGCCATTTTACTGACAACTAAGGAAACATGATCCAACTGTATTATTCTGTTACCCCATGTTATAACAGTTCCATATGGTTGACATCAGTTGGCTGATTTCTTTAGAAACAATTAAAAATCCTGCCAGACACACAAGAAGAAACCATGTGAGCATGTTTTCTGCTTGCTGGTGACATTTCATCCCCTCCCCTTCCCTTTAGTCTCTAACAAATTACTCAGCCCGCCAGAGCAAGATCCCTCAAAGGCTGGGAAATGACAGCCCTTGTCTGAGGCATACCCTGTTACTACAACCCAAATTGAGCCTTTAGGCAAACAATAATGCAGAAAGAGATCTGAATTTGTTTCTATGGCACCAAATGACAGTATTAAGAAATGAAGCCAGTGTGAAAAATAGCTAGTGGGGGTCTTGAAATGCAGCACACCATTCAAGGTAAAGGTACATACAATAAATTGACAAAATGTGGACCAATTTTGGAGGATGTAATGGTCAAGATAAGCTATATTTTGATGCAGTCACATCCATCCCCAAATCTTAGTGACTTATGATCACAAAGGTTCACTTCGCACTCATGCTATCAGTTGAGGTGGGGGCAAGTCTAATTCACTGCCAAAGTCATCACTCTGAGCCTCAGGCTGACAAAGAAGGAATCATCTGCAAAGTTGCTTACCAACATGGCAGAGGGGAAAGAGAATGTGCTAAAATATACATTGTTTTAACCTACCTGCCATTCAGTGAGGTAGGTAGTAATATCCCTACTTCATAGATGAGGAAACACGTTTAGAATAGTCAAAGAATTATTTAAAATTACCACCAAGTGAGTGGCAGAGGGAAAATTTAATTCTAGGTCTGTCTGAATGTGGCAGACAGGCTCTAAGATGACCTTCAATAATCCCTGTACCCTTGGATTCGCATCCATGTGTAATCCCCTCCTCTTGAGTGTGGGATCTGGTAACTTGCTTGTAGTGAGTAGCATATGACAAAAGTGATGGAATGTTGCTCCCAGGATGAGGTTATCAGAGATAATAACTTCCACCCTCAGTAGCTTCTCTCTACACACTCTTTCCCCTGCTGGCTCTGATGGAGCAAGTTTCCATGTTGGATAAGCCCAATGGCAAGGAACTGAGGGTGACCTCTGTCCAACAGCCCTTTAGGAACCAAATTTTGCCAGCAGCCATGTAAGTGAGATTGGAAGCTGAGTCTTCCCCAGTTGAGTGTTCAGATGAGACCCCAGACCTGTTCAACACCTTAATTGCAGCCTTCTGAGAGACCCTAGAGCGTCCAGTTAAGCCACGTGCAGACTCCTGACCTACAGAAATTTTGAAATATAAATGTTGTATTGTTTTAAGCCACTAAGTTTGTGGTGATTTGTCACACAGTAATAGAGAGACCATGCTCTTTGCACTGCATAAATTAGCTTCTTTTTTGCAGAGTGTACCACCCAAACCTGTTCTCACTCTTACATTCTTTCTTTTGGTTTGTGACATCCTATCCATATGGTCTCCAAAGCCATAAACTTAAGACTTACCCTAGATCCCATGCATTCCCTCACTCTCCACTTACAGAGAATCTCCAAGTCTTGTGGACACTAGGTCCTGTACATCTCAAAATTCCTTGTTCCCTCTCCAATCCCACTGTTTAAATCAGGCCATAATTGTCTCTTGCCTAGACTTTTTCTATGGCTCCTGAATGGAGACACTTGCATCCAGAATCTCTCCCCTCCAATTCATCCCCAAACCCATCACTATTTTCCACATTGCTTCTAGAATAAATCTACACCCTATAGCATCGTAGTAAGACAATGTAATGTGATGATATTTTGTTACAGACTTCCTGTTCCTTCCATAACTTTTCTCCCAATCAAGCCCCAGATAAATTATTCTGTATAATACTGCTGAAAGGAAGGATTGTGAGACTGAAGTGGGAAAACAAAATCATCAAAATCTTGGCTTTCACAGCCTAAGAATTTGGATCAAAGCTTTAAGGACTCAAGGCATATATTTCATACCATGTAGTTTTCGAAGGCTATGTGACCATTCACAATGAGTTTCCCCATCCCAGACAAGATAAACGTTCTGTAGGCGAGGGCATAGGAAGGTTACAGGAGAAGTGTGAGACTTAAGACATCTGTATCCCTGAGAAGGAGCTCTGCTTCCTGACTCACTGTCCCATCCCTGTACTGGGGAGAAGGACAATAGAAACCTAAGATGCATTTGGGGGCTCAGAGAACAGAGAAACCTGCACCTGGCTTCTAGGGCTGGGGGTAGGGGGGGACAAGCACAGGGCAAGCCTGGCAGAGTTCCCTGGCACTGAGCCTCTCCTATGAACAGTGAAGACCCAGCTGAGTGAGGTGCCTATGCAGACAGACAGCGGGCCACCTGAGTAGACTTTTGATCGGAGGCCAGATGGGAAGGAGGGCATATTAGTGGATGCAAGTATAAACAGATGGAGATAAAGGAAACCACTTCCCCTCCCCCGACCCTCTATTAATATTTCAGCACTTTGGAAGCTCCCAAATTTAGACATAACCTAGGGATTGGAGGAAAGTCCTCAATTAGTGGAGATTTAGCATCTGCTCCTGGGCCAGAGAGAGATTTCAAATTTAGGTCTCACCCTCTCACCAAGATTTCTTCTAAAACTCTTCCTACATCTTCTCCTACTTGGACAGAAAGCATTTGACAGACCAAGTGTCATTCTAAAAGATGGTGCTTTGGGTAGGAATATTACTCTTGAGAATTGTGGGATGATGTGAAAAGACTCAAGAGACAGTTGCCCCAAGGCTCAGCCCCAGACGCCCTGCCTCCTCTTGCCCTTTCTACTGTTTTTCTGGCTCGTATTTCCCACAGAGTTGTCTCTACCAAATCCCCTCCCTGTCTGCTCCTCCTTTGGCCTCAAAGCCTTTTCCCATGAATTCAACTCCACTCTATCTGGAGAGTCTCAGAAAGAATCATATCCATGAAGATCACTTACAGTCACACTCTACGTGTCATTTCTACTTGATGCAAGAGTTAGGGAGAGAAGAAGACACTCAGTTTTCCTTCTGTCTCTTTGTATCCCTTACCACAAACCCTCCCATTGCCCAAACTGTAACTGGCAAGTCAGACTTTCCCTATAAGCCACCCCGACTTCTGGGCTCCCGTTGGACTTTTGTAAGAATCTAGGCTTAGAGGGTTTGAGTGGAATTTTCTGGATTTGGGGGGAAATTGGAACCACAGCTCTGAGAACTTGTGTATATCCGTGTTTGAGTGTGATTACATCCCAGAATGAGGGACAGAAAGGCTATGTACTATTAGAAAATAGACAAGAAAAACACAACAGGCCAGGTACATATTCATTCAGAAGCTAATTCCTGATGCTCTTCACCATTCCATCCAACACAGACTCGGATTCTTTCCACAGAAGGAGAGAGAATGATAGAAGCACTGATCCTTTATAGTGTAACCAACAAGCACAGTTTCGGTGAGATGGTTGAAGCTTGGGCTTTTGGTCTGGTCCTAATGAGTATTTAGATGGTTTTGTGTGATTATAAACCTGGGACCATAAAAGAAACTGAAGAACAAAATGACAATATAGGTTTGTTTGTTGTTGTTCTGTGTGTGTGCGTCCATGGGTGAACTAAGGAAACCTAACAGCAAAACTGCTTTTCCTTTGTTGAGCAAAAATCTGCAGCTCTGTAGTTTTCACCTCTTGGTCAATGTTACTCTGTGGAACTCCAAAAGAAATCTGTTCTCTTTTCTACAAACGGCTCTTGAAGGCATTCAAAAATAGCTGTCATGTCCTAATTTTCCTCTCATATCTACCTTTCCAGACTGTGCTATTTAATGTAGGAGAGGAAGGTATGACTTAAGGGGATATATCAGAACTGAGCAGGGACATTGTTTAGTTTTATTGTTGGTGAGGACTTGCTGTTTGAAACCTTAAATGATGTTGAAGGAGAACACGAGTTGTTTTTTTTTTTTTTTTTTTTGTAATGTTTATGAAAAAGAACCATTCATTAGAAATGACTTTCTCAGTTAGATGACAGGAGGAATATGGTTCCCATCTCTTTTTTACCAGATCCCTGCTTACAAAGACAAAACCCAAGAGTTTGTTTTTTCTTTCACAAAAAAAAACCCAAGAGTTATTCAGCTACATACCTACAAAGAGAAAAAACCATTGGAGAGAAAAGTTGTGGGAGATTTTGAAATGGGAGAAAGAGATTACTGGATATCCTTTCAGTGGAGAGTGCAGGGATCATCAGATTCCCTGAGCCACAGGCATCTTTGTTCCTCTTTTACTGAGATATTTACAACACTGCAGGACAGAAGTACACTTGTAGAGAACTGATGATAATGCAAATCATTCTAGTCATAGAAACACAAGTTGTGTCCAGTGAATGCAATTGACATCACTCTCTGGATATTGACCTGTTCTGCTAGTTTTACGGTCATTTGTAAATTTGTTTCCCAAATTTCTTATCAGTCCATATATATGTGGTATTTTAAGTTTTCCTTTGAAAGATTGTAACACCTTCCTGATCCCCTCATTAATTAATGAGTTAAATAAAACCCTATTTTTTTATTTAGATGAGAGTCACAGTTGTACCTTATTTTGAAAATTATCCTTTGACAATCATTGTCCTTATAATTCACCCATCTCCTCATTCATCGTTTAGCTTTTTAATCTGCCCTCCCTTCATATTGCCCGTATTTTATACATATGAAAGCACCTTGAATGAACTCAAAAAGAGTCTGGAGTCTTTGGCTAGAAATAAATGATAAAGATTTATTCAAGAGTTTTAGAGTTTGCAAATTGGGAACATGGGTAGGCAACCCCCCAGAAATGTTCCAAAGAAGAAAGAAAAATTAAGAGTTCTTATAGTGAAGAGTAAAGTCTTAACAATGATTAGTTCTGCAGTCTTATTCTTAGGATAGGTCCAGGATGGTTATCAGCCAGATGTCAGGTGACACGGATGATGATGCCACGTGGTCTGGAAGATGGGCTCCAGGAGGTGTGATCATGTCTGGTGGTCTGGATAATGTATGTTAGGTGGATGTCAGGATATATGAGTCTTTCAGGGGGTAATCAGAAGGTTATCTGGAGGTCTGGCATATATCCAGGTATTAACACACAACAAATTCGTATATATCCAGGCGTTCACATAGGACAGGAAAGTTGGAAGTTGAAGCTCCCAGGATTGATAGAATAAGAATAGAACCATTTCCTCATGCCTCAGCCTTCCTAATGTTAATAAGTTTTGCAGCCTGGTTAAAATGACTCCATTTTATATATTCCTTATCTTCAGTCTTTCCTCACACCTAAAATTCCCATACTACTATTATCAGCATGGAGTCTGGAACCAGACTGCCTGAGCTCAAAATCTAGAACGTTAGTCAAGTTACTTGACCTCTCTGTGCCTCAGTTTCCTCACATGTAAACTGAGGGTACCTCAAAGGGTTTTGTGATAAATAAATGAGTTACAGAAATAAAACATTTAGAAAACGGTATGGAACAAGAAAAAGGCCTGTTACTTTTATCTCCTTTAGGTTGCAAGGACAGAGATCATTTCCTTCTCATTCTGGGACCTCCTGCTTTTTCCAGCTCCTCTGTCACTTCTGTGAATGAAAACCGATTTCTAATTTAGGACACTTTTGGTATCACTACTTTCTAATTTTCTCCTCTGTCGGATATTATTATCAAGTAAAGATTTATATTGCAATTTTTGTCTGAGGGAGCTCCATTATTTTTAATGGAATGAGTTTATCAAATCGCCATTCTGCCTCATAATAGCCCTTCAGATAGAGCAGATGCATTTACTTATTCTGAACATCAAATTGTAGCAGCCTCCAGGAGCCTCTACTTAGCCTGGGAGAAACATTAGTCAGCCCATAAAATTAGAAAGACCATGCTGTCCTTTAGGTGTTGATTAGGGAACCCACAGAAAGGTCCCTTTGGGGGAACAGGGAAAACAGGTTTGGTTTAGCTTCTTTAATCTGTTTCTGGACCGCAAAACTCCTTCTTCAGATATGGGCTGATAGATTCAAGTTTCCAGTAAAGGTTGTTCCTGGAATAGTATTCCAAATCCCTGGTCCCAATTTTATCAGTCATGATGGGCTTACGTGTAGTCCTGTTGCTGTAACAAACAAACGCTCAAATCTCCATGCCTTGAATAACAAAGGTTTATTTATAGCTCACACTACATGTCCAGCGTGTACTGACAGTGGTCTCTGCTCCGTGGCATCCCCACTCCAGGACTGAGGCTGACAGAAGCTCTGCCATTTGGGATGTCTCCAGATTCACACGAAAACGAAGAGAACATGAAAAATTGCAAAGTGGATGTTAAATACCTTTCACCTAGGAGGGACTAACATCACCTCTGCTTGCCTTTCATTGGCCAGGGCACATTTCATGTGTCCCTCCCATGTGCCCAGAATGGAGGGGGACTGGACCTCAGATACTGACAAATAGTAATGTGTGCCACACCAGTCATGGCTCCCAAGCCTTGACTGCTTTGGTTCTGATTTGTTAGCTTCTCTGTCAGCATTTGGAATAGGATGTAATTCCATTTCACGTGGCCTTGTTTCTGACTTGAGAACATCCATGATATTATCTGAAAACTGTGGGGAGGAACTGATCTACTTAACACTACAAATTTTCCCCTTCAAACTTCAGGCTTTCTCT
Source organism: Rhinolophus ferrumequinum (assembly GCF_004115265.2). Lineage (NCBI taxonomy): Eukaryota > Metazoa > Chordata > Mammalia > Chiroptera > Rhinolophidae > Rhinolophus > Rhinolophus ferrumequinum. The sequence goes on from NC_046293.1 coordinate 85,129,924, forward strand.
ACACAGTCGCCTTCATATGACCAGAGATAAGCTTGTTTTTCCTTCCAAGTTCCTGCTCACCCAGCCCCCACCTGGGTCTAATTGTAAAATGCATCTGCATGTTTTAAAAGCTAATTATGTAAATGTATCAGAGTCCATATCCATCAACAGATAATTAAGAAGACTATATGCATATTTATGAGTTTGCTTAATATTGCTTTAATGAGGAGGTTTATTAGAAATACCGAATCAAGGAGGCAAGAAGAAAAATGATCATCCCAAGGATAAGCACCAGTTTTTGGCAGTTCTTGGTAGTCCTGAGGGTGGTCAGAACACTCAAAGAGCCCCTTAGATTTCCTATTAGCCTACCCTACATGACAGGAAGAAGCTGGAGAAGAGGTAGAAAATATTACTCGACACTTCTTTGAAAATCAGGCTATACTTTTTTGTTTTAAATAAAAACTATTCTAGGAGCCAAAATCTAATGTTTCTACCACCTGTAAAAGCAAGGCCCCTGCAGGGATGTAGTCAGAAGTCTGACATGGCAGCCGCAGCTAATTCAAAAACTGACGAGACAGAGCCACCAGTCTAGCCCATATGGCTCTTTTGTGCAAATTAGGAAAAGGTGCCTCCTTAGGAGATGGGGAAAAACTATGTCTCCTTCTAACCAGCAAAGCCCTATGGGTACAAGGCTTAGCAAGGAGAAGTTACTTTGGGCAGAGACATAAGCAACCTTACCGCAGGTTGATGAAGCCTAGTGCCAGGACACACAGCGAGGGGAGTTGAGCATGGACTAGAATTTAGCCTTCACTTACTCCATCAGCCAGGACCTTTGTACAGCACATAATTTGCACAGCCACAGTGGCAGCCCTGTTTAGAAAACTCCATGGGAGGACTCTCACCAAGAGCTGGCCTGAATCTATAGGAACAGAGGGCCCTTCCTCATTCTATCTCTACCAAGTTGCCCCTTCAGTTTACCCAAATGGCAGCTCAATCCCACCTTTGGGCCTTTCCATCGCACCACGTATCACTACCCACACACATTCCATTGGCTACAACTCAGTCATGTGACTCTACCAAATTACAAAGAAAGCTGGGAAATGTAGTCTTGTTGGGTGACCAGGAGGAAAAGGAAGTCAGGTTTCTTGACCACATGGAGCTGTCTCTGCCACCATCCACCCATCTGTTCAACATCTGTTCACTCATTTCACATTATGTCCCTCACAGAGAGCGTAGATCTCATCCCAAAAGAGAACACAAAGACCATCCAATGACTGCAACCAGCTCCGGCTAGGATCTTGGTGATATGTAGTCCCCTTTACCAGGTCAGAGGTGATTCCCTGTGATCTGGTGAACTGTGAGCTAGAAGACAAGTTATCTGCCCACACCGCTCCCTACGCAGGATACCTAAAATTAAAACTCCCATCCAATACAGGGAAGCATGGCAGAAGCAATCCATGCCCGTAGCAATTCTGAAGTTTCTCTGTTTGGTCTAATTCTGATCTCTGGGGAGTGCTGCCTTGTTTGTCACTGTCCCTGGCAGGTCTGAACTGGATGCTGACAAGGATGGCGTCCTCGGAGGCTCCACAGCTTCAGTCCATGATTCCTCCTACGGCAAGTTTCGAGGCCTGAGACCCTTGTACCATGTGGACAGTCAAATACTATTTCTTTTATGTTTAGGTTTGTGGTTTCTTTGGCTTAACTGTAGTAGCTCTTCTATTCTATTTGCATTTAGTCAGTGCTATGTGTCAGGGACCACATCCACCTCCAGTCCTAGATATAATTCTCAAACCTGATTTTTCAGTGAAAGGCACACATTACCTCTTCCCATACTCCCACATCCCATTGGCCCAACCTCATTCACGTGGCCCATTTAACTGCAACAGAGGCTGGAAATTAGGGTCTCACTATGTGCCCAAAAGGAAACAGAAATGGGGTCTGAATCCTTATCATTACTTCTTCATCTGGCCCGGGAGGTAAGTTACCCTGATTGAGAGCCTCCACTCAAAGCACGTGTTTGGACTGAGGAAAGGCATCTCCAAAAGAAGAGGGATGTTATTTCCAGAAGAAAATAGGAGTTGAAGAGAGAAAGTAATAGAGTCCACCCTGGATAGAAGTTAAGTATTTTGGGGAAGGGGGCAGGTGCAGGCAAACCTAGAAGGAAATCGTGATTTCAACATTGACCAGCCTTGGGTTTCTCCAGGAAAGTGACAGGAGCTCCTGGGCCTCAGTTACCCCATATGTAAAATGAAGATAATAACAGTACCTCCTTCATAGATTGTTGTAAACTTATATTAGATAGTGTTTGTCTCAGTCCATACACTCAGTTGTGCAAGAAATTTAACTATTTTCCTATATCTGAACTTAATGTCTATGTTAAATCCCCTTTTCCTTCTGATGACAGAAACTTAATCTCAGTTCATCCATAGCCTCTCCCAGGATTCTGTGTAAGTTCTAGGGAGCTGATGTGGATCCAGGATGGCAGAGATGAGAGAGTAGGCTCTGTCCTTCCACATTGTTCCCTGTCTACGGTGGCATCTGCTGAGATGAACTTGCATATCATTTAGTCTTTGTTCTGTGTGGGTCACAGCTTTGCCATCCATAGTTCCCAGTCACCAAGCATCTGCAGATCTGCCATGTGTCGTGTCTGGGTTACTCCACAGTGCACATGTCATTCCGGGACCCCAGACACCTTCTGTGGTCCTTGGACCATCTGTCCTGACTCATCACACAGATATTTCTGCTGCTCTCATGCCTTATTGGCTTAGGGACTTCTGGAGTCTTCCCACCCCCTTGCAGTGAGGCTCAGGTGCTTTCTGTTCTTGGTTCCTGAATCCTATCCAGAGATTCCATCATTCAGCATCAACTGTCTCCCTTCCTCCCATGACTATTCAGGGGAGAGGTTCCAATAGAATCTAAGACTGAGCTATCCAGTACAGCAGCCACTAGCCATATATGGCCATTCAAATTAGAATTGGGTAAAACATACTAGATTAGTTATACTAGTCATATCTCACGTGCTCAGTATTCATATGTAGCTAATGGCTAACATGTTAGAGAGCAGCGTTTTTATTATAGAACACTTCATCATCCCAGAAAGTTCTATTGGACAACACTGGCCTGGGATTTCTTCCACGTCTGTCCTTCTCCTCCTCCTCATCTCAGAATCTATGTCTGGCCTGGGGGAGAAGCCTTGTTCTTACATGGTCTTAAGATCTTACAACCATCCTGCCTCATGTCTAGGCTTAGGTTTTGAAACTCAAAAGACAAGAACTGACACTTTTGTTCTCTGTATTCTACTGAGTCATCTCTTCTCTGAGGCATAGAGCGTGGTGACGTTTGTCACCAACAGAGTGGCCAACTGTCCCAGTTTGCCAGGACCAAGAAGATTTCTGGGACGTGAGACTTTCAGTTTGAAAACCAGGAAAGTCTTGGACAATCCAGGACAAGTTGGTTAATTTGGTTACAAAGAACCACAAGTTACCAAGGACTATGGGAAAAGAAATCCAGTCTTTATATCTCAAAATTTACTTCAACTCTGTAGCTAATATTAATCAGATAAGAACTGCAGTTTAACCTCCACAGTTAGGCTTGCATATTAGGTTTCTTATTCTCGTTCTAGAAGTTTTCCTGATACCCACTCTCCTGCCCCCTCCTTCCCTAGTCCTGTGACTTCACAGATTTCATTGGTTCCACTTAGTATTTTTATTAGATGTACATCTTCGGATCACCTTTCCCCTTTCCCACCTCAATAGGAGACCTGTTTGAGTGTCTGATATTTCACCCTTGTTTCAAGGGAAAATTATTGATGCTGAGGTCATATGAAGAGTGAGACACATAAAACACGTCTGCAGGGCACACAGTGAGGACCTGTGCCAGAGGACCCCTTTGGGCATTAAACTAAGACTTTCAATGGATTGTTAATAGTTACCTTTGGGCACATGTCTACCTCACACAGTGACAGTTTCAAACACAGAGGCTATTACAGAGCTCAGCTGTAAGAGAAGGGACTGTCATGAACTACTGTCACTCGCCTGCCAACTGCCTTGTCTCCTTCTATCCTCTCCCTGACGTATTTCTGCCCTGGCTTATTAGTTTGTGTGAACCGTTTAAGAATACCTTGATAGCAGCAGCTCAGAAGGTTAAAGAAGAAAAAGAATCATTCAGTGAGAAGTCAACTGTCCTTCTTTCACCCACTCCCTTTCCTCAGTGAGATTCAGACCCGAGGAGACACCAGCATACGTTCTATCAGAGACTCTGACCCGTGAATATGATTTGTGCTGTTCTCTGCTCCTGGAAAGTCTCTTTCCCTTCATTAACCTTAACCTGTAAGGTCCAGTGCAAGCACAACCTCATTCCGGAAGCTGCTCGTGATAAACCTGACCGAATCATTTGTCTCAACTGCCAGGATGACAGAAGATTTTAAAAAATACAGAATTATACGCATCACCTCACCTGACCTGAATCAAAATTGTGAGAGGCAGGTACCACAAGTGTGCATTTTTAACAGACACTCCAGGTATTTGTTTAAAAAGTTACATTGATGGTATATAAGCTACATGCCATACAATTCACCCATTTAAAATGTACAATTCGGTGGCTTTTAGTATATTCACAGGTTTGCAACCACACAATCAAGTTCGGAACACTATCACCTCAAAAAGAAACTCCAGATCCTTTGTTTAACACCCCCCCCCACGCCCAGGCCCCCTTCTGAATTGCCTGTTATACATAATACTATGAACGTTTGGGTACACATTTTTGAGTGGATATGTGTCTTTATTTCTCTTGGCTGTACGCCTAGCGATGTACCTGTTGGGCCATATGGTGAATCTACTGTGTTCCCCGAAAATAAGACCTAGCTGGACAGTCAGCTGCAATGCGTCTTTTGGAGCAAATATTAATATAAGACCTGGTCTTATTTTACTATAATATAAGACCGGGTCAATAATATAACATAACATAACATAGCATAACATAACATAACATAACATAACATAACATAACATAACATAACAACATAGCATAGCATAACATAATATAATATAATACCAAGTCTTATATAAGGTAATATAAGACTGGATCTTATATTAATTTTTGCTCCAAAAGGCTCATTAGAGCTGGTTGTCCGGCTGGGTCTTATTTTCGGGGAAACACGGTATGTCTCACTCTCTGAAGAGCTGTCAGGCTGTCTTCCACAGTGGCTCCACCAGTTCCATTCCCACCCACAGTGTATGAGGGTTGCATTTTCTCCACGTCCTCACCAACACTTGTTATTTCCCTCCTTTGTTTATTCTAGCCGTCCTAGTTAGCATGGAGTGGTACCGCATTTTCGTTTTGATTTGTGTTTCCCTGATGGCTAATGCCGGTGCTTCTAATACTCACTAAAGTTTGAGAACCTTTGATATACTGCCCTATGGTATAGTGACGGGGTGCCCGCCTTCCAGCCCTACTAGACAGTAAGGGCACAGAAGGCCTGGGGTGTAGCCCACGGCTGCTAGATCTCCCCCAGGGATTGTCCCGTACGGGGTGCATTGTAGGTGCTCCACGAGGGCTTGTGCTGTGTCAGGTAGAGATACATAAATAGATTCATTTCATCAGCACAACAGCCCCATGAGGCAGGGACTATCATTACCACCATTTTACACATGAGGAAATTGAGGCACAGAAAAGTTAAATAACTTACCTGTATTTGAACTCAGCTTGCTTGATGCCAGACTAGAATGCCGCCTGCAACAAACATCTATTGAATAAATGAATGAATTCAAAACTCTGAAAAAAGGAGACAACAGGTTGCAGAGGCAGGGTTCACTCCACCATCCATTCAATCTTTCGGGAAGAAGAGCACTGGAATCTGAGCTGCCTTGTTCCTGTGAGTGACATCGTGACACTTCACAAAACCTCGGTTCCTAATGAAAGACAGACATTTTCCCAGGCTTGGGGTTTTTCAACCAGATGGACACTAATCCTGAGTTCCCAGGCCCATCAGGATATATGTATGGTGGAGAGTAGAAATAGAGACTCATTCTGGTGCAGGCTTGGATAAATGCATGCTCTCCAGGCATTCCAGGGATGTATTGGCAGTGAGGTTGAAAGGTAGAAAGAAGTCTTTATAGCTCTGAATTGAACTATGCCGTATCAAATGTCTCCTCTTGAGAGCAAACATTACTGAAGATCAGCTTGTAATGTCCAACATGATTGTCTACCTCCTGGACAGGGTAAAACCTTCAATATATCTTACCAGGAAGGGCTGCTGCATACCTATATCCCAACTTTGGGCTAATTTGGAAAAGGTGCTCCTTCAGTTTGAGCCAGGGTGTATGGTTTGGTATGCCAGGCATGGGCTGGATTTCAGCCCACACCGGCCCACTTGGTGGGGCACCCTTGTGCAGTGCCCAACCTGAACAACCGTATATAGTAGCGCTGCTCCCAAGCACCTTCCAGACAGTAAGTAACTCTCTGTATATTAAAAAGTATAATTCCGGTGAATATGGTAATCTTGGAAATTAGGGAGCCACTTACTATAAATCAAATAATGGATTTTCAAAACTTCATAGCTCTTTATAATCCAGATGAAAGAAACAACTGTAGGAGCCGGCAGCAAATGACTGACAGAGCCTTTTTCTGACATAATGGACTACAGAAACTGACTAAACCCAGGCATGCAGAATCCAAGCCACACAATTCAAAGCCAAACTCATTCATCTTGACTTCAGTGCCTAATCCAGAAAGTCAGGGTGCCCTTGGAGTTCTGAAAGATGGAATATGGTTCCAACAATGAACTAAAGGTTTGCAGCTCAGGGTTGCAGGCAACCTGTTCACCCGTGGAACCAGACCAGCATCCAGCAGCACATCTCACTTCTTACGCAACTGACATCTATGACTCAGGCTTTGTGAGGTGGCTCCATCAAAGTCCTGGCCAGTAGCCGGCCACCACCACCAAATAATATCTGCCTGAAAGCAGCACCAGGAGGCAGACCATGGGGAGTGGGGTGAGTGAAAAGCTGTGCGAGGTACCTGAGCACCTATCAGAGGAAATGATGACGTGGAGCAACACCATTATTTGTGTCTTTCCAAATGCCCAAGTCCATTGACACGCAACTCCACATGATACGGCGTGGAGGTCAGTTGCTGAGGGTCTGTTGTTCCAGATGGAATAGCAGTGTTAAGAGAAGGAAAGAGAGAGAGAAATACTATGCATGGATAGAGAGGAAGAGCTATACACTGTAGTCGGCAGTACATAAACACAGGAATAAGTCTAATAACAATAATTATTATTTCTAATAAATTTAATAATAAAATTACTAATAAATTGCTGAAACTCACTGTGCCTTTTACTCATATTATCTCACTTGCCTTACTAAGGTATACGGAATTCCTAAAAGCTGCTTATTATTAATGTATTCTTGTAGGTGAGGACACTGAAGCACAGAGAAGGTAAATAACTTATCCAATATCACACAGCTTATAAGTAGTGGACTCTGGATATGGAGACTTGCAGTCTTGCTCTTAAACCCAAGCTCTGAACTGCAGCCCCTATTTTGCTTCTCAAAGGACTAACTATTGGTAACATGAGGTGTCACCTATGGGTGTATGAAACTACAATGGGTCTTTGAAGCCACTATCATATACACTGTCCATCCATCTATCCATCCATCCATCCATCTGTCCATCCATCCATCCATCCATCTGTCCATCCACAAATACATACATACATACATAAACATATTTTTTCAAGGAATGTTTATTGTGTTCTGCTCTTTGTATGCACTGTTGTGTTTAATATTGCCAACCACTCTAGGTTGTTAGAAATAGAACATGGCCCCAGCCTGTAGTAGATTGTTTCAAAAAATGGCTGCAATAACATCTTTTATCCCTCATGTCTTTTGCAATGAGACTCTGTGAATCCTCTCATCAATAGGTACACTTTATTTACCATCACCTTGAATCTGGGCTGGCAGTGTGTCTTGCTTTGATCAATAGAATACAATAGGAAAGATACTCTGAGACGCCAAAGCCCAAGGCTTTAGAGGACTGGCAGCATTCACTTTTCATGTAATTAACCTGACTACCTTGAGACTGCCAGGCTGTGCAGAAGCCCAGGCTAGCCACGTGAAGAGAGAGTGGCCTCCTGAGGTTCACCAAGGCACCAGACATCGGGATAAAGTCTTCATGGCCTTTTCAGTCTGTATCAGGGTTCTTCAGGGAGAGAGAGAATGAGACTGAGAGGTTGACTTAAGGAATTGGTTCATGTGACCATGGAGACTGGCAAATCCAAAATCTGTAAGGTGGGCCAACAGGCTGGAGATCAGGGAAGTGCAGACATTGCAGTTTCCGTTTATATGCCATTTAGTGGAGAATTCCTTCTTGCTTAGTGGAGGTCAGTATTTTGTTCTATTTAGACCTTCAACTGATTAGATGATGCCCACCCACTTTATAGAGAGCAATCTGCTTTACTCAGAGTCCACTGATTTAAATGTTAATCTCATCCAAACACAGCCTCAGAGAAACCCTTAGTCCAGCCAAGTTGCCACATAAAATGAACAATCATGTAGTCCAACCAAACCACCATGATGTAGTTGTTTGAGCACTGCTGACACCTTGTGGAACCAAAGAACCAACCAGTTGACACTTGCCCAAATTCCTGACTTACAGAATCACAATAATAAATTATTGTTTCAAGCCACTGAGTTTTAGGGCTGTTTGTTATATAGCAATAGAAAACTGCCCTAACAGAACTTACCAATTAATGACCTTAATAAACAAGTAAATAAACACATAGAGGTATAATTACACATTGATACATATTAAGGAAGAAAGAACAGAACAGAATTATGCCTTCATTGCATTTATTGAACAGCTACTAGGTAAAATTTTCATGGTAGTGTCACACAGGACACTGGTAACAAGATCTTTTTTTCCCAGTATCTGGCTCTAACTTTCAGTAATAACTGGGCAAATCACTGACCTTTCTGGGCCTTGGCTTCTCATTCTGTGAAATGGGCATGATAGCACTCATATTCTCTGCCTGATAAGCTCTTGTGAAGATGAAATGAGACAAGAAACAAAAGTGCTATGACAGCTGAAAAGTCCTCAGCGAGCTGCAGCATAACCAGATAAATGCTCCCTTGTCTAAAAATGCAAAATTGCTTTATAAGTTATTGTTGAAATGGATACATCTGGCCAAGGAAACTTGAAGGAAGCAGCAACCTTTTTGACCCAAGCAATTTCATCTAATAGCTAGCGGGTCTCTGGAGTCTCCTCCTTCAGCTCTGCTTTGCCCATTGCTTGGAATTTTATTTTGAAATATGTCCAGCCTTGCTTTTTTTGCACTGTCTGTTTGTTCTGTTTTTACTTTTGATCAGATTAGAGAAAGATGTATATAAACCAAAAACAACAAAAGAACAAGACAAACAAATGAGAAACAAGAACTCATAGACACAGACAATAGTTTAGTGGTTACCAGAGGGTAAGGGGGTGGGGGGTGGTAGATGAGGGTAAAGGGGATCAAATATATGGTGATTGAAGGAGAACTGCCTCTGGGTGGTGAACACACAATGGGATTTATGGATGATGTAATACAGAATTGTACACCTGAAATCTATGTAACTTTACTAACAATTGTCACCCCAATAAACTTTAATTAAAAAAAAGGCAAAAAAAAAGAGAAAACCTTATAAATGATAAATGTCCATTGTTGGGCATTCCAACTAAAGTTTAGAAATCTCTCCATGAACTTCTTCACCAATATGTCTTTTAATTTCACTTGTAGAGCAAACTCAGGTGAACCAGAATTGTACAGGAATTTTACAAGCAACATCAGCAAGCTGCAATTAGTTTACAGACACTAATGCTATTTCCACATATGGTTATGAAATAGTGAACCCAGGAGTCAAATACAATCCTGTTTTGTCCCTGTTTGAAAACTCCTTAGTGACTCCCAATGCCCTCTGTATAAAGACCAAGCTCCTTGGCATAGCACGAGGTCCTCCATGATGTGCTGTTGCTTACCTCTTCAGCCTCGCCTCTCATCACTCACGTTTTTGGGTTTCATGACATGTTAAAGCAGGTGTCTCATCTCTGGCCTTTACCTAAGCTATTTCCTTCTACCTGATACACCCCTACTTCCATCTTGGCCTAACCAACTCCTTCGCCTTTTATGTCTGACTTTAGATGACCTCTCTGAGAAATCTTCCCCAAGACCCCAAGACTGGATTTGGGACCCTCATCTGTGACCCCTTAGCATCTTACCTCTAAGGTACTGTCAAATTATTATTTTCAGAAAATTAAAGGCACAACTCTCACACAAATACATCATGAGCCTATGCCAAAGATTTATTTAGCTCATTAATGAGGGAACGAGCGGATGATAAAGCTGGATCAAAGGAACATCTGAGGAACTGATTTATACGTAATCAGTGAAAGAAAGAATGCTGACATAGATTGCTAACTTAGATACCAAACTGAATGCGATGGAATGTCCTATAGGCAATAAAATCGTAACCCTTAGGAGTTGTCTTTTTCAATGGACAGAAGTCGTCTCCATCTCTACCAGACAAAAATCATTTGCAACTTATCAATGTCCTATAAATGAAAAGCTAACTTTTCAAGTTCTAGACCATAACTAGTAATCATAGTTATCCAAACCAAAGCTGTCAGAGAACATCTGGCCTACTGGGCAGTGCTGTAGTACGACACGTAAAGGGGAAACAGTCTGGATCATCTTTTTTACTAGTAGTGTTAATACTCTATATTATAACTACCTGTTATCTTGTCAGAAATTCCCAGCAAACTGAAAGCTTCTTAAGGATAAGGATTTTGTTTTGTTCACTCTTGTAGCCTCTGATCTTAGTTCAGTGCCTAGCATGTTGTAGGCACTCAGACGGATGGATTAAAAGGTTTTCTCTTTGAGGATTAAAGTACCTCCTCCAGGAAGCTTATCAATTTCCCACAGCTCAGGTTCCGAGTGATGAGACATCTGTGCAGTGATCACCCGCCCGTGTACCTCTCCAACCCCAGCCAATTGTCCCCTGTGACCCCTAGTCCTTTAAGCATTTCTCCCGCTTCCTACTGCTGCATAATGCTTAATTGTCGCTTTGATGGTCAGACACGAAAGACAAGATGAAAGAAGCCCATCTCTTTCACTGTCTCTTCATTTAAGAAGCAGGAAGAATCAGGTCCTTCCCTGCTAAGGCCCTGCCTGTCCCCAGGCCCAGCAGGTATGCTAGAAACCACAGCGCTCTCTAGCTGGCTGCCTCGTCTTTGTGCTGCTATCAGGGCACAAGGGCTCCTTCTACTCCTAGATTCGGCTCCTCAGGAGCAGCTATTGGGGCTGCAGCAGGACGCTCCTCATTCTCACAGGCACATGGGGCTGCCCAGTTTTCCCACAGATAATGAGCCTGTATAATTTAAATCAAGACTAATTTATGCACTTAAATACTTGTTGCCAGCATGAATAAACTGCCCTATTTGTGACTTCTTTTTATTAGCACCGGAGGCAGGTAAAGCATCCTCAACTGATTGGGAGAAGGGACAAAGACAGGCTTAATTTTCAGTTATTTGGGGTCAGGGAGTGTGCGCGAGTAAGAGGGAGTGGGGATGGGGTACACTCCAAATACCTTGGAGGGATCTGAAAAGGCCTGGGAAAACGGACCTAGAGCATGCGTGAGAATGACTTTATCACTTTACATAACATCTTGATCAACTTTGTGGGGACCTTGGAAAGATTTCAGAGAAACGGAGTTATCTGGGATCAGACAAAAAGAAAGAGAAAGAGAAGAGAAGAGAAGAGAAGAGAAGAGAAGAGAAGAGAAGAGAAGAGAAGAGAAGAGAAGAGAGGAGAAGAGAAGAGAGAAGAAAAGAAAAGAGAAAGGAAAAGAAAAAAGAAAAGAAAAGAAAAGAAAAGAAAGAAAGAAAAGAAAAGAAAAGAAAAGAAAAGAAAACAGAAAAGAAAGAAAGAAAAGCGCAGGCAAGAGTTTGAGACTTTGCCAGGTGGTAGGCTCCAGGGGAGCTGCTAGAGGTGGATTGGGACTGTGGGAAAGGAGAGAAAGCAGAGAAAGAACAAAAGCACAGCAACAAAGGATTTGTATGTTCTTAGAAGCAGAGTGGGTCCCTGGAAAATCTAGAAATGGGTGAAGTTTGTCTCTGGAGCTCCCACTTTCTTATTCCTGGGTCTTCTTCCTCCTCTAGGGAACTCCTTTCATCCTGTGCGCTTCCTCCTACCCCGCCTCTCCCCAAACCCTGTTGTTCGCCATTATCCCTTTACTGTGAATGGAAAGCTGTATGTTCTTTCTCTCTCTCTCTCTCTCTCTCTCTCTCTCTCTCTCTCTCTCTCTCTCTCTCTCTCCCCCTCCCTCGCCCCTCCTTCCCCTCCCCCTGGTCCCCCCAGTGGTATTCACACTTAAGCTTTTCTTTCTGAAAAAGGAATAAAGTGGCCATATAATTTGTCATCCACCCAGGAGCATTATTAGCGCCCTTTCAAATTATATCAGGACGACAGGAATAAAGTACAAATGTCCCAGTAAGGTCCTGAGCAAACTAGACCTAAGGTCATCCTAGAAATGCAAGGTCTTGTCTTCTGTTTCAGGAACTGTGAGCATCATTGAGTAGGTGGAGAGAGGTCTCTGACTCCTTCCAAAGGAGAGGGTAATGGAAGGAAGTGGAAGGGAGCAGAGGTATATTAGGACGCTCCCCGGTGCACATAATGGGGTATCCCCCTATTATAGACTTAAATTCAAAGGAGTTATCATTCTTGCATAATAAGTGATCTGGAGGGAGGTGATTCCCATCAGGACCAGTGGCTCAACCATGTCAGGACTTCTCTGAGACTCTCTTGGTGCTCTCCCTACTGCAAGATGGCGGCCACGGCTCCACACATTCATCACGTCTTCACCAAATCACATTCACAGGTAGGAAGAAGGAGATGTGGCTTTTCCTCTTACCTCTTTCTTTTGTCACATAGGTTATCTTTTTCCCAGAATTCCCAAAGCAGAGTTCCTCCCTGGTTTAATTGGCCAATATTGGGTCACATGACCTCAGGCACATCTTGTTTTATGGCACTTCTCAGATAATTGCATTTTTTTACAAATTAAAGGTAAGACCCTCCTCCAGCAAAAAGATTACGACTCACAGAAGGCTCAAATGACGATTAGCATTTTTAAGTAAAGAAGTAATTTTTATTTAAGGTATGTACCTTTTTTTTTTCAGACAAAATGCTATTGTAAAGCTAATAGACTACAATACAGTGTAAACATAGCTTTTATATGTACTGGGAAGCCAAAAAATTCCTGTGACTCACTTACTGTGATATTCATTTTAGTGGTCTGGAGCCAAACCCACACTGACTCCAAGGTATTCCTGTGTTGTCAGAGTGCAAAGGAGGCTGTGAAAGTGAGAACCCTCATTTTCTGCTTCTATGATGAGCAGTGAATATGCCTGGCCTGGAGAAAGGGTGAGAAAACAGCTGTTTGCGAGGCAACCAATAGTGTCTGCCACAAACCACCTTCCCCTAGACCTTGCACTAATTCTCACCGGTCCTGCCTAGAATGTAATCTTAAACTGGGCTCCCAGGAAGACACACAGAGCTCCAAAGCAGACAGTGTGTTAATGTGCCTGATGAGATCCTGAGAAGTTAGCGGTGAATCCATTTATATATCCCCATTGACTGTCATGGCCGTTTCAGAAATGCTTTCCCTTTATTTCCAATTGATTTTCTGATGCCCTGGGCTCCTAAGGCTTTAGCCTCACAAAAAGTCAGAGATCTCTAAGTATGAGCCAGAATTGAAGCTAACTCATTTAATCTTCCCAGCATCTCCATGAAGTAGGTATTCCTGTTAGCACCATTTAACAGAAGAGCAGACTGAGTTTTAGCAAATTTTGGTAACCTGCTCAAGGTCAATCTCCCAACTCTTTATTTAATGCAAATAAAGGGTATAGTACAGGTTTTGCAAATTATTGGTAAATTTAGTAGTAAAGGTATTATTAGTTATTATTAGTAAAGTTATTACTTATTCTTTATTCCCAAGTACTTTGTCTACTTTTCCCCTGGGTCACAATGTATCAGCAATAAAGAGCTTATTACTGTTTCTGGACTGTCCCAAACTCTGTTCTGCCTCAGGACCTTTGCACTTGCTGTTTCCTCTGCCAGGAGTGCTCCTGACCCAGATCCTCCCTTCTCAAGTCTTAAGTCAAAGAAGCTTTCCCTAGCCACCTTAATTAAAGTTATTTTCCATAACAACATCCTGATTATTTCCTTCATTGGGTTCACTACTGACGTTATCTTCTTATTTGCTTGTTTACCTCTCTCCTCCAACTTCTGCCAAAGCTTCCCTGAGATCAGAGACTTTGTTCTTGATTGTTTCCTTTTAGGCTAGAATGATGCCCAACACGTAATAGGTGCGCACTAGATTTGCTGACTGCTTCAAAGATTTTAAAAGCTCAGACCCAAATTTGAGTCTGAGTAGCTCAAAACCCTGTGGCTAGAACCACTTTGGAGCACAATTAGAAAACGCTAGTGGGATCTAACCCCTCATTTCAAAGATGTGAAAGTGAGGCTAAGAGGTTGGTTTTTTTTCCTCCTAATACTGTAAATTACTAGCAGAGATAAGGAAAACACATTGGAATTGGGAACTGAAGAGTCCATTTACAAGCCGAATAACCTTTGAGAAGCCATTTATGCCACTAGCCTCAGTTTTCTCATTTGTAAAATATCAACTAGACAGCCTCTCTCACAGAGTAATCTTGAGGTTTCCATGAGATCAGGTATGCATTGCAAACTCTTCTCTGCCCTTATTAGCAGGCAATAGGGAATTGGGGTCACCAGTGCCAGCTCTGGCTTACAAAGACCTGGGTTCATATTCTGCCTCTACCCTTCACCATAACCTAAACTTCTCTGAGCCTCAGTTTCCTCATCTATGAAATGGGCATAGTAACAGCCCCTACAACAATGAGTTGTTGTGAGGTTCAAAAGGAACAATGCATGGAAAGGTTTTTGCAGTTCTTGACATAAACCTGGCTTCAATAAGGTTAGCAATTTATATCAATTTATACAGTCCTTGACAGAAAATGTATAAAGTAAAAGAAAGAGATCTCAAAGGCAGGTAAGTTTGCTTTCTCCGCTTGTCCTTTTCCATTTTGCAACCAAGAAGGCAGGCAAGATTCAGTCTGTCCTCAACCTTAATGCCCACCCCATTACAAGGCAACCTCAGGCTACAGAGTTGAAATCTTTATCTTTCACAGAAACCAAGCTTTTCCATTTCGGCCTGCATACGTGGAGCGTGAGAAGGCCCTGCAGCCTGTGTTTGCGGCATGTTTCTATGGAAGCCAGCAAAGCAGGACTTCTAGTAATGGGATCAGTAATCTGAGTAAGAGAACTGAGAAAGCAAGTCTGGATTTATCCTTGCCTGTCACGTTCCAGTGAGCAATGAGGCACAGTAACGGGAAACGCTGCCTTCTTACATGTTCCAGCCCGTCCAACCCTGCTGGGTACTATGATTAACAGCAACGTTAATAAATGCTTCTGACCTGCAATAAAGGTTCAGAACTCCAAGGAGAGTGCCCGGGCATGCCAAACACACGAACTGCCTGCCCCTGGTGGCTCACAGGCCCGAAGGAGACCAGACAAGTCCCAAATGGCAGGAAATATAGTGAATGGGGAGGGAGGGGCTCTTGTGGGTTAGGCAGAGAGATTTTTTTCAAGGCTGTGTTAGAAATGAGAGTGTGAAGGCTTGGCACCCACTGTCTGGCCACCAATCTTATTAGAAGAGCTAGTCTTGACCTTGTAGTTGGCCACCCTCTCTCTGTGTGTCTTAGTAACATCTGTCCTCTATGTGTGCCTCTGTGTCCCTCTTTATAAGGACCCCGGTCATACTGGGTTAGGGCCCACCCTAGTGACCTCATTTTTCCTTAGTTACCTCTCTAAAGACTCTGTCTCCAAAAACGGTCCCATTCTGAGATACGGGGTTAGGTCTTCAACATATGAATTTGGGAGGGTCACAATTCAGGCCATAACAACCCCTCCTCTCACTAAATATGACACACATTCACCTGGTACAGAGAAAGAACTCATTACCTTTATTAAATAATTAATGTACAAATAGTCATCATTTTTATTATGTCAACATCATTATTAATTACAAACCTTTAGCTGACATTTACTTCTATAGTTGATATTAATTGATATTTACTTGATAATTAATAATTTATATCAATGATATCCTAGAATTATGGAAAGATCCCGAAATGCAATTTGAATAATTGGACAAAGATTACACCGAGCTCAGTATAATTTTAATTACATCTTATTAATATAAAATTGTATAGATTTATTAATTTTATAAAGCATTCATAGATGGGATTTATCATAATCACCAAATATCAAGAATGTTTGTTTTCACTCTAGTCTAAAAGAACTTGAGGGTTTAAGTAGCATACCAAAAACAGGATTTCAATAAAATGAGAATAAAAACAGATAAAGCTGGATTAAGAAAAAAAATAAAAAGCAAACATTCTGACCATGAGAGTCACTGTAATTGCTCTACTAGAACATAAAATAATATTAAAAATTTGGGGCAACACAGCAGCAGATACAAATAATCCTTAGAAGCAGATTTATAGCAGGTTTTTTAGGAGACAGAAGATTTTTACCTTTTGTAAAACTCAGAGAAATTTCCACAGGGGGCAATCTATTGGGCACAGTTGACCATTGCCTCATTCAGTATCTTTCACAACAGTTTCAAGAATTCAGAGGAGGAATTTAGACTATTTCTTGTCCCCAGCATCATAAAAGTCAGGCAACAACATTAAATCATATTTAGTGAAGGTAGTTTTTGAGGCACGTGGTGCAAATATGAAACCTTTCATCCAAGAGTAGCACTTAGAATACGTATAGGTGCTACTATCGGTGCGACATTCTTTAAATTCTCTCCCCTAAGTCTCATTTCCATTCCACTGGGCTCTTTGCAGGACACTGGAGTGCCCAGTGGTGAAGGGCATAGGACATCTGCATTTGAATCTGGGCTCCATCACTTCTGAGCAGTGTGACCTTAGGTAGTTTATTTACCTGTAAAATGAGGATGATAATAATGTTTATTTTGTGTGTTTGTGGTGAGGATTAAATGATTTACATGAAGCTCTTAATACAATACCTAGGCCATGGCAAGCACTCAGTAATGTTAGCAGTTGTTTATTAGTGGGAGCATATTCTTGGATCACAGATTATATTTTATACACACACACACTTTGGAGACCACATGGGTGAGTGGTAGAGTTCACATTCCCTTATAAAAATCAAAGTGTGCAAGTGGTATTCCTGCTGAGATGGAAACCTGCTTCACGTTCCCATAAAGGAAGGGTACAGGCGAAGCTGTTCTCGTTCCACTAGAACACCAAGTTCTCTGATAGAAAATAGTGTGTGAACTCCACTGATAACTTCCCACAGTAATGCCCTCATTATGACCACTAGTTTCATTACTTGGCACTAATTTATGTAATTAAATATAAAACAAAGAGACTCTAATTTACCCAGCTCTAATTACCAAAACTAAACAAAACCCTTTGCATAGATAACCCGTCTGTTGTAAATAAAGAATTTAATTGGCCTTTGTCCCTGTTTCCTGGGCGGGAGACTCTAAGTCCTTGGAATTCCCCATGGAATAGGAATGTATTTATGAGCCTCTTGGCTCACACCTGAGTTTAAAAGATGAGATGACTGAGGATGGGAGCTGATCACCAGGGAGACCAGCCATGTGATTAGAAGGCGGGGGCTACGAGCCAGCCCAGCCTCTGCACAGAGGAGGAGTGCTGGAGAGTGACTGAATCACAGGGGGATCAACCAGGCCTACATAATAAAACCCCAATAAAAACTCTGGACACTGAAGCTTGGTGGTGCTTTCTGGTTGGTGAACACATTCATACGCAGCTTAGAGGCTCAAATTAAGACCAATGTATGATTGTGGCACATTATGAGCATTTTATTAGTGGTAACAAACTACAAGATAAATCATTACTAATTGTTATAGATTTATACTGGTTATTCTCTTGTCCATTTATTGCGTTTTCCTACATGTTTGTCTCTCTCTTTTTTTCTGGTAATGGACTCAGCTCATCTTCCATTCCCGTTACAAGAATGGGTATGAGACCAAACCAGTTCAATCATAGTACTTGTTTTAGTTAATGTATCAACTGCTATAGCACATCAGCCCTGGAATGTACAATGGTTCAAACACAATAGAAGTTTATTTCTTGCTCACGTAAATAGTCCAAAGCGATCAACATTGGTTTGGGGAAGGAGGTGCTATGCTCCACATAATCGTCAAGGGATCAACTGTCAGTGGTTCCTTCAACGTATGTTTTCACTGACAGAAGGAGACCAAGGGAGTGGGAAAAGCCCATCTGTTTCAGAACCTCCCTGGCTCAGGGGTAACACATTTCCATCGTGTTCACATTCCTCTGATAAGAATAGTTATGTGGTCTCATCTGGATGCAGGTGAGGCTGGGAAATGTAGTCCACATGTGGAGTGCTGCTTCACAGAGCTCTGCAATAGAAATGGAAGCACACATTTTGGCCGACTGTGAGCCATCAGAGTCTGGTTAAAGGATAAACCCATGACATGACCCAAACTGGACCAGTCAAAGAACATCTAATGGATTGATGTTTGAAAGCTAGGAGAAAAAGTGATCTTTCCTTGCTACCTGAAGAAAGTATGTGAATGTAGGCGTTTGTGGCCATGTTCTCTGCTATGAGGTGAACGTGTCTACAAAATGAAGCCAGGAAGAGAAGGAGAAAGGGAGAGAGAGAGAACAAGAGAATTGGAAAGTGGGTGAGTCCTAGTGGCCTCAACTTCCAGTTCTGGGCCCTGAGGCCCAGGTGCCCCATTTCCTTTGCTGATGCTTTGAACCACTGATTCTCCATGCCAGCTGCATGAGCCCGTGAACTCCCTTCTTCGTCAGGGTTAAATTGGGTTTCTGTCACTTGCATCATCCTTTGAGCCTCAGCTGTTTGCCAGAAACTACAATGAACATTTTACATACATTTCCAAATGGGTTCTTACAATAATCAGAGATGTTATTAGTTCTATTTTATAGATGAAAAAATAATATTGAGAAATGTGACATAAGTAGAGGAACAGGGATGAAAATCTAGATCTAATGGTACAGGACAAGAGTTGACAAACTTTTTCTGTAAAGGACCAGACAATTCAGTATTTTAGATTGTGTGGGACATCTAATCTCTCTCACAGTGACACCACTGTGTACTTGTAGCACAGAAGCAGCCAGGGACAATATTGAACCAATAAGTGGGGCTGGGTTCCAATAAAAATTTTCAAATCAGGTGGTAGGCTGGATTTGGCCAGCAGGCGGGAGCTTGCTGACCCCTCCTCTGGAAATGAACAATACCGACCTGAAAGTCAAAAACTGGTTTTGTTCATAACAGAATTGGTGACCTTGAACAAATTACTTGATATATTAGATCTGTTGGGATCTGTTGATAACAGTTTCCTGATTTGTTTCAATATCCTCAATCAGCCTTTTTTATTCTATTGTTATATTGTTATTATTTATTCTATTGTCCTTTTCAATGTCCATATGCATAATAATGCACAATTAATTTATAATGGCTCCATTTTTAAGTTGGAATTCAATTAAGAACTACAAAAGTATTTTTTTAATTAAATTTATTGGGGTGACAAATGTTAGTAATGTTACATAGATTTTTAGGTATACAATTCTGTAATACATCATCTATATATATCACATTGTGTGTTCACCACCCAGAGTCAGTTCTCCTTCCACCACCATATATTTGATCCCCTTTACCCTCATCTACCACTCCCCTCCCCCCTTACCCGCTGGTAACCACTAAACTATTGTCTGTGCCTATGAGTTTTTGTTTCTTCATTTGTTTGTCTTGTTCTTTCGTTGTTTTCAGTTTTATATACCACATATCAACTTCTTCTGTCTGACTTATTTCGCTCAGCATAATAATCTGGAGATCCATCCATGTTGTCACAAATGGTACTATTTCATCTTTTCTTAGGGCAGAATAGTATTCCATCGTGTATATATACCACAACTTCTTTATCCAATCATCTATTGAAGGACACTTTGGTTGTTTCCATGTCTTGGCCACCGTAAATAAAGCTGCAATGAACATTGGAGCACATATATCTTTATGGATAAATGTTGTCAGATTTTTTGGGTAGATACCCAGGAGAGGGATTGCTGGGTCATATGGTAATTCTATTCTTAATTTTTTGAGGAACCTCCACACTGCCTTCCATAGAGGCTGCACCAGTCTGCATTCCCACCAACAGTGTATTAGGGTTCCTTTTTCTCCACAACCTCTCCAACACTTATTTGTCTTGTTGATGACAGCCATTCTAACTGAGGTGAGGTGATATCTCATTGTGGTTTTTATTTGCATTTCCCTGATGATTAGTGATGTTGAACATTTTTTCATATGTCTATTGTCCATTTGTATGTCTTCTTTGGAGAAATGTCTATTCAGTTCCTCTGTCCACTTTTTAATTGGATTGTTTGGTTTTTTTGTTGTGGTTGAGTTGTATCCTTATATACTTATATACAAAGTATCCTTATATACTTTGGATATTAGCCCCTTATTGGAGGTGTTGTTTGCAAAAATCTCCTCCCATTCATTTGGTTGCCTCTTTATTTTATCGATGGTTTCTTTTGCTGTGCAGTAGCTTTTAAGTTTGATATAGTTGCATTGATTTATTTTAGCTTTTACTTCCATTGTCTTTGGAGTCAAATTCATAAAATGCTCTTTGAACCCAAGGTCCATAAGTTTAGTACCTATGTTTTCTTCTATGCAGTTTATTGTTTCAGGTCTTATGTTTAGATCTTTGATCCATTTTGAGTTAATTTTTGTACACGGTTACAGATAGCAGTCTAGTTTCATTCTTTTGCACGTGGCTTTCCAATTCTCCCAGCACCATTTATTGAAAAGGCTGTCTTTTCTCCATTGTACGTTTATGGCTTCTTTGTCGAAAAATATCTGTCCATATTTATGTGGGCTTATTTCTGGGTTCTCATTTCTGTTCCATTGGTCTGTGTGTCTGTTTTTCTGCCAACACTGTACAGTTTTGATTATTGTTGCCCTGTAGGACAGGGTGAAGTCAGGGAGTGTGATACCTCCAGCATTGTTATTTTTTCTTAGGATTGCTTTGGCTATTTCAGGTCTTTTGTTGTCTCATACAAATCTGATGATTTTTTTGTTCTATTTCTTTAAAAAATTCCGTTGGGATTTTGATGGGGATTGCAGTAAATCTGTATATTGCTTTGGGCAATATGGCCATTTTAACTATGTTGATTCTTCCAATCCATGAACACAGAATGTCTTTCCATTTCTCTGTCTTCTTCAATTTCTTTTAAAAATATCTTATAGTTTTCAGTGTATAGGTCTTTCACATCCTTGGTTAAGTTATTCCTAGGTATTTTATTATTTTTGTTGCAATTGCAAAAGAAATTGTTTTGTTTTGTTTTTTTGTTTTTGTTTTTTGTTTTTCCTGAAGTTTCAGTGTTAGTATCCAGGCATGCAATGGATTTTGTACATTGATTTTGTAGCTGGCAACTTTACTGTATTCGTTGATTGTTTCTAATAGCTTTTTGGTGGAGTCTTTAGGGTTTTCTATATATAGCATCATGTCATCTGCAAATGTGAAAATTTAACTTCTTCATTCCCAATTTGGATGCCTTTTATTTCTTTCTCTTGCCTGATTGCTCTGGCGAGGACTTCCAACACTATGTTGAAAAGCAGAGGTGATAGGGGACCGCCCTTTCGTGTTCCTGAATGTAGAGCAAAGGGCTTCAGTGTTTCACCGTTAATTATGATATTAGCTGAGGGTTTGTCATATATGGCCTTTATTATGTTAAGGTATTTTCCTTCTATACCCATTTTATTAAGTGTTTTAATCATAAATGGATGTTGTAACCTGTCAAATGCTTTTTCTGCATCAATTGATATAATCATATGATTTTTGTCCTTTATTTTCTTTATGTGGTGTATCATATTGATTGATTTGCGAATGTTGAACCATCCTTGTGCCCCTGGGATAAACCCCACTTGGTCGTGATGAATAATCTTTTTAATGCATTGTTGCATTCGATTTGCTAGAATTTTGTTTAGGATTTTTGCATCTGTTTTCATCAGAGATATCAGTCTGTAATTTTCTTTTTTTGTGTTATCCTTATCCGTTTTGGTATCAGGGTAATGTTGGCCTCATAAAATGAGTTAGGGAGTATTGTCTCTTCTTCAATTTTTTGGAAGTTTGAGTAGGACAGGTATTAGATCCTCTTTGAATATTTGGTAGAATTCACTAGTGAAGCCATCTGGTCCCAGATTTTTGCTTTTGGGAAGGTTTCAGCTGACTGATTCAATTTCCTTACTGGTGATCAGTCTATTTAGATTTTCCAATTTTTTTGTGATTCACTCTAAGAATACTGTATGTTTCTAAGAACTTGAAAACTTGTCCATTTCTTCTAGGTTATTGAATTTGGTGGCATATAGTCCTTCATATTATTCTTGGATGATGCTTTGTATTTCTGTGGCATCGGTGATAATTGCCCTCTTTCATTTCTGATTTTATTTATTTGTGTCTTTTCTCTTTTTATCTTAGTGAGTCTAGCCAAGGGTTTGTCAATTTTATTAATCTTTTCACAGAACCAGCTCTTTGTTGCATTAATTTTTTTCTATTGTCTTTTTGTTCTCTATTTCATTTAGTTCTGCTCTGATTTTTATTATTTCCTTCCTTCTGATGACTTTGGGTTTCATTTCCACTTTTTACAGTTCTTTAAGGTGTAGCGTGAGGTTATTTATCTCCATAGTTTTTTTGCTTTTTTGTTGCTGTCTATTATTTCAGTGTGGTGGTATTCTATATTTTTCCCTCTATTTCTTCTTTTTTTATGTTATATATTTCAGTTCTGAATTTTTGTTTTTTGAGTGGTTACTGTTAAGTTCATGTAAAAGAAAGTTTCATATTTAGAGTATTCCCTTTTCTTCAGTATGTTTCCTTTCTCCGTCCCCTTGTGCCGATTCAGACCTTTCCTCTCTCCCCTTTTATGTTTTTGTTGTTACAATTTATGTTGTGAGTTGATTTCTGTGCAGCAGTGGCAAGTTGTCTTTTTCCTCTTTTTTTAATTGTTTTTTTTTTCCTTCATTACCCTGTATGTTATGTTTAAGTGTATAGTGTCCTATTTGATGTAGGGGTTGCCATTTCCCGCTTCTATCTGTTCGTGATACTACTCATGATTTTGCATTCTTTGGTTTTTTGTTTCAGGTCAAATAGCATCCTTCAGTATTTCTTGTAGTGCAGGTCGTATGTAAGAAAATTCTCTCACCTTCCGTATGTCTGGAAAGATCTTTATTCCTCCTTCATATCTAAAGGATATTTTTGCTGGGTATGTTATTCTTAGCTCATAATTTCTCTGTTTCAATTGTTTGCATATTTGATTCCACTCCCTCCTGGCTTGTAGAGTTTCTGCTGAAAAATCTGATGATAATCTAATGGGCTTTCCTTTGTAGGTTACCATCTTCTTTTCCCTGGCTGCATTGAGGATTCTTTCTTTGTCATTAATTTTTGACAGCTTCAATACAATATTCCTTGGAGAAGGCCTATTGGGATTGAGGTAATTAGGTGTTCTATTTGCTTCTTGGATTCGAGGATCCAGTTCCTTCCACAAGTTTGGGAAGTTTTTATTGACTATTTGTTTGAATATACTCTCTGTTCCCTTCTCCCTTTCTTGTCCTTCTGGTATGCCCATTATTCTTATATTGCTCTTTCTGATGGACTCAGAAAGTTCTTGCAGAGTTCTTTCATTTCTTTTAAGTCTCAAGTCTCTTTCTTCTTCCATCTGTGTCATTTCCAGATTTCTATCTTCGATGTCACTGATTCTTTCCTCCATTTGGTCAACTCTACTACCTAAGCTGGCTATTTCATTCTTCATTTCTCTTATTGAGTTCTTAATATCCAGAAATTCTATTTGGTTCTTTTTTAAAATTTCAGTCTGTTTGGTAAAATGTTCATTTTGTTCTTTGATTGTGTTTCTGAGTTCATTAAACTGCCTTTCTGTGTTTTCTTGCATCTCATTGAGTGTTTTAAGAACTGCAATCTTGAATTCTCTGTCATTTAAGTCACATATTTCCATGTCTTTAAGTTCATTTTCTGGACACTTTTAATTTCCTTTCTGAGCTGTCTTGTTACCTTGGTTATTCATGGCAATTAATGAATTTATTTCTCTTCCCAGACATCTATAGGAGTGGGTTCTGCAACAGGTTGATAGAAAGAGGTCTTTCTTTTGTTTTCCAGTACTTGTTGGTAGAATGTTTTATTTTCTCTCCGACTACAGCCTTTTATTCTGTCTAACACTGGAGTGTTTTATTTTCTCTGCACTATTCTGGCTTCTCACACAATGGGTGGATTCCCTGGAGTTTGAGCTTCTCCTCTGTGAATAGTTCACCTGTGTCATAGAGCACTGCCTGCGTGGGGTGATGTGGAGAGCTTCTGAAGTCCCAAAGCTCTTTCTGCACAATATTCAGAGCCCGTGTGTTTCAGCGGCTCTGTTTACTTCTGCAGGGATCTGCCCAGATAAGTGGGGACAGGGGCAGGGTGGGTTATGAGAGATGGCCCAGAGCAATGGAGGCAACCACCAGCACAGCTAGTCCTGCACCCAAGGCTCCCTCCCCTTTGCCAGAACTAGTTGGGCTGCGAGTCCGTGGCTGCAGGCCACAGTTCTCAGAACTGCAAATATTCTGTTCTTTCGATCTGATACTGCTACTGTTCCACTTCTAGCACTGGGAGGATCGGGATGGGGCAAGCTCTGGGAGGGTGGGGAGGGGGCGGCTAGTCTCAGTGCCTAAGGCTTCTGTCTTCTGCTCGGCAGTGAGGGCTTAAACCACCATTCTCACCCTTCTTCCCTCAGTCTTTGCTTTGAGGTCTCTGCCTTGAGTGTTGGGTTCTGCCTTACTACATACTCATCCCTCAGGGGGTACATCCCTCAGTGGGCTATAAGGAGAGCGCTAGCAGTCCGAGTTCTCCCCTCTCCCACAGCTGTTCCGGAATGCAAGGAGCTTGGAGCTCTGAGCTCGTCCTGCTGCCTGCACCGGGGTGGCCCGCGTCTCTGCACTTCCCCTTTCCTGCCTCCCCACTTGCCCAATTTGCCCACCTTTAGATGATTTCAACTGGGTGTCTCTTAGGCTTGCCTGTCTGCTGTGCAGGGAGTCCTTTGTAAATTATAGCTGTTCAATTTGTTGTATATTCCAGGGGAGATTTCAAGAGTCTCACCTCACATCGCCACTTTTATGATGTCTACAAAAGTATTTTTGACTTTGCCTTCTTCCTGCCAAGTACACAAAACATGAATTATTCTTTTATCTTTATGCCCTCAGTTCATGGAGGGCATTAGTCATTCTGTGTGATTCACTCCCTCAGGTGCCCCTGGGATGTGGCCTCAGATTGTGTGCTATGAAGTCAGTCAGTTTGTTTCTCTGGCGACGCTGCCCATTTCCTTGGCCCTCTGCTGTCACTTTTCACGGCTACTCATCTGCTCCCTAATGAACACTCAGCTGCTTAGATCAAGGTCCAAGAACATGTCCTTGTCTGTCCCCACCTCGAGTTAAAGTACGCCTATGTCCTGAGAGAGACTTTTTTTTTTTTAAATAGTTCAATATCAAGTTCTAGGTACTGGGTGGTTGGCATTCCTTGAAGTATGATCCTGGCAAAGCAGGGCCTGCCTGTTTACCTATTTAGCAAAAATATGACACTCAAGTCATAAGACAAGTTTTACAAACCACTTTCTTCTTAAGTCATTAGGCTTACAGAAATCTTTGGCACCTGAAAAATTTCCACAAACCCTGAAAGCCAATTAGAAGCGAGGCAAACAAAGCTGGAGACACCACAGTTTTCATCCTCAGTAAGGGCATGGAGGTCCCATCAGAGCTGTCTGGAGAAAGCCCATTATCGCCTCACACTTGTGTGTTGTCAACAAGATCAAAATGAGCATCACATCTCTTGGGGGACATTTCGAAACAGAGTGAGTCAAGGAAGGTGAACTAGTAAATATTCATAGGGTGGCTCTCCCTCCCTGATGAAGGGTGGATAGCTGGCAGGCAAACTGTTACGTAAAAGGCCAGGTAGTATTTTAGGCATTACAGTCAACGTATGGTCTTTGTTGCATATTTTCCTCCGTTTTTTTGTTGTTGTTGTTCTGTTTGGGGGACTTTTTAAACAACCATTTGAAATTGTTAAAACTATTATTATTTCATGGGCTGTACAAAAGCAGGCCAGATTTAGTGCACAGGCTGGAGTTTACTGACCCATCTTTGAGCACTGAGACCTGAATCCTGGCTTTCCCACCGTTAGCTATATGATCAGGGATGAGTAAGCTAAGCTCTCTAAACCTCAGTTTCATCACCTATAAGACAGGAACCCCACAGATTTGTTGACTGGGATGGTTTATCACAATGCCTGGCACATCATGGCATTTGGGCCATGAGTGGTGGCGGGCATTGCTACTTCCTGAATTGTCACAGAATCTCTGTTTTAATGTGGTCTATACATACATTCAGCCTTAAAAAGGAGGGAAATTCTGAGCCATGCTATCACATGGATGAACTTTGAGGACATTGTGCTGAGTGAAATAAGCCAGTCACAAACATACAAATACTGTACAATTCCACTTACTGGAGGTACCTAGAGTAGTCAAATTCATAGAGGAAAATAAATCAATAAAAGAATGGTGGTTGCCAGAGGCTGGGGGCAGGGAGTTATGTAGAGTTAGTTTTTCATGGGCGCAGAGTTTCAGTGTTGCAAGATGAAAACTGTTCTGGAGATGGTGATGGTTGCACAAGAATGTGAATGTACTTATGCCACGGAGCTGTACACTTAAAAGGGTTAAGATGATATGTTTATTTTGTCACAATTTAAAAATCACATACGAGAGATGTACTCAGATGTGGAAAAATAAAATGGGGGCAGTAGGTAGTATTGTGAGGGAGGTGCGCTTCAAATAGGGTGATTGAGGAAAGTCACCCCGAGAATTAGATATAGTAGTCCCTGCCTTATCTGCAGTTTTGCTTTCTGCAGTTTCAGTTACAAGTGGTCAACCTCAGTCTGAAAATATTAAACGGAAAATTCCAGAAAGAAACAATTCATAAGTTTTAAATCGTGCACCGTTCTGAGTAGCGTGATGAAATCTCGTGCTGTGTAGCTCCATCTCACCTGGGTCCTGAATCCTCCTTTTGTCCAGCATCTCCACACTGTGTAGCTACCCACCTGTGAGTCAGTTAGTACCGTCTGAGTTATCACAGTCATTGTTGCAGTATCGCATGCTTGTGTTCAAGTAACCTTTATTTGACTTAATAATGGCCCCAAAGCACAAGAGTAGTGGTGTTGGCAATTCATATATGACAAGGAGAAGTCATAAAATGCATGTACGTGTAGGAAAAAAAGATAGTATATTGTAGGGTTTGGTACTATCTGTGGTTTCAGGCATCCACTGGAGGTCTTGGATAAGGGGGTGAAGGGGGTACAGTATTTGAGCAAAGATCTGAAGGAGGGAGGGAGGAGACCATAAGAGTTTGGTAGGTAAGAGAGTGTTCTAGGGACTGGGGGTAGTAATTGCAAAGACCCTGAGGTGGGAGCGTGCCTGGGGCATCAGTGGGCTACAGCAAAGGAAGTGAGGGGAAGATGAGATCTAAGAAGGAAGGGGAGTGACGGGGTTAGGAGATGCGGGGACAATTGCATAGGATGTATGGACCAGTAGAGGCCCTTGACTTTTACTCTCAGTGAAATGATGACCTATTATGGAGTTTTGAGCAGAAGAGTAACAAGAGCCGACCTGTATTTTAACAGAATCACTCTGGCCACTATGTTAAGAGAAGACCATGGGGACCAAAGTTGGAGGCTGGGAGACCAGGCAGGAGATTATAGCAATTATCCAGGCCAGGGGTGATGGAGGAGTAGATAAGGGTGAAAACAAAGGGGAGAACCGGTTGCATTAGGGATTTATTTTGTGGTAGAGTCAGCAGGATTTGCTGAAGGATTGAATGTGGGGTGTGAGAGGAAGAGAGGAGTCAAGTATTGCTGCCAGGTTTGCAACCTGAGCCAAAACTTCCACGGTTTCTGTGACATATTTGTGTTAATTATCTCAGTTCCATCTCAAATCAAGGCCTCATAGAGGTTCCAATCCTAAGGCTCAGGCTTTGGAGCTGCTAGGCCTGGATTAAAATCCTATTTCTGGTACCATTAGCAGTGTGGCCAAGGCCCTTCATATCTTTGAGCCTCAGTGGCCCCATTTTTAAAATGGAGACACTGATACTCAGTAGATTTGTTACTGTGAGGACTGCAGCACCTGGTACACAGGCCTTAGTAGTGGTAGCTGTTATTTACCTGCACAACTGGAATTAGAATGTGGCCTTCTGTCCCCAATCCTATGCTCTCTTCCCAAGTTCTTTTTCTCAATTTCTGGACAGCTTCTGGTCAGTTGATCATTCTTGGGAATAGCATTCCATTTTCAAACACTTTAATTACACTTGACCTCACTGAAGAAAAGTCTTCTAAAACCAGTAGATTCTTTTCAAAGAATTGGGGGCAGTTTTGGAGTTGGGATGTGGTCATGTGTGTGCTTGGGGGTTGGGAGAGGCATTTCTCTGAGTGACTTTTGTTCGGTATTGCTTCCTTCTGAGCAAGAACAATGTGCTCGAGACCCTTTTTCTCCCCTGGCTTAATGCACTGGGCAGAAATGACCAGACATTTTAACATTTATCAAGCACTGCCTCACTCTGACCAAAGATTATCTAGAGGGAAAAAACAGAGAGCCTTTTCCTCTCCCTCCTCCCACAATGCAGTACACAGACAAGGAGAGGGGAAGAAACGCTGACGTCATCACTCAGTGGGTCAGGTGGTGCAGCAGGTCTAGCAGAAAGAGCACTGCACTGGGAGTCTCAACCCTTGGGTGTTTCCTAGCTGTGAATCACAAATCATAGCCTCTCTAAGCTTTAGAGTCTTTGACCATAAAGTAAGAATAACAATGTCTGCCCCTGCACCTCATGGAGGACCAACTTAGAGAAAGTAAGTGAATGTAAGATGTCATAGGTCATGAATTATAATATTTATTAAATTCAAATGCATAGCCATAATCCCAGTCATCTCCAGTGTCCCAAATCATGGTCTGTGGACTTCCTTCATTAGGATTACCTGGGTTGTTTAATAAAATGCAGGATTCTGGGGCCCAGTCTAGCTCAAGCCTCCCTGATGCCTCCCCACCAAGCAATTCTTAAATGCTTCGACCCACTGCTCCAGGAGCTGACTTTGATGGATAGAAAAAGGGATAAAGGATAATTAAGTGCCCATAGATTCTTTGGCATTCAGATGTGTGCTAACCTATAATATAAGTGACGGACCTTATTCATCACATTTGAACCTTCCCAGTGGGTGGTACCTAGAATTCTATTAAAAATAGCTGGGTAAGGACACTGGTCAGAATTTTAAATAGGCAATAAGAATTGTCACACACTTCCCTTTAGAAGAGACATTTTTAATGTAGAGTCTCTTTTCAAAAGATGAATTTCCTATGTTCTTTCCATGTGTTTCTTATGCCCCCAGAACACTGAGCCTTGGATTTTCCTGGTACTTTGCTAAGAACCACAAAATCAAGGACTCCTTGCTTTTATGGCAGCATTTCAGACCTGGGCTCTTCTCCCGCAGCCATTCTATCATGGTGGCCAAATTAGCCATCACACCTGCGTATTGATTTGGGCAGGTGCCCAGAGGACAGCCTGTCCTGGTTTGAAAGCAGGCCCGTGTTGCTCATTGACTCGGCAGGACCCAGATGCTTCCAAAGCCAGACGGTCACTGGGAGTTTTTAAACCCTTAGCAATCTTTTAACCAGATAATAGGCTCATCAGCTCAGTGGCCAGTCCCAAAGTTTTCAGCCGGGCATTTCTCCATCTACTGAGGAGACAATACGCTGTGTGTCCACACAGATGCTCCAAAATCCATCTGGAATAAATTAAGCCCGTGGCAGAGAAACAGGGCAGGAAGGGTTGTAAGAATGACCAGCGGCTCCTTTGCTTCTCAGAACCTGTGGTCCAATGTGAGTGATGTAAGTGGAAACTTCTCTCCGAGGATATGACACATGCACACACATAGGTGCACACACTGCCAAGTGCCATAAGTGCAGAGGGGCAGCCCTCAGCTGCCCTGATCACTGGGCACTTCCCTGGCCCCGTGGAACAAGGTGGAACAGGCACACTACTCGCCAAAGCGGAGCCCGGAGCCTGGGTGACCTCAGCAGGCTAACGTCCCTTCACTCAGGAGACACAAAAACGTTGAGGAAGGCAGGGGATGTGTGCTTGTGTTGAGGTTATCTAGGTATCTGGGGACCAGGATACCCCCAATGGACACCTGGTTTACATCACTGTTTTTGTTATTATTTTCAAATTCCCCAGCCCATGTTGTCTCCCCAACTAGAATGCCCTTCTCCCTGAGTCCTACCCCAGCCTCCTCAGGGCTCACCTCCTCCGTGCTGTCCTCCCAAGTGACCAGAAACCTCCCACAGCTCCAAGGGCTCCTAGCAGCCATCTTCCCGACATTATCCTGTGCAAGTGACTCTTACGTTCCCAACTAGATTCCCCAGTAGGCGTCATGCCTGGGTGCCCGTGGGTCCTGCCCCTCACTACCTCGCATGATGTCAGCCGCAGTGGGTGCTTGCTCAGTGCCTGCTGACTCATTAGCTTGGGCTGGGATGTGGAAATCATCTGTAAACAATGAAATGGGAACTACAAAAGGCTTTGTGAGAATAGGATGCTACCTGAATGAATGATGAGAAACAGACTTTGGCAAAACAAAGCACAGTAGAATCATTCCATCATCCTGCACCTAAAAGAATGAGAGGGAGAGAGCAAAAGGAAGTTGCTGGTGACATCAGCTTTGGCAGTCCCTAATGGAAAATGACCTTGCCAGAGCCCTGCTCCCTCGTTTGATCTGGGAATGCTTTCCATTAACGCTATTAACCTGGCACAGTGGTCTGGGCAGAGCCGTGGGGCCAAGTGTGCACCCGTTCCAATTGCTGAATCATCTTCAGTGCGTTTGTCCTTCCTAATACCTTCAAGAATTAGAAGAAGCAAAGGAGGGGGAGAGAAGTACAGACTATCAACTTCAGCAAATCCTTAATAGGAAGCAGTTTGGCCTGTTCCTTCCATCCCTGGGAACTCTTCCCATTAGAAACATTTCCCCACCACAGCCATGTTTTAGACTTCTCACTGCAGCCTCAGCCCAAAGGAAAATTCTCAGCTCTCCACCCCAAACACAGACCGTGAGCGATTTCCTTCTAAGAGTGGAAAAACTCTCTTTCCAGTGTATAGCTTGATTGCTTCACATCAACCAAGAAACCCAGCAATACCCTGATCTTCTGAAAGCAAACTGGAAGATCAGAGAAGCCTTTCCTTGCTGTCCCCTGGACTTACACGATTGAAAGGTGCAAAAAGACCCCAGGTCCGAAGATGGAAAAAAACACCAAGGAGGAAGTGAATGCCAGACAAAGCAGGAAAATTAGAGCCAAGGGAATTCTATTATTAGGAGAATCTCAGTAACCTCTGTTTTCAAGGCTGGGTGGGGCTGGGTTGCAAAAAAGGCTACACTGCCCTCCATTGGAGGCCTATCAGCACACAGCTAAGGGCTTTTCATTCATGGTCTCAATTTGTCATTGCATCACTCTTGGGAGCTATTATTATCTGAAAACAACAACAACAACAAAAAACTGAGGTCAGAGACATCAAGTAACTTGCCCAAGGTCATGCAACTAAGACACAACACAAGCAAGGATAAAGCAGGGGTAAATTACTTTGAATTTCGTTTCCTTGCCATTTATCTATGTAGCTAATTTTTCCGTCTTAGACAGACAGCTTCATGCTCTGAGATTGTGCCAGAGGTTCTGTCTAGTGTGGTGCTTATCAAGCTAGATGCATGTTAGAATCACCTGGAGACATGCTCAACCTGCCGAATACTCAAGCCCCACCTCCGGAAAATCTGATTTTAATTGATCTGGAGTAGGTCCTGGCTAAGGTAGGTTTTAAAAGTTCTCTAGTTGATTCTAATATGTAGCCAGTGCTGAGAATTCCTGTTCTAGCTGCAGAAGCAGCTAGACGGAGGCAAAAGCAGGTGGTCCTCGCACACCTAAGAGGTAGTATTTGATAGCAAGTCTGGAGGGCTTCACTACAGAAAAATCACTTTCAAAAGATATAGGCTGAGTAGTGGAATGTTACAGTTATGCTTTGTGATGTTGTGGTAGGGTGAATAATAGCCCCCCAAAGAACTCCATGCCCTAATCCCTGGGACTATAGATGCTCATATGTTACTTGACATGGAAAGGAGGTCTTTGCACATGTGATTAAGGTAAAGACCCAGGGATAGAGATTATCCTGAATTATCTGGGTGGCCCCGATGTAATCACAAGGGTCCTATAAGTGAGGCAGGGGACCAGTCAGAGGAGGTGTGATGACAGAAGGAGAGGTTGGAATGGTGCGAGGAAGGGATCCCAGGATGGGGCAGCAGCTAGAAACTGAAGAAAGCAGAGGACACGAATTGTCCCCAGAGCCACCAGAAGGAGCAGCCCTGCCAACACCTTGACTTTACCCTAGTGAGACTGATTTTGGACTTCTGACCTGCAGATCTATGTGAATAAATAAATATGTGTTGTTTTAAACCACTAGGTTTTTGGTCATTTGTTACCGTAGCAATAGACACCAATACAGATGTTGTGTAAGTGACTTCACTTGTCTGAGGTTTGGTTTCCGCACCTCTAAAGTGGGATCATCTTACTTCAATAAGGTAGCTGTGAGGATTGAATGCATTGCTTATAAACAAACTGCTTGGCACAGTGGCTGGCATACAGTAAAGAAATGAACAGCTCACTATTACAATCATAGAGGTTTCACGGGGCAGAAAGTGGAAACAGGAGGGAAAATGGGGGAAGAGAGATCCTTCTAGCTGTGCCCAAACACATTTTTCTATCGGACGAGGGACTGAGGTGAACGGAGGCTGGTGTGCAGGAGCAGAGGTAGCCGGGTTTCGCAGCTGGCCAGCCGGCCGGCCGGCCTTTGGAGATGTTTGCACCTGCCTGCTCTCAATATCTCACCGTGTTGCCAGCACAACTGGGTTTTCTTCCCCTGGAAATCAGCTCCTTCATTGTAAGAATTCACACAAGGCAAGAGAAAAGGGATAGGAATTATTGAGGCACCTGAAACGCACAGAAATCCAGCTTCTCCATTATTGTATTCACAGTCCAAATACAGCCAACTGTAAGGATCAATCTCTGCCCTAAAAGAGATTGGGCAGAGCCAACTGGTCAATCTCTAAAAGAGCCAACTGGTCAATCTCTGTCCTAAAAGACAATTGCAGGTTCTTAAACCCTTCCAAGAATAAAACGTTGTTTTGTTTTTGTTGAATTATACTGTGCACTCTACCACTCGCTAGACTTGTGATCGTGGGCAAATTACTCTGTTCTTCAGCTTCCTCCTCGGTAACAGGGAGACAAGGATTACACCTGCCTGTAGGGTTGTTATGTGCATTAAGTACTTTATACGTGCAAAGGGCAGAGTAAAGTGCTGTCACACTTCCAAGTGCTCAGCAAATTAACTCTTAATATTCCCTCTCCCATCAGAATTATTTTTATTTTGGGAAAAGAAATGAGTATAGGTGAAGGAAACCACCCGCTTAGAAGTCCTGACATAAAAGACAGTAATTTTAAATATCCTTTGATAGTTTTATTCAGTTTCTTTTAAAGAGCTGCAAAAGAAAGTATCTAAAATAGGAGCCAATACAGTCACTTATTCATTTAGCCAATATTTGCTGAGTGGCTACTACATCCCAGGCACTTTTCTAGGAACTGGGAACATATAGATAAATGAGATGTGTTTCCTATCCTCACGGAATGTCCAGTCTAATGGTGGAAAGAGACATGGTAGATTTCCGTTACAAGACAGGAAGATACATGCTACAATTGGGGGAGGTGGGGTATGAGGAAGATGTACACAGGAGGGAACTAAACCTAGATCTGGGGGCAGCAGGGAGTGCGTGACACCTACGCTGGCTGAGTGGTTGTTTTCCAGATGAAGGACAGGAATGTGGAGAGCATTAGAGGGGACCAGCTCTTGGAGTCAAGAGCATGCAGTGTTTTCAGGGAACTACAAAGAGTCAATATGAGCAATACGTGTGGGACCAGGCCCGGAGCGATTTGTCTGCAGATCTAAGTGCCATTATGCAGTTGACAGTTAGACGTGAGTCTGAAGTTCAAGAGAAACACCTGGGATGAAGACAGATTTGAGAATCATCAGCCCAGAGGTGGTCTACTTGAAACCAGGAAGAGTGAAGAGCAGGAAGGGAAGATGGCCAATGATCGAAGGTCAGGCAGAGAAAGAAAGGACAGTCAAAAAGGGGAAACTGAGGCTAAACACCCCAAGAGGAGAAAGACCATGGTAGGGTGGTCTCTTGGAAGTCCAGGAAGTGAGTGCTTCAAAGGAAGGAGTGGTTCACGGTGGGGAGTGCTTCCCTGAGGTCAAAGGACACAAGGATATGGACTCACCAATATGACAGCCATCACCAACTTTGGCAAGAGCGCGTTCCGTAGAGTGATGGGGGTGAAAAAGCCTGAAGGATGTGGGCAAGAAGTAGAAAACAAGCAAGTGGAGAGAGCAAGCAGTGATCTCGGTTTCAAGATGAAGACATGACATTCTCTTGCAAGAACTCTGAGAGGGAGAGCAGAGAGAGAAAGCAATAATTGGAAGGAAGCAGAAAGAAGACGTGTTTTTTAACATGTGAAAAACTTGGGAATATTGAGATGCTGCTGGCAAGGAAGAAGGGGAGAAAGGAAGAGTTGAAAGTAGCACGGATCTCCATTACCTCAGGGACCTCACCCCGCATTTCCCCTGGGAGCGATGGTTCAGGATTCACTACGTCAGCATCTGTGGTAACTTCACAGAACATATATTGTGACTGATGAGAGTCGACTCTACAAGAGAGAAGAAGAGTTAGATAAATACCTCAGAAGTAGATTCTAGGGGGGCGTGCTTCCAGGTAATGGACTCGTCATCTGGGGTCCCAGATCTTGTCACCCAATATGCTTGCTAGAGCAAAATATCCCTTTCAAATAAAAACACAGGCAGGTAGCTGTCCACTGCACTTTGCTCTGAACAAGCAGCCCGGGCATATGAAGAGTGGGAGGATGGGTAACGGGGGAGGGGGGGTGATATCAATAAAGGGACATTGAAACTAAGATACAGGAAAAGAAAAAGTCCCATTTTTTTGCGCTCTCGCTCTACATTGTGCAATTTATCAAATTAAAGGGAGCCCTTTACTGTGGATTTGCCAGGCAGTCTCAGGTTTTACATTCCTGTCTCTTCTGGTGACACCAAACTTTGTTTTGACCTCTATTCTAAAACAGTAGTTTAATCTTTACTGTGCCATACCTGGATTGAAGAGGAAGTGAATTCCAGACAATTGAGACTTGACATTACACAATAATCTCTTTTTTATTAACTCATGTCAGCATTTGAAAGCATTGGAAAACACTATAAAAACAGCAACCAAAAACCAAAACACAAATGAAAAACTTTGTGAACAAGTATATATCCTGTGGGAAACACTAAGAGCCTACCGCTCCCACCACCCCACCCTTATCCTACATTAGAAAAGCAAAGCTTCTCTACTCCCAAAGTGAGCTGAAAACAAAGGGGAAAACACGGCTTTGTTTTAAATAGTGTTGTCCACATTTTGAAGATATTATACAAGTTCTCAAATATTGACTATAGGCTAGGTGAAGTTACAATGAAGTTTTGATATTGGGGGAAACTGATGCCTGATATATTTCCACGTCAGGTCACAGAAGACACGCTTCTTCTGTTGGCAGGTACAGGAAACTACATTTACCTGACAACACGATGTGCGATTTATGATTATTCAGATAGTGGGGACCAAAGCTCACTTTTGTTCTATCTGAATAAGAGCTTCTCTTTGCAGATTGACAAGGTGAACAAGTTCAATTTCTTTAAGAAAACATACATTGTGGGGACAGATTATAACTTTAATAGATTGGTGATACTAAGGAAACTTTTTGATCTTTTTTAAATTAATAGACTGTATTTTTTAGAGCAGTTTTAGGTTTACAGAAAAATGGATCAGGAAGTAGACAGAGTTCCCGTATTCCCCTCCCCTTCATACACAATTTCCCCTATTATTAACATCTGGCATGTCCAAATGCAGTACATTTGTTACAATTGGCAAGCTGATATCGATACATTATTATCCACTATGGTCCATAGTTTCTATTAGGATTCACTCTTTGTGTACAAAATATACTTTTAATATGTTTTAGAAGCACAGAAGTCATAATAATAAAGCTATAGAGCCATCTCCAGGTCGCAATGCACTATCATATGCATTAACTCATCATAACAATCCTAAAAAATGGGCTGAGACTCTTACTTAAAGAAAAGGAGCTGAGGTTCAGAGAAGCCAAAGTTCACACAGCCATGGAGTAAGAGAGACAAGTTAAGAACTCAGTTCCGCTAATGCTAATTTTCTAAGATGCCTTTCTTAGCTCCATGTCTTCTTCAAATTCAGGTTTACATTACTAAGCAGAGGATTAAGAATCACACTGCTAGTGTTTCCACTGAGAAACAAACTGTGGCAAAGTGAACAAGATAGCACTCAGTCAAATACTGGGCAGGTGAGAGGACACAGGTGCTAATTCATCTTTGAGGCCTGAGCATTTAGTGTCCATACTTCCTGCTAATTTATTTGTTTCCTCCTTGACACTTTGGGAGAACCATGTCTCGTGCTCACTACTGTCTCTTGTTTTCCTTGATATGACTAACTCACTAAATTTTTTGAAAACATTTATATCAAATACCCAAGCCTGAATAACCATAGGTTGTTATTTCAACACCAAAAATGGTGTTCTGTAAAAAAACAAAAAAAAAAACAACAGATAGTTCAGCTTGCAACTCAAACAACCGCACAAATGCTTTTCCTCGGAACAACCACTGTTTGCTATGCAGTAGAAATGTTTTATGTGTGCTTCCCAAGTCAAGGGTGAAGATGTTCTAAAATTAATAGCTTTTATGCCTCAAGGATATTCTTAAGTTAAATACATTTTTTGAAACTCTGTGCAGTGGTGAAGAATGCAGTGACTACAGTTTGGTGCTGTGATTCACACCAAGCCACCAGCAGGTTTGACCCAGCATTGCTTTTGCGACATCAGTGCAAATGACGGCACAGGGAAAAAGGCAAACGTCATCATGAAGTGACAATATACGTACATTGTGTTGGATCTGCACATTCATTGGAGATTATACACATATATAATTTTGAAAGCAGTTTTGACCTTTCAGACACTTAAGAAGGTCTCCAGGACCACTATATTTTTTACCCTAGCTGAAAGGAAAGCTGGGAAAATGAGTATCTGAGATTTTTCAGCCACTCTCAGGCTCTGCCAGCCATGAAGAAAAGACAAAGAGTAGCTTTGTGTTGGCCACCAACAGTGCCCATCATTACCTTTAAAGAATCTTTGGCCAAAGAAAGCCCTCGTTGACACTGGATGTTGTGGTTATAAGTATTATTATTTTGTATGTGAACAGTTTGATTATCCTTCCCATTCCCTCCTCTGGCAAGATTTTATTTATTTTTCTTTTAAGTGATTAATTTATTTGATTTTATCAATACCCTGGTGAAATGCAATAGGCATTTTTTCAGAGAGATAAGTTAAATTACCTAAGATCCCATACACATCAGGAGGGAATGACAGCTTCCCCCAGGACAATGCTTCGGGCCTCACACCCACTTCTGTGGTCAACATGTGTTTAATAGGTGCCTTCCCTGCAGTGCTCTGGACCCAGGAATCTTAGCTGGTGAATCATGCCACTTAGACCTCCAGAAAGCTACCCAGACAGTTTGACCACAGAACTGGTATGAGATTCTTAGGTTTTCTTCTGTAGTGCTCAAGATCTATTCCCGGTTAGCTGAATGTCTCAAATGAACATTCTTTAAATTCTACCTCTGTGTTAACGTATGTCATGAGAAAGCTTACAGTCTGTATTATATTACTTCATCTCCCTGAAGAAATGTATTCATTAAATGGGTACCACATATCACTGATATTAACATGTACTTATTTCACATTTTAACATCTTATAAATTAGAATGCCTCTTACAGTCTATGGGAAGTCATAATTTATTTGGCAGTGTTTTCCCTTTCTTAGTGATACATAAAATAGTGGTAAATTTATTATCAATGGGAGCTTAGATCCAACAATATATGACATTTAAAAATTTAACTCTAGACTATTCCAGCCTGATCTAAGAAACAGCTATTTGCACTTTCTGAAAGAATATTATTATGCATCACGTATTTTATGACTTAATGCCTCTAAACCAAATCTGCCACAATAAATCTCCCATAATTCAATGCTAAGGATAGAATTTCTCTCTCCCGTGGAACTGCCATGTTTCTTTTTCTGGACAACCAAAGTCACGGATCCTGGTAACCTTTCTTTTTAACTAAGACAGCCAAGATGCTCCAAGCTAAGTTTTGTGCTAAGTTGCAACAGCCTTCTTCAACCTAGTTCTCCCTTCTGAACTTCCATGTACCACCTTTACCTTTGTTGTAATCACGGTGAAAAAGGGGCAATTTTTTTTTCCTTTTCAGAAGTAAGTGGGGCACAACTAAACACAAGTAAACAAATAAATAGAATAGGCATGTTTTCTAAAATTACTAGCTATGGGTAAGACACCTCCTAGATCAGTGATTCTCAATCTTTCTTTTTCCTCTACACGAACATAACACCCTCTCGACAAAACCACCTCATTATCTCCAGTAAATCAGGGTGAGGGTGGAGGGAAGATGAAACATGACACATCTGCCAGAGGAGCACATGCGAATCCTGTAGGGCTGTGCCCAGGGCCCCTCAGGATTCCAACCTACATCCATCTCTGCTTTGGGGCATCTTTCTATGCCCAGGTTAGCGACTTGCACATAGCAATAGCTTAATAAATTGTTTCTGAAGATGATTGAAAATAATTAAAAATTATGAATACAAAATTAGGCATTGACATTCAGAAGACATCCTAGCAATGAATGTCTCTGAGGTTCAAGCTACGTTAGCCTTTAGGTGTGGTCATGTTCACTCTCATTCCGACCAATGAGAAGTGAACACAAGTGCTGTGTGAAACTTCCCAGAAATCTCTTTAAAAGGAAAGAGCAGGCCTCTCTTCTTT
Organism: Rhinolophus ferrumequinum; assembly: GCF_004115265.2. Lineage (NCBI taxonomy): Eukaryota > Metazoa > Chordata > Mammalia > Chiroptera > Rhinolophidae > Rhinolophus > Rhinolophus ferrumequinum. The sequence goes on from NC_046293.1 coordinate 85,169,187, forward strand.
CCTTCCTCCATCCTGCTGCCTGGAAATCAATTGTGATGGCTAGGGCTCCAGCAACCATCTTGGACCAAGAAAATGAGGATTGTAGCTCAGACAGTGGGACAGAAAGTCTAAGGAATCCAAGTTTCTGGTGACTGGGAGGCTGCCTACAACCCCAGGCTGCTTCCCTCCCAGACCTCTGTATTTTGTGAAAGAATAAAGCTTTGAGTGTTCAAACCACCATCTTGGGATCTCTCTGTCAGCCACACACAGTTCCTCACTGATACAGCACCATGAAATGATCCATACAAGAAGGTCATACAAGAAGGGCAGGGAGGAAGTTCATAAAAGGAGCCCAGGCCTGGAGTTCATACACCCTCTTTCTGGTCTTTGCTCTGCTAGTTATGCCTTCAGCTTGCTTCATGAACTTAAGTAACGCACTTAACCTCTATTTACTCAAGTGTCCTCATTTAAAAAAATCGAACTTCCTCCCACAGAGTTATGATGGTTAGCTGACACAAAAATGAGACAGTCTTGTGAGATGGTAAAACCATTCATCTTTGTTATGGTTACTTGTCGTGATGACGCACCATGGAATCATCCTTCCATGACTCCATTTCCTGCTAAATGGGTTCAATTCTAGACTCCCGTGTCCTGGGAGGCGGTGTTGACATTAAAACTGAAATCATGAACAGTGGTTAACAGAGCTAGAATTGTTCAAATGGAGAATAGAAGGTGGGGAAGAAGCGGGCATTTTAAAAGTCTTCAAATTATGAGATATTTGAAAAGAGTGATCAGCTGTTTGCTATAACCGCCAAGAGTGGAAGATAATGATTAGGAGAATAAGAATTTCCTAATTGGGTGCTGTCTTAGAGCCATAGGTCCCTGGGAGCAAAGCTTGTGAGACTGGTATTTTTATGAGATTTCAGGAGAAGAATGGAAGGGAGTTAGGGAAACAGGTTAGAGCAGGGAAAGAAGATAGATTAAAAATGTGGATTCCGCTCAAGTCTAACCTCAACCTAATCCCAGAGGGAGCTCTGGAGCATGAATACCAGTAAGGAGTTGTCCCACCTCAAGGAAAGAGGGCCAGGCTTTTATACCCAGTATGATACCCCAGTATCTTTTATACCACAGTATCTGATACTGATACAGACCACCCCTGAGAGGGGGAGGGGAACATAATCTCCCAAGCGTCTCTGAGGGAAGAGGCCCCCCTTGGCTGAGGACAATTCTTGAGGAAGAGTGCTGCTGAGAGATCTGACAGCAGCTGTGGGACGGATGCACTGGACCAGTGAAGAGGAGCTGGGTGGTACACCCCAGTGTCTGCTATGGGAGCAGAACACTGAAACACTGGAGCAACTTATAGAGGAGGCTTCTGACACTTCTTTAGAGACACTTACAAATAGAACCAACTCACCTGTCTGGCAGAGTCCAAATAAATGAACTTGCTACAGAGATGGATGGAGGGGACACCTTTACAATACACTACAGAACTCTGCATCCTGGGAATTCAACTGCAAACCTGGCAGAAATGAGATTGTGTGGGACCCAAGAGCTCCATCCTGAGAGTGCCCACAGATAGTTAGAGGAAAGACATGAGTCAGGGAAACCTTTTCTCCTTATTCCTTATGCTTCTTTTCCCTATAATCAGTGGCCACTGTCAGAGACAGTTTGGAATAATGATTAAAAAGGTAAGGTCTGCAGTCAACCCCCTGTTGGCTCTGCCCTTGGACTAGTTGGTTAAGCTCTCTAAGCCTCCAGCTATTAATAAGGACAATTCTCATGGCAGAGGCAGCTGGCGGCCACCCAGCCGCAGTGTAGATGCATGGCTGGCCAGTCAGTGCCTACATTTCCCAGTCCTCCTTGCAGCCCCATGTGACTTATTCTCACCAATGGAATGTGAGCAGAAGTGATGATCAAAGTGGTTAAGAAGTAGGTCACCACCCACTTCTTCTTCCCTAACCTGGAGCCAAAAGGAGAGAATTCTGAAGACCTACAGGAGGTCAGAAACATAAAATAGAAGGAGCCAAGTTCCTACATTACATAGAAGACTGCCCACCCAGGATTACTCAGAATAGACTGAAGTGAGTGAGAAATCAACTTTTCTTTGTGATAAAGTGCAGAGATTTGGGGATTTGTTAAAACAAGTAATGTTAACCCAAACTAATACAGTTATAAATTCCTACTTTAAGGTTATCACGAGATTGAGATGATATCTGTAAAGAATTTTACACCCCTTAATAGTCTCCATCATCTTTCCTCACAAAGCACCCCAAAATGAGCAGTCTATACAAAGGTGCTATGCTGATGTTTCCTGATATTTTGTTAAAGGATATGCAAATGTGGCTGTCAGACAAATTCTCTGGCTCCTCTTCAAATCTGATATATAGAAATTTTGTAGTTGCTGTTGCTTAGCAACATGGCAATAATCAGCACTTTTAATTGTTGGTTATGAGTATCAACAAAGACAAGGGATAGAATTTTTATGGAAACAGTAATAAAAATCAGTAGTTATAGAATTCTTACTGTGTGCTAGACACTGTACTAAGGACTTGGGTATGTTATTCATTTAATTCTAACCACAAGCCAAAGAGGGATAGATCTTATTATCCCCATTTTACAAATAAGAAAACTGAGGTGCAAAAAGGTTCAGTAACTTGTTAAGATAGAAGTAGAAGAACAGGATTTGAATCCAGGTCTATTCAGCCCCCAAACCTGTGTCCTTTCCTTCCTATTATGTAACAGGCTCCAGGGCTCCCCTCAGAGCCTAAGGACCCCAGATTAAATCACTGGGGTAATTTAATCACCACAAAGCCATAGCCAATTCCCTGTTACTTGGTAGACTTTTTTTATCCCCTTAAAGTCAAGAGGCAATTCCAGATGGAGAGGTTTCTTTTTATTAAGCCATGCTTTATATAGGTTACCTCACTGCAATATTTTTTAATCTTCTCTTAATTTCAATCCCTCCCCATAAATTGGAACATCATGGAAGGAAAGGACCAGAAAACTTACAAGGGCAGAGGTAAGAGTATTTAGTGATTTTTGCCTCTAGATTAAAGACACTACCCTCAGAGGCCCCTCTGGCTTCCTGTGTCAACTCCTGGCTTCTGAGAATTTCTACATCACCCATGAGACCTGAAGGTTCTAACTCTGCTAGACATCTCTGGGCTGGAGGGTGACTTTGACCGGCCCTTGGGCCAGCTTGATAAATGAGATGAAAACGAAAGGCACAGATGCTCCATGTCACTCTGGGAAAGGTGCACTCAGACCATGAAAGACAGGCCTGGACCGCGGCTTACAGCCCGTGTGTAGGGAGAAGGGGGCCACAGCACTGCCTCCTCCTAAAGGACGGGGGCAGTGTTCTCCCCAGAGCAGGCTGGACCTGACTCGAGTCCACCACTATTCCAATCCTTCATACCTTTTTTGCCTTCCCAGCCTGCTCTACTGCACAACTCCGTTGTTGTGAAGAATAGGTGTGCTCTCAGTGCTCCGTTTTCATCTTGTTTAATAACTCAAGCCAAGGGAAACAAGGGAAGGGTTACTAACGCTTATATACTTGGCATTTCCCTGCATGGATTTCCTCAGGCCTTGGCAATCTGAAGGTGTAAATGAATCACATTTCTCCTACCTTCTGGATTCTGAAGCAATGGAGAAAAGCCACACGAAAATCAAAGATTGCATGAGGGCCCTTCTTGACGAGAAGGCTGGTTTGAAGACTTGGCTGAGATCCAAGGCCAAAAGAAGCATTTTCTCTTTCCCCTGAATTGAAATCATGCACTGGTCACGGGGTAAGCAGCAGTGGGCACTGACCTGCAGGAGTCATGGCAGAGTGGAGGGGCGGAGAACGGGTGCCACCTGTGGGGAGGCAAAAGGTGGTGAGCACGACAGCTGTCACGCCCCCTCCTCATTTTCCCAAGGAAAACTAGAAAGGAGGGCAGGAACGCTTCCTCCCTCTGGTAACCTTCCAGAGGGAGGAGAGCAGGATGGGGTCCCTGTTCTGTAGGCATCATACGAGTGGGGCAAAGAAACTTCCTTCCCAACAGATTGCTGGAGACAAAGAGAAAGGAGCCTCTGTTGTGAAGGCATCTTAGACGCCTGAGAAAGAAAATCAGTCTGGACCTCTGAATTAACCACACCGTCTCCATCTGTCAGCTGCCCCAGGCCTCCATTTTTGCACCAAGAAACTGACTGGATTTGCAACTTTGGGCTAAAGAGCTGGGCCACATCAGCATCTATTGATCCAAATAACCTCTTGTCAGTCTCCTCTAGCAGGCGCTCAATGCCCATTTTCCTGTGTTCCCTTTACTGAAAGCATTATGCAGCCTTAAGTAAAGGTGGACATTTGGAAGTATGTAGTGCTTTTCCTGAATTTACTGCATGTTCTGTTCTTGGAGGTAATAGGTGGGCTGCTCTGCTTTCCCCTGCTGCAGACACTGCTCTGTGGTCACCATAGGTCCAGAAGGCATTAGCAGATTGGACAGGGTGAAAATTACAGCATTCTGGGCTACACATGCTTTCCTAATCAGCATGGTGTTTTCCAATCTGTGAGCATTTCACAAACAAACACATTCTTTTAATGACTTTTGGCTATACCAGTGGGTCATATTTGTCTCTGCTCTCTCTCCTTGGCCACAAAACCCCTGTGCATTGCCACTGTACTGCCTCTTGCAATGATATATTTCCAGTTATAAGGACAGCCATGGGAGGCCAAGGAAAGGGGTCTTCTGGTACCTTCTCCCAGGACCTCAGGATCTTAAGAATACTATTCTGTCCTAATGTTGCCCTAGTGGGCTTCTTTTGGTGCCCCCAGAGTCAAAGATGTCTAAAGCAGGCTTGATTTTTATGTTTAGTTCATCTGATCTTCTACCGACTGTAAATGATCTCTTACACAATATACTTGCACATTTTAAACTGTCCGGTTGCCCAAGCAGAGTGGAATGTTCCAGAAGAAGCCACATAAATGCAGAGGTTTAACACAGAGAGTTCCGCCTTGTTGTACAATGGCTGTATTCCTGACAGGCCAGCCTGCTGCTGGGGAGTCCAGGAGAGCCAGATCCCACAGGAGCCAACAAGAATTGTAGGCAAATATCCTTAGGCTCTATAATAGTGATGGTATCTTGAATTTGTCTCCTTTCCAGAACTCCATAGAACAAAGGGGTATTTTATGTAATCTCCTCTTCACTCACTTTTTTAAATGAGCAAATATCTTTTTTAAAGAGTCTTTAAAACACGCCCTCAGCCCACCCAAGTTCAGACCATCGCTGTCTCTCACCTGGATTGGCCTCAGGTCTTCCTTCTCTGCTCTTGACCCCCAGTCCTCCCTCCCTTGGCTGCCAGCTTCAATGTCCTAGTGCCCAGTTTTAATCACGTTTGTCTTCTGGTTAAAACTTGTCAGAGGCTCGTCTTATTGAAAGGAGTACAAGTGCCCCAGTGCTCTTCCAAGGCCCACCGGGAAGTAGGTCTGACAACTTTCTTGGATTAGCCTGCTTGCCAGCACCTAGCCTCCACTCAGTCCGACTAGACTGAACCTGTTCTCCAGACATGCACTGTGCCACCTCTCCTTCTGCCTGGACAGCCCCCAGCCCTGCCGCCTGCCAGAATCTTGCCCATCATCCGAGGCCAACCCTAAATGCCACCTTTCTCCAAAAGCCTGCCCTATCCTTCTCGGCAGGCACACTTTCTTTGGGTATCAATGTGGACACACCATTTTCTGGTGGAGGGAAGGAGGGAGGGAAGGAGGGAGGGAAAGAGGAAGAAAGGAAGAAAGAAAGAAAGAAAGGAAGGAAGGAAGGAAGGAAGGAAGGAAGGAAGGAAGGAAGGAAGGAAGAAAGAAAGAAAGAAAGAAAGAAAGAAAGAAAGAAAGAAAGAAAGAAAGAAAGAAAGAAAGAAAGAAAGAAAGAAACTGGACAAGCTTCTTACTCCATATACAAGAATAAACTCAAAATGGATTAAAGATTTAAATATAAGACCCAAAACCGTAAAACTCCTACAAGAAAACAGGCAGTAAACTCTCCGAAATTACCCTTAGTAATATTTTTACTGATATATCTCCTTGGGCAAGGGAAACAAAAACAACAACAAAACAATAAAGTAAAATAAATAAATAATAAACAAACAAATAAGTGGGACTACATCAAACTGAAAAGAGTTTGCACAGCAAAGGAAACCAATAACAAAACAAAAAGACAGCCGCCTGAATGGGAGAAGATATTCACCAGTGATACATCCGATAAGGAGTTAATATCCAAAATTTATAAAGAACTCATACAACTTAACACCAAACCCCGCCCCCCCCCAAACAATCCAAATAAAAAATGGGCAGAGGACCTGAATAGACACTTCTCCAAGAGGACATACATATGGCCAATAGACATATGAAACGATGCTCAATCTCACTAATCATCAAGGAAATGCAAATTAAAACCACAATGAAATACCACCTCACCCCGTCAGAATGGCTACCATCAATAAATCAACAAACAACAGTGCTGGTGAGGAGCTGGAGCAAAGGGAACCCTTGTGCACTGTTGGTAGTATTGTAAATTGGTAGAACCACTATGGAAAACAGTAGCAAGTTCCTCAAAAAATTATACTTCTCATCATCCTCCTTATCCTAGTAGTAAATCAGTTTCCATAGTCACCAGATACTACTCATATTTTATTCCAGAATCAAATGTTGAACCTTTTAACGAGTATATATTGAGAACCTACTATTTACCTGGCATGCTACTGATGATTGTGGGTAGAGATGAAGATCCCAAAATGGGAAATGACTAGATTATAATCTGATTGAATGGAAAATTGGCACAAGAACATTTATTGAACTGTGCTACAGACGGTGTTCTAATATGTATTAAAAGGTAAAAGAGATTTACTTAAATCAAAGTGAGAGGTAGTGTAAATGTGGCATTGAGAAGCCCTGCTCTCCCAGTGCCGTCCACAGACTGAGCAGACATTCATGGAACCGCCTGACTCTGGGGGCAGCCTGGCCCCTGGGCCCGAGCCCTCTGCTGTTACACAGCCCTCACACCTCCACTCACGCAGTGCCAAGGGCCCATGCATAAGTTCCTACTCTCATCACCGTGCAATTCTTCAGAATTTTTTAACAGTCTCTGCATATTCATTTTGCACTGGGCCCTACAAATTATGTAGCCAGCCCTGGTTATAGGAATTTCAGGGGTCATGCTTAATTCATGTCCCCAGTGCCTGCCTGACACATCATGGGCTCATAAATATTTCTGGAAGGAATGATTTTCACTCTACAATCATATAGATGACAAATGCTAATACAGCTGCTTTTGCCTAACGTTTTACACTTAACATTTACAAAGTTAAGTACATTTGTGTCTTCCACATTGAATTTTGTGAAATAAGACATTTGCAATTTTCTATAAAATCTCCATGTGGAAGAAACAAAGAAAGCGGCCAGCAGCTAGGTGACTTCACCTCAGTTTTTAACACCTCAGTTTTACCTGTTCTTTTTAGACACCTGGTTATGACTAAGATCCCCTCACACTCTAACACATGCACACAGGCACACACAGTCCTTTTTCTCAGATTGTTTTGGGAACAACTGGGACTCTGAAGTAAACAAATTTATAGCACACATTTAAAAAGCAATTCAAGTACAATGTCTGAAATCCGTTAGAGTAGACGAGTAAAAGGTACATTTGAAAAGAGGTTCAGTTTTACATTTTGTGTGTGTGTGTGGTAAAATATATGTAACATAAAATTTACGCCTTTAACCGTTTTAAAGTACACAGCTTAGTAGCGTTAAATACATCGACATTGTCATGCTGTGAGCACCGCCATCCACCCCCAGGACTTTCCCATCATCCCCGACTGCACCTTGTATGCACTCACGTTAACTCATCTCTCACTTCCTCCATCCTCTAGTAGCCACTGTTCTACTTCCTGTCTGTATAAGTGTGACTGTTCTGAATACCTCACCTGAGCGGAGTCGTCCAACATTGGGTCTTTTGTGTCCGTCTTGTTTTACTTGGCAGAATGTCTTTAAACTTCACCCATGTTGTAGCATGTGTCGGGGTTTCATTCTTTTTTTAAGGCTGTATAAGATTCCCCGTATGTGCACACCACATTTTGTTTATCTGTTCATCAAATGGACGTTTGGGTTGTTTTAGATATATTTTAAAGAAAAAGTCATCGTATTCCCTGAAAGTCTTTTGATTTTACAATGTGCAACATAAAGTCTCTTTGATGAGAGGGGCCAATTTCTCTCCAGGCCAGTGAGCCAGCCACCCCTCTTTCCCACACAGCCTCTGAGGTCTTCTGTGATGACAAAGAGAATGCTGCCAGGAAGCGAGAAGGAAAGATGACCTCTCCAGAGGTCAAATCTTTGGTCAAACCTGAGCTTGTTAGCAACATCTCAGAAACGTCCATTTAGCACACACATACCCAACGGGAAAACAGCCTGGTAAAAAAGACAGATGCATCCATCAACAGCCTTACCTGACTAGAGACCATTTCCACGTAACCCAAATGAGCCCCAAACCACGCAATCAAGTTTGCAACGGAGCTGACTCAACAAGTAAGATAGGAAGCTTCTCTCTCAGCTAGGAGAGTAGGTTTTTGTTTGTTTGTTTGTTTGTTTTGTTTTGTTTTTATATCCAGAGCTTGCGGTGTGTGTGGGATGGGAAGCGGGTTGCAGGAGTTGATGTAAATATCTGCGTCTTTGGCTTCTCTGTTACGGAACATGCCAACCTTAAAACCACACGAGATTTACCTGGGTGAGTGAAAGTCCTCAACAAACCAAACGACAATCCAAACCTTGAAGTGCCTCTGTGATGTAGTTCAGGTGATAGTTCTCCTTGTTTCCCGTTCAGTTCATTTATCACTTATTTGCAGAGTACCTACCGTACGTGTACCAGGCACTCTTCCAGTCACCACAGAAGTGAGCAGAGGGCAAGGCTCCTTTCTACTCAGGGAGGTTATACACTTACAAATGTAAGCAAGCAAATAAAGAAGACGATTTCAGGTTGTGGTAAATCCTGTCAAGGACACCACTGCGGGGTGTGGCTGGCAGTGGCTATGGGGCAGGAGTGAGGACGTCACTGTGGACCAGGGCGTCAGGGAAGGGTACTCTCAGGAGTGAGACTTGAGCTGAGACCTGAGGCTGAGGGGGAGCAAGCCATAGGAGAGCTTCAGGGAGGACTTTCCAGGCAGAGGAAATTGCAAATGGGAAGGTCAAGATCTAGAAAGAGCTTGATGTGTTCAAGGAGAAGGAAGAAGGTGGACAGCAGCACGCAGTGGGAAAGGAGCAGATCAGGGAGACAGGAGGACTGCACAGCTCGGATAAAGATCCTGACCAATTAGGGGAATCCAGAAGTAAATGACAAGCAGGGCAATGATCTCAATTACATAGCTAAGGAAGTACCGAGGTTGCAGCTGCAGGTGTGAGTCTCCTCCTTCTCCCTTCTTTCTTGTGGAAATACCACAGGAAGTGGCTGCAGAGAGCTCAGCCTCACCTTTCCCTCAGTGGGCAGGGCCTCTGTCAGAGCCTGAAGCCAGATATTGTTCTGTGGCATGAGCCTTGGTGGAGGTGGCAGCCTGTGGGGATACCAAGATGCCTTTGTTAGGTGTTGTCCCTGACTCACAATTGGGTCTTGTGTCTGCAATCCATTGCTTCACACTCCTCTTGGGTAAAAATCGGGAGGAAGGTTTTTGTCTCCAAGGGGGCCCCTGAGGGAAACTACATGTAGACCCAGTGCTGGGTGTGCTCTGATGGAAAAATTCGGCTGGTGGCTCTGTCTAAATGGAGTGTGCACCTTGCACCAAGGAGCAAGCAGAGGCAGAGTCGTCCTCCAGGCTCCTGCCCTGCAGTGGGCAATGATACTCTGGGCGTGGGGTAGGGTTAGGGGTCAGAGAGTGAAGCTGCATCACTTCCGCTTAGGAATTGCTCCTCCCTATTCCATGTGCTCAGTAGATAGTTGGACATTCACATCCAAAGCTCAAAAGAGAAAACTAATGTGGAAATACAGATTTAGAAACCTATGTGGAATGAAAGGGGAATGAAAAGGAATGTAACATCTTGGGGAATGTATCTGGAATAACAAAAGACTGAAAACTGATCTCTAGAAAACATCAACATTTCAGGGTGAGCAGAGTAAGAAGAAATGGAGAAAAGGGGCAGAGAGGGCCAGGGGAGAGGCATGAACAAGGGCCAGGGTGGGAAGGGGGGAGGAGTCTTTCAAGAAAGAGGGTGTGGCCAACAGTGGCAACTGGAAATCCACTGCCAGAAGCCCCTCGCTGAATCCAGCTAGTGGTCCAACCATTGGCTGGTGCTCACTGTTACCGAGGCAACAACATCCTGTTCTTTGAATAGGTCTGGCTTTGTGTGAAGAGGTAGCAGGGAGAGAGAGAAGAAGATGCCAGAGGTGTAGGACATAGAATTGGAGAAGGTTTCCTGATGAAGGGTAACTTGAGCAGAGTTGGTAAAGGGCTGTAGCAGTTGGCCAGTTGCCAAGGTTAAAGGAGAAAATATTCCAGATCGAGGAGGTAGCAAGGGAACATCCTGGGAACTCCCTGTAGTCTAGTATGCCTGCATTGTTGACTACATGTGGGTAATTCATGAGATGAAGGTAGAGAAATGCTGGGGTGAGATGACAACAAGATTTTTGATTCTATTAAGGAGTTTGCATTTTCTTTCAAGGCAACAGGGAACCACCAAGACATTTTAAGCAGAAGCCTAATATGATCACATTTACATTTTGGACTGATCACCCTGGCAACAGAGAGAGGTTGTATTAATGCAGGGTGAAAAATTAATGAACAAGGGCTGTGACAGTGAGGATGGATTTGTGATATATTAAGAAAGAAGAATTGGCAGAACGTTTCTACTTACTGGCAAAATTAAAAGTTAACGCCCTAAGTCAGGCTAAATGGCAAAAACGGCTAGTAACAGAATCTCCGAATTTTAGCTGGGCACACAGCTCCCCAAAATAAAAATTGCATAGCCCACCTTCCTTGCCACTATAGGGGCCATGTGACTAAATTCTGTCCAATAACTTGTAAGTGAAGTCTTATTCTGGGAACCTTCTTTGTAAGTTACCTACTACCCATCCTTTGCCCCTCTGCTTTATTCTTCCTCCTTCCTGCTGGATGTGACGGTTGACACTGGAGCAACCGTCTTGGACGTTGAGGTGACCATGACCTTAGCAATGGAGGAGAAGCATGACAGCGAAACAAGACAGGAGTCCCTGGGTCCCTGAGGGCTTCTTGGAGCAGTGCCTTCCTATCGAGCCAGCAGTCCCTACCTCCAGACTTTCATGGTAGACATAAACTTCTTTTTTCTATCTTGTTCAAGCCGCTGTTCTGTTGGACCTCTTTTATCCTTTTACCTGATTAACTGGACTTGATCCTAACTAATAAAGCTCTCATTTTTGGCTGTTCATAAAACCTCATACTCCAGGAGCCGTTAGTCTGTACCACCCCTCAGCCTTTAGCATATTCTTCCTTTGGTCTCTATGCCTTTCTGCATCCTTGGTACTGAACACTCAGCCCCATCGCTAGTAGGTGCTCAATAAACACTGAAGAGGAAGGGGAGGAGGCAGTACCCAGAACTGCCTGTTTTCAGATCTTCTTAGTCATTGGGCCTCCGAAGAAATTTGTAATTTGTCATGTGAATTTCATCATCAAAATAGTTACTGCCTTGCCTAGTGGCCCTCAGCCCCAGAGTGTGAAGGAGTAGGAAAAAGATTCCAGCAAGACTGACGCTGGTTACCCACCTGGGGACATGCAGCCTTGCAAACAATGACTTACTTGTGCCTGGGGTGCCATGATTTGTATCAGTTTGTAGAAGCAAAAGGAGGGAAGAGTGTCAGGGTGGACGAGGAGTTTTGCGGCTGAGTTTCAGGTGAAGACTTCAGTTGGTTCCATGTGGGCACCTTGCTGGTTCCCAGCAGCCTCTGCTTCTCCTTTGTACCATATATCTTATTTATAACAAATGAACCTTTCCTGCAATTATTTGTTCAAAATGTCTCCCCTGCTAGAGCGTTAACTCCACCAAAGTCAGGAACCAAATCTGCCTTATTCACCTGGAACTGAAACACAGAAGTTGCTCAATAAAATCCTCGTTGGAAAAAAAGAAAAAGAATCAACCTTTTCATGAAAAGAGGAAAGAGATTAACAAATAGAATCGGTGGAGCTTTACAATGGAAAAACACTTTGCAAGTTTTAAAGGAAATTATTGTATTAATAGATAAGATTCACTTTGTGGATGAGCCCTGGCAGGAGCCTGGAACCTGAGCCAGCTTGCCATCCAGCCAGGTAACCTCTCTATTACCCAGTGTTCCAGGAAAGCAAATGAATTTCAATATTCACTTAAGAAAATACAATGAACAGTAAATCTGTCGGGAGCAAAGGCAACAGGAGGCTATGCCCAATATCAGACAGAAGTGACTTTGAAATTAACCCCAAGGTAGGACTACAGGTACCTGAGTTTGGGGGCCCAGCCTGGACCAGGCAGGGACCAGGGCTGGGGCCCCAGCGGGTTTGCCTGGGGGGGAGGGGGCGCCCTCTGCCGGGGGTGAAGGAAAATGCGTCCTCACGCGCGGTTCAGCCCTCCGTCTGTCCCCAACCTCCGGAGTAAACAACAACTTCTTGATAGGTGGAGGCGAAGAAAAATGGATTGAAACGTCCCCCCAGGAGATGTACTTCGCAGGTATTTCCCGAACCCCGAATTTCCCCGGCTCAAGGAGGAGGCCTGCGGTTAATTGTAGAAACTGGTCGCCCTGGTCCTGGGAAGCCTAGGTGTTCCCACTCGACCCATCCCTGAAGTTCAAAGAAAGAGGACATTGCTTGAGCAGATTTGAAATGGCAGGTCCTAACGGACCCACAGGACGTTGTCTTCCCCTTCCCGGGTTCTGGAACGCAGGAGCGGGATGCCCTTGGGTTAGATATCCGTGTAGGAAAAAAGGCTGAGCGCAGCCTGCGCACCTGGAACTGTTCCGTGTGTGTGTGCGGGGGGCGGGGGGGAGAGGGAGATGACACCGCGGTTCAGCCCCCGGAATCATCCAGGACACCTTTTGCGCCTAGAGTCAGGACCCGCTGGGCGATTGCCGGAAGGGGGAGGGGGGTGCGCGGACCCACCTGTGGGCCGGGCCGGGCTCTGCTCCCGCCTCACAAGCCCCCACTGTGGTTACTCATCCACAAAACGGGGAGGCTGAATTTAGATGGTCAGGTGGCCCCAACCCTAGTAGCTCCTGCTTCTGTTGTTCTATTTTAGACCCGGGTTGCGTCAATGGGGGGAGTTGAAGAACAGAGGATGGTTTGCAGTGTGAACCAGAAGAAAACAATGGATGAGGACCGTCTAACCAGCCCCTTTCACAGAAAAGGCTCGAGTGGCTTTCTAAGGACCTGCGTCTCTTTACTGAATCGGGAGTGACACCTAGTGGCGCAGCCGCCTCACCATCATGGCGGTGCTGGTTCCCTCTGGGGTTTCAAAAGCCCCATTTGTCTGTCCTTGGTACTCTCTGCTAGAAACCTTGGAAGCACCGGGTGCCGCTGACGTTTCCCGAGACTTCCCAGGAAGGACTTCCCATCCTGTGTCAACAGCCCTTTTCATCTCATGTGTGCAACTCTAATTAAAATGCTCTTCTTGTCTGGAGAGCTGGCTTGGGTATATCACTCACTCTGAAGCAGCAAATCTGTATTGAGCTGGCTGCTGTTCAGTGTGCTGGGGATACAAAGATGCCCAAGGTTTGGTTCCTGCCCCCAAGAAACTCACAGCCCAGCTGAGGGAAAGTGGAGTGGTAAGAAAATATTACACCACATTGGACAAATGTCAAGAGTGTGTGTTGGATGCTGTAGAGGTACCAGGGTGGACTTAGCTCTGCCTAGAGGCATTGAGGAAGGTCGTAATCCTTGAGCTAAGTTTTAAAAATTAGATGGTGTGGTAGACAGAATTCTAAGATAACCCCCAAGAATCCCAAGTCCCCTCCCTCCACCCTATACACACGCCTTCTCCCAGTTATTCAGTCAACACCAGGTACAGCTGGAAGAGATTTTGCAGATGTAATTAAAGTCCCAAATCAGTTGACCTTAAAATCTGAAAGTGATCCTTGGTAGGACTGACCTGATGAAGTGAGCTTTTAAAAGAGACGAGGCTTTTCCTGGCAAAAAAGATCTGAAGCATGAAAGGATGTATCATGGGCAAAATATTCTTTTTTGCTAGCTTTAGAGATGAGTGGGGCCACGTGGCAAGGAGTATGGGCAGCCTTTAGGAGCTGAGAGCAACCACTGGCTGACAGCCAGCAAAGAAAGAGAAGAAACTGAGTTCTGCCAACAACCAGTGAGCTTGGAAGAGAATCCTGATCTCCATATGCGAACACAACCCCAGCTAACTCCTAGATTTTAGCTCATGGGAACCTGAGCAGAGAACCAACCATGCTGTGCCCAGCTGCTAATTTTTTGGTAATTTGTTAAACAGCCATAAAAAACTAATGCAGGTGGTAACTTGAAAGAGAGGAGCAGCATGGACAAAGGTTCAGAGGCATAAAGCAGCAAGGTGCATTTGGAGGACTGAAGTCATTCAGTGCAGCTGGACCATGGGGAACAAAGGTGGTAACGTAATGCTGAGCTCTTGGCTTTGGGTCAGATAGGCTGTGCCCTTGGGCAGGTTAACTTAGCTCTCTGTGCCTTAGTTCTCTCAAAGGTAAAATGGGGCTAATAATAGTACAGTTGACCTTTGAATGACACAGGTTTGAACTGCATGACTCCATTTACACATGGATTTTCTCAATAAATATGCAGTGGGCCCTCTGTATCCCCACATTTCGCATCCACAGATTCAACCAATCGTAAATCAAAAGGAGTATTTTCCATCCACAGTTGGGAATCCAAGGAGGTGGAAGGCTGACTATATGCATGTTTCTACCATTTTATATAGGGGACCTGAGCATCTGCAGATTTTGGTATCCGTGGGGGTTGGGGGGCCCTGGAACCAATCCCCTGTGGACACTGAGGGACGGTCATAGTTAAGTTTTGGGAGAGTTAAAAGTAATACCTGGATTTTCACCTGGGTGGGGGTCAACGCCCCTAATCCCTGTGCTGTTCAAGCATCAACTGTAGTTAAAACAGAGTTGTTTTTTTGTGGGAAATATGCATATGAAGGGTTCTACACAGTCTTGATATATGATAAATGTTCAAAAAATGTTGCATAGCAATAGTTGTAGTAATTGATCATATGGAAAACGGACTGAAATAAGGAGAGGCTGAGTAATATAGTTGTTTACAGAGTGGCTAGAGACCCCCTTATTGGGATCACCAGGGGAGCTTATTAAAAATGCAGGTATCTAAATCCTACCTTGAGTTCAGACTGAATCAGACTCTCTGGGGGCGGGATATGAGAATTTGCACTTTCAAGAAGCTTCTGAGGTGATCTTTATGAGAACCACTGAGCAAGAAATAAGACTTGTAACTAGGCCCTCGTGGTAGTCCAAGTAGGAGTGAGTCACTGATGGAATCCACCAGGATATTGGCAGTAAAGGGGAGCTGGACTTGTAAGTATGTAGAATCCACGGGACTGGATAAGTGATGAGAAGGGATAGGAAAAAAGAGGGAGGCAGAGGATGAGCTGGGAATATTTTGAGGAGGCAAGAGGAAGTGGTTCTGTTGACTCAGGTTTGGTCAGTGAGAGTCAGTGGGATACTCAGATGGAAAGTCATGTAGACAATTGGAAAGACTAAAACTTAGGAGGTAGGTTGGGGCTAAAAATACAGTTTTGAATGTCCATGAGTACAAGAAATCATGGGATGATGCCTGCAGGATGAGAAGATGCTTAAAAAGAGAACTTAAAATACACGTGAAGGGTTCGGGTCTAGGACACTGAGGAAGAGCCACGAGAAAGGCTGACTGGGTGTTGTGTAGGGAAGGGTCCAAGGAGGTGGCCATCACTAGTGTCCCCAGCCATGGAGCAATCCAGTGGGGAAAGTGTGAATGCATCCCTGAGATGTAGCTACTACCGTGTTTTCCCGAAAATAAGACCTAACTGGAAAATCAGCCCTAGCATGATTTTTCAGGGTGACATCCCCTGAACATAAGCCCTAATGTGTCTTTTGAAGCAAAAATTCATATAAGATCCAGTCTTATTTTCAGGGAAACACGGTACAAGCTCAATGGCAGGATCAGGAAGGCCTGTTTCAGTGGGGTGAGGAAGGAAGAGGCCAGACTTCAGTCTGGAAATGAATGGGGGACAAGGGCGTGGGGATTGTTCTTCATAAATGAAGAAAAGAAGAGAAAATGGGCAGCACCTAGAGATGGACACAGCCCTTCCCCCGTCATTCCTTTGGCGTGAATGTAGACACATCACCAACAAACATGGCAGTGGCTGGATGACCTTGTGCTTGCTGAACCCCGGCTGTGAAGGGGGGGAGGGCAGGTGAGGTTCTCAAAGAAAGAAGGGGTGCCTTAATGGTGAAGGCTGAGGATGCAGATGTGTTTATACATATGGGCTGGGCCCACGAGGCAGGAAAGAGGAGCAGGGGAGAGATGGTTTGATTCTGTGGAGGAGACGTGGAAACGAGGAGGGCCAACAGGCCAAAGGGTGGCTGAGCTGTGTTGAGGGTCCATTTGGGATTAGAGAACAAGAATCCTGTGGGGAGCAACTGTGCAACTTGGGGGAAAAGGGCTCACTTATTTTTGTGCCTCAGTTAGCTCATCTGTATTATGGGAATAATAGTAACATTTACCTAGGGACCTGGTTGCAAGGATTTTCTGAGATGGCACCCACCGTGACCGGCATAGTAAGCCCTCATAAAGGGCAGCTATCCTGAGGGTTATAATTATTATAATTTTATAAGTCAGAGAATAGCATGTCTCTGTTCAAAATCCTGATTTCTTCCATCTCACACAGAGCAAGAGCCAAAGCCCTTATCTACGACCTGTTCCTTACTCTCACTCCAGCAACACAGGGCTCAGGGCTGTTCACCAGGAATGCCAGGCTCGCTGCCACCTCTGAACCTTTGCCACTGCTGTCCCTTCGCTGCCATGCTCTTGTGCCAGTCCTCCTTGGGCTTCATTCCCTCCACTCATTCAGGACTTTGCTCAAATGTCACCTCGGTGAGAATTTCATGGATCTACCAATTTCAGCTGGTGACACCCTGGTCCAGGACCCAGAGCTCCCTACCTCCTTCCCTGCTTTATTTTGCTGCAGGACACTTTCCACCATGCCCGTGCCCCAGGTTCCATTTATCTATTTATCGCCCATCTCTCTCAATAGAACGCTTATCTGTTGTTCACAGCAAAATCCTCAGAGCCTACAACAGTGCTTGGCATATAGTTGGCACTCAGCAAATATCTGTGGTGCAGGAGTGAATGATCCCTTCACGAAGGTCTTGGCTCACATGTCACCTTTTCAGAGACACCCCCCCACACCCCCACACTACTATCTAAAATAGCCCTCATGCCATCACTTTCTATGTCCTCACTTTTCTTCATCAAATTTATCCATACCTGACATTACATATCTGTCTACTTGCTTATTGTTTGTCTCCCCAGCTAGAGAGCAGCTCCCAGGGCAAAGATTTAGTTAGTTCACTAGACATCCCAATGGACTATAATGGTACCAGGTACAAAGTAAGCACATGACACATATTTGTTGAATGGCTGCATTATCTTTGCTTTTTTTTGTTCTTTTTTTTTAACCATTATTATTAACAGTGGTATTGGAAAGCAGTATTTTGTTTGTTTGCTTTTACTATTATTATTAATAGTGGCGTTAGAAAGTAGAAGGCAAGGAGCAGTTGCCCTGTGAAGAGCAGAGCAGGGGAGGAGGAGGAGGAGGAGGAAAAGGGTCTTTGGGTCGGACTTCCTAAATGCACTGTCTAGAGGCAACTACGAGAGGGAACAAGGATCCCTACCCCTACCCTTACCCCCGGCCTACACCGACCCCCACCCCCTGCACCTGGAATACAGTGCAGGCAGCAACCAGAGTGTTTCCTTCTCTTCTTCTGGAGTGTCCAGAATGCCACACACTGCTGTTCTATAAATGCTTGTAAGATGAATACACAGGAACTTTCTGGAACTTTAGAAGGAGTAGCATTAACACTAACATCCAGTCAGTCTCTTCTGGCATATGTACCAAGCAGCACTTCATTTTCAAAGTGAAATTCCATAGCCAAGGCAAACTCTGGGATCATCCAAGAGAGGAGAGCAAGGAAGCAGAGGACAGATATGTGGACAATATTGCTGGGTTCAAAACCTAGACCCACTACTTACTTGGGTGATGTCTCTGAACCTTAGTTTCCTCATCTGTGAAGTAAGGATAATAATAATGCTGACCTCACAAAGTTGTTAGAGGATATATAAGCACATGTATGCACTGTATATTTAACATGTATATTATATTTTGTAATATATTTTGTATATTACATTAAATATAAATAAAATGTAATACATTTTTTAATTGTATTTAAATATATTTTATAATATATATTTAAATATAACATATATTTAAATAAATTAAATATTTAAATATACATATATGAACAGATCCAGGTAAATGCCAAGAATCCCTACCCCCACCTGTAAAAGGTTTGAGAATTGACACTACTTGTAAACTAAAAAAATTAGCCTGCGCCCCTTTCGTGAATGCTGGCTGGTGATACAAAATTCCTGGTCAGAGGCAAAGGATGAAGGACTTGATTACTCACACGAACAGCAATCACCAGTGAATCAGCATTCGTGCCCATTCCCTGAGCTGAGTCCCACAGCAGGATGCAAAGATGAAACCTGCCCACACAGTGGGTTGCATTACAGGAGTGGGACCCTGAGCTTGGGGAAGCAAATATTTTATAATGGGCAGCAAGCATGCCTACTTTTTGCTCCAGAGGGAGACAGTAGCTCTATATTCCAAGGCTGTCCACTAACAAATATGTTTGAAGAGCTCATCTGCTAACAAAGGGAGTCACTACCTTGTGAGATGTGCAGAAATGTAGGACATCCATGGAGATTTATCTCCCAAGAACATTTATCTGGTAAGAGCTATTATTATTATTAATAGTAATGATACTATGGAAAAATGTCCCCATACTATATAACTTCGTGTCTTTCGGTAACTCTGAAATTGATAGAAATTATAAAAGAGCAAACCGAGACGTGGACTAAAGAAAAGTTACAAAGACTAATGGCAAGTCATGGCATTTGAGTTCATGTTCAGTGATTAGACTACCAAATGAATTTCACAAATGGGTTTCCTGGGTGGGGGAAAAACTGCTGTCAGCAATTGATTATGATATTGGGCAAATGAGTTTGCAGTTTCATGCTGAATACTCTATCACACCCTACCTTGGAAACTTAGGCACTCGATCTTTTTTGACAGGCAGCATGTATATTCCATTGCCAGGAAGGAAGCCAGTCGTCAAATTCCTAATTTTTCTCTGTAAAAAATTAACATTTAACTCAAATATAAGATCTGGAAGAACACATACGACCTTAATTACAAAGTGCAATCCAAGATGTGTTGTAATTAATAAGCTGATGAAAAATTCATTGGAATTCAGAGAAGAATCGAGGGGGAAAAATTGGCCAGTGTTAACACTGAGTTCTATGAAATGTTTAAGTCTCTCCAAATAGGCAGCCACCCCTCTGTCATAATTACAATTTAATCATCCACATGATTATTTCATTTTGTAAGACTTTAGTTGCACATCAAAAACTATGCAGAGAGAATACTTCTTTAAACTTTGTGATTTCAAACAGTTATATTATACTAGCATGTTAGGGGTTTTTGAAGACCAGCTTAGCTACCTGAAATATGGATTTTTTTAAAGATGTGAGAGAAGATATCCATTTGAATCCTGGCTGTGCCATTCACTAGCCGTGACCGAGCAAGTTCTCTGAGCTCTTTGAGGCTGTTTCTCCTATCCAAATGGGGATGGTAATGATGCCTGAGGTTGTGGCGGAGGTGAGTGGGTATTGTTGTGAATTAATCACAGGCCTCCTTCCTTCCAGATTGTTCACCATACCAGACCAGGAAGCAAATGGAGATTGAGACATAGCAACTGGCTTGTTATCAGTACAGCTGGATTGGTGAATAAGATAGTATCCAGGCAGCAACCAGGCTTCCTGAATTCACCATCCCCACCCCACCCCAGCCACCCAGCCACCCAGTCCTGGGAGCTGGCTGTGGGGACAGTGGGTCTACAGAGCAATACCCAGACGGCGTCAGGGTGTGTGCCAGGCTGCCTCAGCTGCTCTGGTGAGCAGGAGAGAGAACAGCCAGTGAGAGGGTTAGCCTGGTGTTTTCTGTGCTTTGTGTAGAATGTACTGGCTTCTTGAACATCGGTTGATGCATTCAATTACATTCACCCCACAAACAATTATTGAGGTTGTACGACTTCTCAAGAGTACTTGCAAACGATTTACAAGCTTAGAAATGAACCAAGCTTTGGTGCCTGCCTTCACATAGCTTAAAATCTCTGCAGGGAGATGGACACATAACCACTGTTTCCCCAGGAATCAGAAGTGGAGATTATACAAAAAAATATTTGTAAAATGCTTACTGAAAGTATCTGGCCTATATGAAGCACTCTAAATATTGGCTATTATTTATTATTATTATTATTAGTTAGTAGTCGTAGTAGTAGTAGTAACCAACTTTGTGATTTTGCTATCTCCCTATAACACTTGGTCTATTATTATTTTCTTTAAATCAGCTTCACCAGTCTCTTGAGCAAGTGTCTGTGAAATTACAGGTTGGAAGGACTAGTGATGTTTATGTAATACACAATGAAAATGAAAGACGTAACTATTCACTTAAGACCTGATCATCTAAAGACTGCCCCCACAATCATTCCTTTGCCTAACACACCTGGAGAAACACTGCAGGGGTTTGATCACATGTCCATCTCCCAGCTGAGATTTTAAACTGCGTGAAGGCAGGCACCAAAGCCTGCCGCATTTCTGAGTTTGCAAGTCATTTGCAACTACTCTTGACAAGTCGTAAACCCTCAATAATTATTTTGGGATGAATGCATGAATGTAATTGGATGCATCAACGGATGTACAAGAAGCCAGAACATTTTACACAAAGGACAGAAAATAACAGGCAAATTAAGAATTACATCGAGCTGTCTTCTCCCTCTCAGCACCTCTACCCCTGGGCTAACTGAAATGACCGGCCCTGTCTCCCTTCCTGCCTTTCAACAAACTAACCTCCTGGCTTATTTGACAGCAAGTTGGAGGGGGTTTGAGAATGGAATGAATTTTGCAGTTGTAATGAATCAGAAACTGGGGGGAGAAATCAGATTTCAACAACAGCAGAATATTCTCGCTGTTTAAAAAGCACTTGTCCCTTAGGCTTGAAAAGATTAGAAGCTAATAATTTATGTCAAAATCCGGCGAAGCCTTCCACAAAGTCCTATTGCTTGTCCCAGCTTTTTGACTGACAGATATGAAAATAGAGACTGATTTAAAAACCTCGGGCTATTTATCTAGAGCAGCATTAATTTCTCCGTGAGAAACTAAGAAATGTGAGGGTGGGTCGGCCCCAGACACCACAAAAAAGCAGATGTTGCTGGAAGGCCACTCCTTGTTCCAAATACAAAACTCACACCAGCTCCTCGAGTTTGAGTTAGCTTTCTAACCCTCCCAGTCCTCAAACGGGCAAAAATAATTCTTTCGCTGCTAGTTAAAATGCCCTCAAGCTACAGTCATTAGATTTGCTGGACAGCAGTATGATTCTGATGTTATCAGCTCTGTCTCCCTGTTTTCATGAATAATGTATAAGAGAGAGCTATTAGAAATGGATTCTTCCACGGCTGACGGTATTGCCACCAGACAGGTCCCTGAATTCTCAGTCATTTCATCTGCAGCTCTAACAGATCTCCCTCCTCTCCTTCTGGCTACCTTCTGGCTGCCTGCCATGCATGGAGAACCTCCCAAAGACACCCTATCCCCTCTTCTCCCTTGGTAGTAAGGAAATGGAGGGGTTGGGGTGGAAAGACAAGGAGCGGTGTCCGCCACCTTCCTTCCTTTTCACTGTTGTCCCATGTCAAAGGAGCAGTGCAGGAGCTGCTGATGCCGAGTCCATGGGTTTGATTCCTGGCCCTGCCCAGTGTGCACCAACCAGTCTCGCTCTGTACCCAGATGCCTGCCAAGAAAATTTTTCCCCTTGGGCACAGGTGAGGGCTGGAAGAGAATGTCTGCCTGCTTGTGTTTTTTTCATTTTCTTTTCTTTTCTATATCTCTATGTGCTCTCATTTATCTGGCATAACTTTAAAAGGAAGAGAAACATCTTTCAGCCTCCACCCCTTCATTCACATATTTTGATTATCTGCAGCGAGGCTTCCAGTGGAGGAGGCACGTAGTAATCAAGGGTTACAGAAATGAATACAGGGGCCGGCCCGGTGGCTCAGGCGGCTGGAGCTCCATTCTCCTAATGCCGAAGGCTGCCGGTTCGATTCCCACGTGGGCCAGTGGGCTGTCAACCACAAGGCTACCCATTCAATTCCTCGAGTCCCACAAGGGCTGCGCCCCCTGGAACTAGCAACGGCAACTGGACCTGGAGCTGAGCTGCGCCCTCCACAACTACGATTGAAAGGACAACAACTTGACTTGGGAAAAATCCTGGAAGTACACACTGTTCCCCAATAAAGTCCTGTTCCCCTCCCCCAATAAAATCTATTTAAAAAAAGAAATTAATAGAAAATGTATACAAAGAAGAGCATTGATTGTGGGAGTGTGTAATAGCGGGAAGTCGGCAAGTCAGGGAAGGCAATAAGGGGTGTAAGATTGAGCTAAGAGCTGAAAGATGGGAACCTGAAGCCAGTGGATGGGGTCCAGGCAGTGGGGAGGGGGCGGGCTCCATTAGAGAACTAGAAGAAGGGGGCAGGGGAGCAGAACAGAGTTTGCACATGGGAGCCAGGACTTCTCTGTCCCCTTTGACAATTGTCTACCTTCTCTTTCCTGACACTCTCCCCTTTCTTGGAGTCTGAGAACTGCTCAGTTCTGGCTCTCCCCACCCTTCTTGGCTGTTCCTACCCTCCCCAGTTCCTCCAATATTCCCCCTTAATTATGGGCATTAGCTTAGAGCTGTCCTCCCTTTCCGTGCCCTGGTGTCAGGTGCTGTGTCTGCCGTCTAGAAGGAACACCGTGACAGCAATGACCACTTACTGTTCTGAATCCCAACTGAGAACTTGAAAGCACCCTGACTATCCAACAGGAAGTGGTTAAAGTAGCAGTTACACCCATACACTGGAGGGTCAGATAGTCAATATAAGTGATATTCTTGAAGACTAATGATCTTGAAAACTTCTGCTGCTATAACATGAATTTGAGAAGGGAAATATAAGATTCATGGTGAAGCGTGATCTCAGTTTATGTGGAAAAACGTACAAAGAAAAGGACTAGAAGTATATTCATCACAATTGTAACAGGTTAACTCTGTGGGTGGAGTAATCGGTGGTTTTTATTTTCATTTTCATACTATTCGATCTTGCCCACCAAAGGTCTTAACTAATGTAATTCATAACTAACCTAATTAACTGAACTACTATTAAGCACTTATTACATGCTAGACGTCACTTCCAATTCAGAGATGGAAAGAACACAAACATGGTCTCTGTCCTGAAGAACTGCTTTTGTAAAAAAAAATATATATATGTTTCTAACATAGGCAGTAAACTCTCTGACGTTGCTCTTAGTGATGTTTTTTTCTGATATATCTCCTCGGGCAAGGGAAACGAAAGAAAAAAATAAACAAATGGGACTACATCTAACTAAAAAGAGTTTGCACAGCAAAGGAAACCATCAACAAAACAAAAAGACATCCTACTGAATGGGAGAAGGCATTTGCCAATGATGCATCTGATAAGTGGTTAATATCCAAAATTTATAAAGAACTCATACAATTTAATACCAGAAAACCCAAACAATCCAAATAAAAAATGAGCAGAAGACCTGAAAAGACATTTCTCCAAAGAGGACATATACATGCCCAATAGATATATGAAAAGATGCTCAACATCACTAATCATCAGAGAAATTCAAGTTAAAACCACAATGAGATATCAACTCACTCCTAGCAGAATGGCTATCATCAATAAATCCACAAACAACAAGTGCTGGCGAGGATGTAGAAGAAGGGAATCCTCACGCACTGTTGGTGGGATTGCAAATTGGTGCAGCCATTATGGAAAACAGTATGGAAGTTCCTCAAAAACTTAAAAACAGAACAACGTTATGACCCAGCAATTGCACTTCTGAGTGTTTATCTGAAGAAATCCAAAACACTAATACAAAAAGATATATGCACCCCTATGTTCATTGCAGCACTATTTACAACAGTCAAGATATGGAAGCAACTTAAGTGCCCATTAATAGATGATTAGATAAAGAAGATGTGGTACATATATACAATGAAATATTACTTGGCCATATAAAAGAATAAAATCCTACCACTTGCGACAACATGGATGGACCTGGAGGTTATTATGCTAAGTGAAGTCAGACAGAGAAAGACAAATACCATATGATCTCACTTATGTATGGAATCTAAAGAACAAACTAATGAACAAACAAAATAGAAACAGACTCAGATACAGAGAACAAATTGATGGCTGCCAGATGGGAGATGGCTTGGGGAGCTGGGTGAAAAGGGTGAAGAAATTAAGAAGTACAAATTGGTAGTTACAAAACAGTCGCAGGCATGTAAAGTACAGCACAGGGAATCTAGTCAATAACATATATGGTGTCAGGCGGGTACTAGATTTATTGGGGGTATCACTTCGTAAATTACATAAATGTCTAATCACTGTGCTATACACCTGAAACTAATAGAAAATAATATTGAATGTCAACTGTAATTAAAGAAAAATGTTTTCAAAAACAAGACAGGAAAAAGACACAGTCATTGTCATTCCTATAAAACAACTCAAAAAATGCTTTCTCCTGCCAGTGTCGGTAGGGGAGCTCCGTCTAGCAGTATGTTGATATTACCAGCTGTGGGTGCTAAAAACTGAACCTTGATGAATATCCGTTTGTCATGTGTGCTCAAGCAAGACACCGGGAACCAGGTCTCCTTCCTGTCAATATCTATTACTCTTTGTACCATCACCTTATAACATTTAGTCCCACCTGTCTGAAAGCTTACAGTCCCTTCATTCCAGCTCCCCCTGTGGGTACACATCCAAAGATTTCTTCCCTGGGAAACAGCCATCAAGGATTCTAGATGAATATGTCTCCTCTCCATGTGTCTGAAGCCTGGCTCCACGATCTGCTACTTTCTAACCGTACCCAAAGCAGAGGCTATGATTAAGCCACGGAGAAAGCACCAGCCTGAGTAAGAGACAAAATAACAGGAGCCCAAGGAACTTCTGTGAACCAAGAGTCTGGTTGTTTTTACACAAATTGTTTTTTATAGTCGGGAGATAACAGGCAAATGAAATATGGGAGATAGACAGAGATTTTTCTAAAGCAATGGCAGGGGCAGGAGTTCTTTAATAAAAACCGCAGTGTGTCCTTAACGGTTAAACTATCAAGTTTCCATATGTATTATCAAGTGGAATAGAATTTCTCTCTACGGTGGCCCCTTTTCCTCCTCTTCCAGCCCAGCATAGTCATGTTTCTTTCTGCTTCTCCAACACTCCATCTTAGCCTTGTCTGAAGGAGTCCATTTCACAATGGTAGTGCTTCCCAGTGATGAAAAGTGTATCAACAGAGAATGATCTGAAGTGGTAGATAGAATGAGCAATATTAATTCTACTAGTTGTCTATTTATTTTAATGCATTTAGGAAAAACTATGTTGAGCATTATCAAACTTATGGTTTTATTATAGACTATGGCAACCTACGTTTTAAAAAGTGAGTTAATATAGAGCCAATAAAGAGGAAAATATTAAATAAATCATGTATGCTATGCAAATGTGGTAAAAACTGGGAAGTAGTGCATACCCGTGTGACGATTAGAAAATACAAGTGGGAATTCTGCAAGAAATCCAAGGCGGCTCCTGGGGAAGGGCCAGAAAAATCTGTTGGTTTGTTGCGGTAACAGATGCAGACATTTTCATTTAATTCTGGATCCTCAGTAAATCTTTGCAGTTCTGAATCCTGGAACCTCCTGAAGTCTAAGACCTGAGTTCTCAAGCTGGTAGACTTTTTCTCTAGCAGGAGAGGTATTTTGTTTAAAAAATCAGCCAATCTCACATAAATGCAGGTTTCTTGTTCTCTTTAAAACTTGGAAGGTCTGGCACACTGGGTCTATATCCTTGCATGGCAGGAACCAGGTGACCACAGGCCCTGGGCGTAGCTATTCTCTGACACAGGGCCCTCCTGGTGCACTTCTGTGACCGGGGTTGCCCGGGGCCAAAGGGTAAAAGAGGTTCCTCTTCTTGAAGGTTCCTCTTCCCTGCTTCTCTACCTTATGTTTCTTCTCTCTCCTCTCTTCCCTAGCAATCCTGCCCCACCTACACACACACTCATAAACACATCTCCAGGAGACATAAAACTCCTGTGTGTGCCAGAATGTGGCTTGAAATTTGCCTCCAGTTCAGCCAGGACGTTAGGTTTGAGGGAAGAGATAACTGTCACGACCTTGGGGTCTTTAGTGGCTGCTCTACCCTCTAAAGAAGATCAAGGTGTTGTGCCTGACCCGGCCGGCCCAGGTCAGTTCCCAAGAAGGGGTGGGACTACATGGGCCCCAGGGCCCTGTCCACATGACCTTCTTTGGTTTTCTGGTGCTTCTCTTCCTACCCAGCCCTAACGGGTGGGTCCTGAAAGGCTTATAAATGTGACAGCAGCTGACAGATGATGGCTGGCATCCTTAGGGGATGGTATGTGAAGGCAAGCTCTCAATAGTCTTCATCTGGTTTTCAAGTGCTTTCCATTTTGTTCTTGCTGTTTCCAAGGGTCCAAAGAAGGTCTTCGCTTTCCTTGCTACCACCAGTAAGGCCCATCCAGGGCTTCCACATTCCAGCTTTACCCAGGGAGTGACTCCCATTAATGCTTCCCAGTCTGTGTCCAGACTGAAGCAGAGGGAGAGGTTGGGGCAGGCTAGAAAAAAGAGTGACTGCACTGACATCAGAATGCCATTCTCTGACTCAAATCTGGCCACATCATGGGAAAAATCAACCTCTTTCTGCCCATCAGAAAATCTAGAACAGAGCTGTCCAACAGAACTTTCTGTAGAGGCGGACATGTTCTCTATCAGCCCCATCCAATATGGTAGCCACTCGTCACACGTGGGTATGAAGCAATAGAAATGTGACTGAGGAGCTGAATTTTAAATTTTATGTCATTATAATTAATTTAAATTGAATAGCCATATGTGGCTAATAGCTACTGTATTAGACAGCCAAAGCCTAGAGCCTGGCCACTTTCCCCATCCTTCAGGACCTTCTCTCAATCCTGAATCAGTTTGATCTACTGCCAGCCTCTTTCTCCCACTGTCTTGTCTTGACCTGAGTCACCAGGCTCTCCCTTCTTTTTTTAACTCTCTGGAGTGTTCTGGCTTGAGCACTTAAAGGGCATGAACCCAATGCTTCTCAAAGATTCTCGAAACAGGACAGGCAAGAGGTTAGGCTCCAGGAAATGGGATATTTAAAAACATATGGGACTAACAGAATGCACATATCTCATTTAGCACTAATGAATCCAGGGGGGCTGTTTACAGTAATAGTAATAATGCATTATACTCTACTTGTACACACGCCATCGAAATGCATCCCGCCTGTAAGACAAGCGGAGCGAGAATTAGACTCCCCATTTCAAGGATAAGAAAACTGAAGGTCAGTGCAGATATAGGATCACATAGCAAGTAATGACAGAGCTGGGACCAGAACCAGGTGTTCTGACACCTAACTCCTCGCCATTGAAATATTTGAATCAGCCCTAATTTGAGAGGGAACACGGAAGGAAAAAGAAAGAAGACCGTATCACCCCAACAGATGGACAGTGTATTAAATGAGGCTTTTTTCTTTCAGACCTGCAGACAGCCATGTGGATATACCATATATTATTTCATTCTCTAGTATTGTAGAAGCCTGAATGAGTTAGATGAGTCCAGGTGGGTATGTGCCTTCCAGAGCCTCTAGTGAACCATCTTGATTTGTCTTGCATTCTTACTGTATTCTTAGGGATCTTACTAATGAAACTCCTTCTAACAGGTCCTCTGTCTGTACGACTCCAGAGGGCACCTTCATATCCGGGACACTCTGCAACGCTGTGGTGTTGCTCTAATAGACTTTATTCCTGAATTGAACGAACCAGATTTCTTTCCTTTTAATTCTGTTGCATTCATTTTCAGATTATTTTTCTTGAGCGCTCCGATTCAGCACAGTTTAGGCTAAGGTTTCACAACCTTGGCTGTTTATTTGAATTTGTGGTACTTTTAAAAAAATACACATTCCAGGTTCCATCCCTTGAGAGGCGGGGGCTGGGCCTGGGCATCTGCATCTTCTTCAAGTTTCCCAGATAAACCCAATGCTAAGAGCTGAGACTCACAGAATGTTGGAACAGGAATCAGGACATTCACGTTCTGCTTCCTGACTTTCCCACACACTGGCCTCCCTGAGTCTGTTTCCTATTCTGTAAAATGAAGATAGATGTGAGATCTGTCCTACTTTTATTACTTTTAAGCATGAGCTCTTATATGACAGAATTTTTAAAAGTTATCTGTGTATTTACAGTAGGAGGGAGCTGGTGGCCAGCATTCAGGCCCACCTGCAAACAGGCCTGGGGTTCAGTCACTTGGTTACATTTCTACATGGGTTACCATGGCTTGCTTGCCTCCATCACACCATGCTAAAAATGGGCAGAGAGTAGGTGGAGCTCAAAATACTTTAACAGAGTGTAAATGTGTGGGCAGCTTCCATTTTAGCTAGGTAATTCTGGACAAAAGAAAGCTGTCTGCATGCAGCTCTATTTATTTTCAAAATAGCTGGTGAAAGCCCCCAGAAGTTTTTGACATACATTTCAGTTTTATCTGTTTTGAGACCTCTAGGCCATGGGATTAGAAAGCTCTAGGCAAGAATCAGGAGGTAGAAGTACACAAATTATTTATTCTCAACCTCAGAGCTAATACTCATGGTAAACCCAGGCCATTGGATGTGAGAATATGTTCATTTGAAAAATCAAATGCAGGGAAGATGCTGCCCCCTTACTCTTCAAGTAACACCACACACACACACACACACACACACACACTCTGCCCAGATCCTAGCTATGTACAAACTACAGATTTACACAAATACTCAAAGATGCTGACAATAGTTTCTTTTGAAACTTTATAGTTTTACCTCTGTTACAAACAGATGTTTCACTTCTGTTAATTACATTTTGTGCATTCAGTTCATCGCAAATTTGCCATAGAAGGAAAAGAAATGCATTAAGGATCATGATTTTGCAAAAGATTGATAAAGATACTGGAAAGAGGAAGTTAAGCTTTTGATGGCCCTGATGTAACTATTTCAAAATTCTTACACAAGAAATTCCATTTTTTTCACCTAACATAGACATTCTCAAACCTTAGTTCCTACCAAGATTACTCTCAGAAATAGTTATCAGGATTCTATCCCAGACCTAGAGAACAAGAAACTGTTGGGTGGGGTTGGGGCATCTGCATTTTAAATAAGTGTGAAAACCCAGTCACCCTATATGCCTGCAGGAAGCTGATCAGAAGTATGGGTATGTAGTGTGAACAAACGAAGACAAATCACAATCCCCATTGAGCTCCACTGGAACTGCTTATGCTAAAGACTGCTGGCATGAGAGGGACCCCAGAGATTATCTCTTTGTCTTGCTGATAGGTCAGAAATCAGATACCATTGAAGCACATTAGAAATTTTAGAATTCTGACAGGGTTGCCCAAAAGAGTTGTGCAAGTTGAGTACTGCACCAGGGCACCACATTTAAAGGACCACCATTTACAGTAAACATAGTCGATTTGTATATGTATTACTACAGTAATGTGTCCTGTTCCAACAAATCAGCCCACGATAACAATTTTCCAGCAGATGTTAGACAAGAGTTTTGAAGAAGGGGTGGGGATGCCATTTCGTAATTTATATATAAGTGCGGTTTGGATTAGCTGCAGCCCAGTTCGGGTTCTGTCCACTGGTCTCTTGCTTGGTCATCCCTGGTCAGAAGGAAAGGCTTCTTTTGCCTGTGGGAGGGCTGAGGGAGCAGCAGGCAGACTTTCACACCCAGGGACCTCTCCACCCACTCAAGGGCAGGGTCTATGTGCACTGCTGGCCACAACATCACCTGGAGCTGGCAGACTGGCTTCCTATTGGTCAGTTTCCAGGTGGGGCTGTTGTTTTCTACTTTACCCTACCAGAACGGAAAATTTCACCTCCTCTCTCTCTTTGCCCTCTTTCCCTTTTGGGGATTTTAGGTACTGTTGACTACTCAAAACTTTGAAGTTTGGGCATGTACTTTCTGCCTCCCCAGGAAGTCTCTAAAAGGAAGTGTGTTTTAGTGAAAGGGTGGTAGACACTCAAATTCTATCTTGACCCTCCCCCCCACAATTTTCACAGCCCAGCTGCTGGCAGGGGAACCGCCCTTTCCATCTTCACCCCTCATTTTGTAAGCCTGATCAAAATGAGAAAGTATATTGTAATGTAGGTGTTAGACAAAATCCATTCTGGCGCTTGATGTGACAGACGCCATCTTAAGAAGCAAGTTGTTGTCAGTGACTGCCAGTTCACCCCGTGAGGGGGTGCTCATGTCATCTAAAATGTTCTTGAAAGTAATGTTCTTACATACATAAGTAGGCCCGTTGAGCTGTTTACTGCTTTGGATTGTGCAGTTCTTAACAAGCACGTGCCACTTGGCTACAAGCCACCTATATATAGTGGTGTATAGAGCCTCTAGGCTCTATATACCAAGCCCCCGACCCCTTTTGGGTACACAGATCCACCGCCTTCCTGCTGCCCAAGACTTTGCTTCTTCCCATAAGTTCCTAACACACTCTTTGTTTAGTTCTGGTGTTGTCATCCTCTTTCTTTGGTCCTCCTTTGGGAGTTAGTTGTAGTATATCTTGGGAAATTTTCCCAGCAGTAGGGCTGGTTTAAAATTCTCTGGAGGTGGGACACACAAATCCTAGGATCCTGGAAGAAATTATAAGAGGATACAATGTTAACTTACAGTCTGTTGTGTGGAGGGTGGAGGGGCACTTTTCTAAGTGCCTGTGTGCTTTGGGAGGCAGGTACCTTGTAGACCAAGTGGACGCCATGCTGGTTGGAGGTAACCTTGCCAACAGCAGGCATCTTGATGCATTTATTTATTCTATTTGTGTACAACAGTTACACTGATACATCCATTCATTACGCATCTAGTGTGTGCTGAGCATTTTCCTAGGAGTTGAGGATAATCCATAATAACAATCAGTTGAAGCTTTCATGGGGTAAATGGTTTAGTGGCAGTGGTAGAGACTCTCCATAGACGGGTTAAAAATGACATATGCAATTATAATACATACCAGGTTAAACGCACTAAAGGGAAAGAAAGAACACTGAACTGAGCAATATAATGGAACCTACTTTAGACTGTGAGTGAGAGAAGGTGTGTCTGAGCAGGACTTTTAAGCTGAGACCTGCAGGATGAGAGAGAGCCAGACCCGCGAAGAGTTGGGGAAGCTTGTTCCAGGCAAGACAGTAATACAAAGACTGAACTGAAAACTCTAGAGTGTAAGTTGCTACCTTTCTTCTCTTTCCCAACTCCTCCGGTTTCTCTTCATCCTGGCTCCTTTGTTATTTGTAGTAGTGAAGTATGAGAAGCACTGAGCACCATTCCTGGCGTATATGATAATTAACACTTACTCTATGCCAGTTGCTATTCTAAGTGTGGAACATGTATTAACTCATTTAATCCTCACACTAACCACATGATGGAGGTTCTGTTCATGTCTCCATTTTACAGACGAGAAAACTACACAAGTCAGTATGCAGTAACGGTCACTATTAATATTCAAATCAGTAATTTATTCAACAATGCCATATCAAACATTGTCAGATTCTTGGCAGATTTCATTTTGTTCATTTCTGACCTTTTCACGGTTCATTGAGATCCTCCTTACTGGGCTCTCTTCTTCTGTATGCTTTGCAAATGGAAAGCTAGGTTTTTAAATCTGTTGTTTAAGTTATTGGTGGAAAATGTTTTAACACTGCTGATCAGGTTTTATAGAAAAACTCATTTGCTGTATCTTCCCTAGCCAGCAATACCTCTTTGAATTCCATTCCATTCAATAAATGAGAACAAACTCATTGTCCAGCATGACCCTGGAGATGCCAAGACAAGATCCAGAAATTCAAAATCAAAGAAAGAAGCAAACATATACAAATGGCTCTGCTTGTTTTATGATTGAAATACAAATCCGAATGAAGTCGTAAATAATTGTGTGGCTGCTGATTGGGAAGAATATGACCTAGGTCAAGTAGACAACACCCAGCAGGTGTGTTCTTAACCTTAGTTTACTTTCTTGTTTGTTTTTTAGATAAGAAGTGTGTAACTGGTCAAAAGCCTTTTCAATATGAAGAGGTAACACTTCCACATTTTGGAATTTGTTGCCCTCATAAATCTGATTTGTAGGAGAAGAATTGATTCCTCCCTGCCCCCCCACCAATGACCTGGTGTTTCTTTATTATTGTTTCGGTATAGGTTCAGTGTCAAATAGATTTTTACCTTTTAAAAATGTACAGGTATGGAGGCTAACCTTTGAAGACACACCTACTAAAATGGAATATCAATTGTTGAAGGAGAATTGGTGCCTGGTGTGCTTATTTCTAAGTTAAGAAGGAACTGAATTTTTGCAACAAAACAAGTGACCCACCCTCCCCAACGGTGTAAGGATACTTCCCCTTGTGCTCCTTCATCCCCTCTCATTTAGGTTAAGTATTGAAATGAACAGGAAAGGGAAACTGTGCAGCTGGCCCCTAAGCAACCAGCCCAGTCAATTCTGATTACAGCTTTGTATTTGCAAACAAAAAGATGAAAAACTACAGAAGTTCCTCATTTGTATTTGAATGGGCACAAAATTTCCCTTCCAGAGGGACCTGGCCTCATCCCTCATCCATTTTCAAAGAGTGATTTCAGGCAATGAATAGTCAAACTGCTTCTCTAGGCGGGAAGTATGAATTTCTGCTTCCTGAATCATTTCCTGTGTCTGAAATGTCCACATCTGAGGCAAGAATGCCAAAGGATGTAAAAGGTCCAACGACCAATAAATCAGCAGAAAATGGAACAACACTGTTAGAGAAACACATTCCAAGGAGAGGTGATGGCAATGAATTTATTTAAGGTCTTTTCTGACTAGCATCCTGATAGGGCCCTTTCTTTCTCTCATCTTGTTGTTGACTCTATCTAAGAACCTAATTTTTTTTTTTAAGGAGCAGAATATAAATTGTAATGTAATTACTCAGATAGATGGGAAATGACATCCTAGACCTGTGTCCACCAAAGGCAGTAAAACACATGCTGACCCTGGCTCTCAGCTGAATAGTGGTGGTAGCACCTGTAACTTTGTCATCAAGAGAAGTCACAGATCTTTTCAAATCACATGACAGTAGTTGCCAATACATCAATGTATACTTATCTCTACTTCGGATCATGATTAGATATTAGAGATGCTGCTAGATCTTGTTATTTACAAGGCTACTAAAGAGGCACACATGTTATCATGTCATAATTATATTATTTTATAACTGTCTCAACATAGGTGTCTTCCTTTGTAATCCTGCCTATTTTATTTCTTTTAATTCAAAAAAATGTCTTAAAACTTAAAAACATTCTGAGAAGAGGCCATAGACTTCACCCAGACTGTCAATGAAGTCCACGCCCACCCCACTCCCAGCAAAAAAAAAAAAGAAGAACCCCTTTGGTGACTCTCATATTGTCCTCGCTGTTTTGGGTGATTTCAGTATTGCCCCATTGCAAAACTACAGTTTCTGAGTAGTGAGGGGCCTACAAAATTATTCATTTAGTGCATTTCATATGGTTTTAATTACCTCTTTTCCAATAACACACCTTCACAAAACCTCAGATGCAGTATAATTGTGAAATACGGAATCATTTGATCTTCAAATCACTGGTTAAAACGCATCAGCTTTCCGCTATTCAAGAGCTGACTATCTGAGCCATGAATTGCCAAATTCCCCTTTTCTCCCTGGTTTCCTTTCTGACTATTTACCATAGTTGTTCTTTCTCTATGGGTCACAGGTGCACCGACAGATAGGCAGGGCACCCAGGGGAAATGACATTCAAATCTGACAATTTTCCTACATCACTAAGAAGTTGTGGATGGGTAGAGGTTGAAAGTGCTGATTAAATTAAGCTTTTGGATTACCTGTGGATTTTAATTACCATGTCATCCCTGTCCCAATGTCTTTTGTCTCCCCCTACCACTGCACTCCTGTGGTTCTAATGAGATGCTTATCAGATGCTATTTTGTGTTGTTAGTTATCTTTGCAGTGCATGCGCTCTGAGTTCACAGAACCTGTGTTTTCCTCGTCTTCGGTTGCCTCTGGTGCCTGGCAGACAATACATCCACCACAATAGGTGTGGATGAATTGAATAGCTGTCTACCGTGCATATTTAGCAGGCCTTCCATGCTTGAAGATGCCAGTGCTAAACTTATTTTCCATCTTGGATTTGTTTATGCAACCTCTAGTCCACAAATACTGAACATTTACTATGTGCCAGGCATCATGTTAGACATTAGAGACAAAGATGAATGTGACACAACCACTTCCCCCAAGAATCTAAAGCCATGAGAATGCCAGACAACAAATATTTCCTGGAGTATAATGAGAGCAAAGATAAGAGTATGAACCAGGTATGTTGGGAGCACCAAGGAGGGAGTGGTCAATTCTGGAAAATAGATATCAAAGAAAATGCCAGAGTGGGAACCTGAAGGATGAGTGGGGCTTGGCCAACTGGAAGGAGAGGTGGAGACTTTCCAGGAATGGAGAGCTGCAAATCTCTCAGTACTGGTGAAGCAGACAGCGTTATTTACCTGCTGTGGGGACAGAGTCCCAGAGAGCAGTTTTCAGGCTCTCAGCCTCACGTGGAAAGGTGCTGGCTTGGGTAGTAGATGGCCATCAGCTGTGACTGGTTGGCCATCAGCTGTAACCAGTTAGCCATTGGCCACTGATATAACTGCCGTAGCTATGTTGGTTGGTTGGTTAGTTGGCAGGCAGAAAAGTGAACGGCAGGTTGCGGATCCTGTGGATCCTACTTCCTGTGTGAGTCTCGCCCGGCGGCCAGAGAGACTGGGGCGCAGGAAAACCCCTTATTGGGGTACTGGCGGATGTTTGCTTCCTGTGTCTCCAACCCAGCCGCCGGTGAGAATATAGTGGTATGACTCCCCTATCTATGGCTCCATGGGTGTTCCTTTTTGGCCTCACCATGTCCTGTGTTCTTTTGTGGGGAGCGGGACCAGAGACCCTGCATGATACCCTGCATGACACCTACCCAACATCCATTTCCTTACTTCCCTTCTTCCTCCCCACTAATAGGACCCTAGTTCTGTATCTGGGAAGATTTCAAGAAAGGGAAGCTCCTTCACCAGACCCAGGCTCATTCCTTTTCATGAGCCATTCCTTTTATGAGCCAATCATGGTCATTCCTTTTCTCTTTGCCAGTGATTGGTCGAGAGCAGGCATGTGACCACATGCTGGTCAATGAGATGTAAGGGGATGCCTGCTCAGGGCCTTCCTTTTGGACATAAAAAAACCAGTCTTGCCAGGAGAAAGCTAGCTTTCCCCTTCTTGCTTTGAAAACTATTATATTTGCAGCTGTGGTAGCTATCTTGCGACAGCAGAAAGATAATAAGAGCCTGAGGGCTCTTTGATAGTAACACTGAATAGCAACCAATACTGATAACAACTGGACTCCTTGCGTGGGGAAAAATTAACCCCTACTTATCTGTGCTACCGTAGTTCCCCCCCCCCTTATAACTAAATACATCATAATTGATTTAGTTGGCTTTTGTAAACTATTTCTCATAGGTCTCCCCAGTGGTACCAATGAGATCATATGACTAATATCCCTGAGTTTCACTTGCTTATTATCCCCGACCTGCATCACTCTAGGACTCAACTCCTTCCTCCTTCAATCGTTCCAGTCATTTTAGGGAGACCCCAGGGGAATGTCTTTAAGAATATGATTTCCTCTCTGCTAATCTGTATCACCCCCTCCCCCACCACGCTGAATCAGTATTCTGTGCCAAGCTAGGAGAAAGCTCTTCTCTCTGACTCTGTGTTTCACTCTTTCACTAGCCCCCAAAATGGTGTGAATGCCTTGAATGTCATAAGCCTTTGGTCAAAATATGTCTTCTGTCTCCTGTCTACCCCTGCTC
Source organism: Rhinolophus ferrumequinum (assembly GCF_004115265.2). Classification (NCBI taxonomy): domain Eukaryota; kingdom Metazoa; phylum Chordata; class Mammalia; order Chiroptera; family Rhinolophidae; genus Rhinolophus; species Rhinolophus ferrumequinum. Next base: position 85,205,470 of record NC_046293.1, read on the forward strand.
TCTATAAGGGAATGTCTGAGGAATAGAAAGCATACTGTTTTCATCTGCTTTGTGTCTTTCCACAGAAGCCTAGCATCAATTTCCTCCTTTAGACAGAACAAGATAATAACAACAGCCCCCAGGCATAACAACCCATACCAATAGATGCCTCAGAGTTCAGGTTTACTGGCCCGGCACAACTACTCTCCAATCAGCTCAGCCCAGAGCACAGTTACATATACACATGAAGGAATGGGAACATAATATTGCAAAGATAGGCAGACAGGGCCCTCATATATCAAGCTAAGAAGTGTAAGCTGCATTTCTAAGCCAGCACTTCCCAACAAGTGTGCCATACTGTGTGTTGAGATACTACCCTCACCTCTCAGCCCTTGGGACTGCTGGGCAGATCCTGGCAGCCAGAGCCCTTAGGCTGTCACCTTCAGCAAGCAGTGAGTGGCCTTGTGTGGGTCTAGTAGGGTGGAGCCAAGCAGAGTGGGGCCTAATGTGGCCATGGCATAAAAAGATTGGGAAACAATGGGGAGTCACTGAGAGATTTTTAACAGAAATAACCTGATTACCTTCCCATTTTGGAATAAAATGAAAGGCCAATGCAAAGGCTGGATTGGAGGAGGGAACAGTGAACCTGGGACCAAGAATACTAGTATCCCAACTATGATGGGATGAGGAACCAAACTAAGGAGTAGGTGTGAGAAAATAAAAGGGATCTGGAATATGAGAAATCTTACGGAGATAAACTCAATGGGCTTGCTGGTTGATTAGATATAGGAAAAAGGAAGTATCCGGGATGACTTCCAGCTTTTGGATTGAGAAATTGGGTGGGCAGTGGTATCATCCAGAGAGACTGGGAACATGTGGGGAAAAGGTGTGGAAGAAAATTGGTTTGAGGTGCTGTAAAGTTTCCAAGGGAGATGACCAGTAGGCATTTAGACACAAATTTCAAGCTTAAGAGATCACTCTGGTGTAGATTTTAGAGTCTTTAGTAGGTTAAGTAATAGTGAAAGCCCATGAGCACTAGTGATATGGAGCAGGGAGAATAGAGCAGTGGTAAGAGAATACAAAAGACAGAGCAAGCCATAGGAGCTCAAATCAAACTGGTTCAAGTCAAAGGACCAGGACTGAAGACACAGTTCTGATGGGTCCCTCTCTCTCTCTCTCTCTCTCTCTCTCTCTGATTGTCTCATCTCTGCTTCTCTTGGAATATCGGCCTCATTGTCTCCTATTACAGACAAGACTTTTCTATTAAGCAAAGAACAAAGTCACTGGTAGCTCCAGATTATTCATCCTAGTAAAAGATTTTCTTTCTCCCACCATCCATATAGTAATCCCTGGGAAGAACTCTGACTGGCTTTGCTTGGGTCACATGACCTATCCTTAGACCAAACACAGTTGCCAGATATGGAGCACTTGGATTGGCCAGACCTGGGTCATGTGCCCACATCTCGTTGGGGGTATTGTGCAGTGACAGGTTCTATTAGCAGAAGAAGAGGAATGATAAAGCTTCTTGGGCAGATAAATATAGTTGCCATGACCCCCTACACATCAAAATTTAAAGAGGTAGGTAGAAGAAGGGGAACCAGTGAAGGAGACAGAAAGTTGACGTGTCAGAGTAGATTATCAGCTTTTCAGAGGCTAAGAACTATGTCTTCTTCCTATCTGTTTCCTCCTTTCACCACCTTCTGGTATCCAGTGTTATGCCTATAGTCAACAAGTGTGTATGAAATAGATCCATAAACACTCCACATAATAAGCAGTGGGGATTTGTCAAAAAATGTGACAAAGACTAACACCCCCGAAGTCTGATTTGGACAATATACAAAAGCACATTTTTAAAGTACTTAGCTACCACTGACATAATTATTAATAGATTCTCTGAAAGGAGCTAATCTTTTCCATGATTTGGATGAAGGCACCATATCAGTTTGGACCAAAATGGTTACAATTGAGAATTTGATTTGGGAGTGTCTTATGGAAATCAGGTGTTTTAAGGAACGGTTTTTTTTGTTGTTGCTCTGTTCCAGGGCTGATTGTATTTCATGCTGCGTTTGCAAGCCTGCAGACAGACACCTTAATTACTACGGATGCCAGATAGAAAGAGGAGGGCTAATCAAACCTTTATTAATCGGTGACATACTTCCAACTTTGGAGAACAGATGCCAGGGAGGAATGAAACCTTGTAAACCACCACCAACTCCCCTCAGGTAGTGAATATGAGTATTTATTTTCTTGTCAAGTACCTTTTATATCCACTAGGGGGAATCCTGCTGTGCATCAAAGCTTGTCTGTTTCTATGCATAATGTAATAACATGCCAACGAAAACTTGTCTGTTGATTGGATTGTCCTCTACTCTATAAAGGCTCAGAGATCTGGTATGTTGTCGTATTTTTCAAACAAATGTGAGAATATTATTCAAGGTACTTTAAAGAAAATCAATTGTTTAAATTCTCACTGGATTTTGAAAGATCCTCTAACCATCTTAGATGAAAGTTTTTGTGGTAAACAGAAGTTTCTATCATGAAAAGGAGGGTTTTTATTTGCTAGAATCTTTGCTTATTAAAAAATAGGAAATGCTGAATCTGTGCCCTTTCAATTTTAAAGAGCTTAATTTTAAATACCTATTAATGCTCAGTGGAGTTCTTAAAGTATTATTGGCACTCAGCTGATAATTATTATAATTATTATAAGCTTGTCTAACATAATTACAGTATAAGACTCTTCCCTTTAAAACACAAAGCCATTTCAAACAAAGTTTGAAAGGTGCTATAAATTAACAAATAATTCAAATGCAATGCTCAGGCTTGCATTCAGTGGTTATTCCTCCATATTGTGGATAACATTTTTTTTGTGGCTGGATATTGCTTTTCTCCTTTTGTGTTCTCTGTCTCTACAGAGATAATCAATTCACAAATTAGTAAATATGTATTGTGCGTATGCCAGGTGAAGTCATTTTATTTGGGGCTGTGGGCACTTCAAAGAACGACCCTTGATCCTAAATATTTTACAGTATTTAGTGTTCAGTTCAACCAATGGTTGTTGACCGCTGAGTCTGTGCAAGACTCAGTAAGCTGCATAGGGATGAAACCGCCAGCCCAGCTCACTGCTGCTCCTCTACTCCACAGGACACGCTTAGCACAGGGCAGGTTCTCAGGAAGTGCTTGTTGAAGGAATGAGAAGGTAAGTGAACAAAAAGTTTGAGGCATACAGAGAATTATGGGGATAAATTGAATTCAAGACACTGTCCCTGACCTCAAGGAAAGGACAGTCGAGGAGAAGACCTACTATACACACCACTCATTCATAGTCTATAATGTAAATTGCAGTATGGATAATAAATGCTATCATAGACTAGCAAGTAAAATGGTACTCAAGTTCAGAGGGGGGAATATTTGTAACCAGGCAGAGGAGTCAGTTCAGTGAAACAAATTCAACAGGCAAGTTTGAATGCACTGCTAAAACAGAGCCTGGCAAGGAGAAGATATTCATTACGATTCGGGAATAAATGAATGAACACTTAGTACACACTAGGTCCTGTGCTAGTTCCCGGGGGCACAAAGATGAATTAGAACTTGATTTCCCTTTTAATTCAATTTTCTTTTTTCAGGAGCTCATAGTCTGGTAGAGGATTAGCTTTCAAGAAAGACTCCCAGGAGAAAGTGGCTTGTAAACTGGGCCTTGAAGGATGAGTAGGAGTTTGCAAGGTGGACAAGAGGGGAAGGATGTTTTAGATGAAAAGTACAACATATACAAGGGCACAGAGTATGAAAGGGCCTGGCTTGTTTAAAGGCTTTCCCGCTGCTAAAAATGGAAAACAGTACCAAGTACAAAGCCCTGTATCTGCAAGTCCCTTAAATCGTGCTTGGGTTTTTGACAGTAGTGATGGTGAGAGCCAAAAGGTGAACATAAGTCTTAAGTGCTGGTCAAACCCAAGTAAATGTGTTCAGTACTAAGCATGTGCCCATTAAAATTCCTTCTTAAGGATTGGATGTGAAATGGGTGTCGTGGGCTCAAGTGTGTCCCCCTAGAGTTCATATGTTGAAATCCTGTCTCCCAGTGTCTCCAAAGGTGGCGGTATTTGGCAATGAGGTCTTCCAAGAAGTAAAATAAGGTCAGTAGAGTGGTCCTAGTCCAGTAGGACTGGTGTTCTTAGAAGAAGAAGAAATCTGGACACAGATACGTAGAGAGGGAAGACCGTGTGAGAGACAGGGAGAAGCTGGCCCCTTCCAAGCGGAGGAGAGAGGCCTCAGAGGAAAGCAACTCTGCTGATATCTAGATCGCGGGACTTGTAGCCTCCAGATCTGTGAAATAGATTCTGTTGTTTAAGTACCCCACCCCCCCGGTCTGTGGTAATTGTTATGGCAGCCCTAGGAAACTACTATAATGGGTGACCTTAGCATTAGAGCCCTGGAATCTAATACTGGTAATAATAATAATAATAATAATAATAATAATGTTGTTACAATTATTGAGCATTTCCTGTGTGTCGGGCATTGTACTAAATGAACGAGCATTTATTTAACATCCTTGAAAACCTCAGGAGATAGATGCCATTTGAGCCCAAGTCTACCTAGTCACTGAGTAGTGGCACAGGGTGTGTACAAAGCAAAAGCATCTCTTCCCTTGGGCACACTGGACCCCATGCCGAGATGCAGGGCTTGGTGAGCAGAAGGCGGGCTGGATTTCAGTCCCTCTTGCCCCATGCCTTTGTGTAGGGCTAACCCTTCATGGTGGCCCGCTCTGTGCCCAAGCACTCAAGCATTGTACTGGACTGCCTCGGGGGCTGGTGGCCAGGGGAACACCTCTGAGGAAGGAGCAGGTGGGTATATAAAGGGATTCTGAGAGCTGGGAATGCAAACCTCACAGTTGGCAATGAGGCATGTGGGAGCCCGGGGCCATGAGTTCTAGGTCCCGGGGGTGGGGGGTGGGGGGGTAGGCTTCCAGTGCTCCAGCACCCACAAGGGGGCTTTGATTCAGGCCAGTTCTGCTAACTGACCTGAGACCTGCTCTGACTGTCACCAATCCTCAGTCAGCAAGAAATCCAATTTGCTGGGATCACATACCCATCCTGTCACCATCACCCCCAAATCAAAGAGACTGAGAAATGCATCTTTGATTATTTGTCTATGAATACAAGCGTGCCTTTCCTCACAATTAAAGCTCCTGACTGTCCCAAATTTGCAGCTTTCATGGTGGGGGAAAAAGCCTCTGACAGTGTAAATATTTAATCACCATTAAGAATGTCCAATAAATGAGGGGAGTCAGGTTTCAATTTGGCTGCTTCAGATGATTAAAGTGCAGAAGTCATAGCAGGGTAAAAATAAAGTCCCCTCTAAAAAAGTACTGTCTCAGAACTCAATATGGTTTCTATTTCTACTCTGTACAACACTGTGTGTGTCACCTGTCCTTGAGCCATAAAGGCACCAAGAATATCCTATTTATCTTTAAATATTAGTGTGTGTGTGGGGGGGGGGCGGTGGGTGAGGTCTGGAGATGAGGAAGTATGGAATCTCTTAATAATCCTTCCTCGATAATAATGAATAAAAAGGGAATTTCTAGACTGTATTGAAGGGAGTGTTGGAACTCAGACATAAGGAGAAATGTCTAAAAAGGCAAACTCAGTACATTCAGTTTCATGTCTTATTTGAAAATATACTTCAAATATTCAGCAGTGTGTTAGAGATCATGACCACCCCTGTCCTCCACCACCTTCTGAACCCTTAGCCCCCAGTAGTTCCCTATTGACTTTTAAGACAAAGCTTTTACTTTTATGATTTGCTGGGGAAAAAATATAGTCCTACCAGTCAGGTTTCCATTTGTCTGTATCACCAGGTTGAACTTAGTGTAGAAAAGCCTGTGCAAAGGGAAGAAAAATGGAGCTATTTCCATTGTCAGGTTTTGGGGAACCAAACACTTGGAGAGAAAGACCAGGAGTTCCTTGTCCCTAGCAGTCTTTCATGCTTTCCATCAATGGACAAACAGAATATACAGGTTTAAATATCATGCTAGCTCAATTCTTCATCCATGTTTGGAGGGAGGTTCGTTCATCAGTCATGGTTCTGGCAGGAAACAGGTGACACATGGAAACAAATACATGGATGAGAGACCATGGCAGAGGTGTGGGCAGGAGGCAAGGAGACCAGTAAGGGCTAGAAACAGAGGGAGGCATTGGCTCCCACAGGACTGAGCAGTAGGGTAAGGGGGTGGTTATGACCCAGAGAAGGCTGTGACTGTAGCCATAGCTGTGAGAGAGGATAGCCCATTGGATCTATGGCCCAGGATCTCCCTCCAGTGGGGAGGCAGCTGGGAGAATAAGTATCTGGACATCACCCTAGCCACTACCCCTGTGTCTTGTGCGGGGCCCTCCCATTGGCTGAATCCGACCACGAATCAAAAGGCAAAGGAAATGTCCATAAATGTCCAACTTCCGGGTATAGAGCACAATGGGTAAGAGTCGGGAAACGCTTTATAAGGAGAAATGGAGAATATCCAGCACAGATGGGAAAGAGGAAATACACAGGGAGGATCAGAGAAGGGTGGAAAGGCAAGATGGATGCTCAGTGTTCCATGGGATTTGCACCTGTGCATGAGGCTTCGAGTGCCCAACAGATGCTGTTTGGACTTCCATATTCCCAGTGCCATCCCCACGGTGGGTGACGCGTGGGGTTGCCCTCACCACGGGGACCAGGTGCTGAGATTTCCTACAGCAACAACCCATGCTCAGAGCTGATGCCAGTTGCCTCTTGCCCACCTTGGTGGAAATATTTCCTAGGGAGTGGCAAGGATATAAGAATGAGAAGGGGTGACAGCTTGGTGGTGAGCACTAGACCATTCACTGCCAAGTCCAGCAACTTTATTGTCAGCTCAGAGCATCTCCCCATCAGAATCGCAAGGAAACAGAAGGATGAGTGACTGTGAAGTTATCTGTGTTTATCTTATCTTCTGCTATTCATTTCAAGGGTTTGAGTTATTATTAATATGAGCCTGGTTTCTGGCAGCTCTTCTCTTTGAATGGGTTTATGCCAAGCTGCCAGTTATCAGAGGATTCAGGGCCTAGGATTATGCTGACAGGGAGTCTCCAAACTGTAATGGCAGAACAGAGATGTGGGAAAAGACATTGATTAAAGAGAGATCAGCATTTTGTGTCTCGTCCTTGATGCCCTTTTGGCTTCACATTTCAAAAGAACAGCACGAAAAATATGAGCAGGGACAGACTTGAATCTTGTGAAAAATCAGAGAAAGGCTGGTGACCAAGAGATTGCTCCTCTCGTTACAGAGATTCCCCAAATCTGAAGACATAATTAACCAATGATTTTATGTACTTCATGTAGGGTGAACTCCAGCTGACCTGGAAAAACACTGTGATGGTGAATGATTTACCATATTTTGTTTTCAGCTGGTAATGATCTGAGACTGTTGACCAGTGATAGTTTCGGTGACTGTTTTGAAGAAAGGACTCCAGAGAAACTTCATGACACGGAGTATATGCTGCATGAGAAGTGAGGTACTGGGGTGCCAGGTTAATGTCATTAACAGCATCCTCTCTCCCAGCCATCTGACACTGACATCCTTTCCATAGGCAATAGCTCATTCATCCCTAAAGCTGAGCGAAGGCCCTTATTTAGCTTAAAGGAAGTCATTTTGACCCTGAGTAAAGAATTGTTTGCTTGTACATCCAATCCATTTTCCCGTCTACAATTGTAACTGTGCTGGTGAATGACCATGAGCTGTTAAGCCATGACGTGGGAAAAGAGGACAGCTGCAATGTTGGGGGGGGGGGGTGAACCCAAATCCCACCTACTGAAGGAACACCATGGCACCTTCATCTCTTCAACCAAAGGCACAGGCACGTATCAGCAAGCCTAAGAATGCTCAACCATTGTCTGGGGCCATGTTGGGTGAGCAGAGAAGATGAGTTTGCGTTCCTTCCACCACATCTTAACTGTGCTGCATTTGACTGACTTTTCATGATGATCGAACTGCATTCAACTCACCTCTCAGCATCAATTCAAATGTATTAAATGGCTCTTCTACTTACCTGCTTTCAACCATCTACTCATCAGCTGATGAGAAAGGAGGCTGGCTCATTTCTTTTTCCTGTCAGTCACCAAAAGGGGCTGGGAGCTTTGATAAGGGCCTCTGTGTGGAAGACCACATAGATGTGAGCAGAGCTGTGGAGAAGGAAGTGGCCTGTCTTGTCTTCGAAGGACAACACTGATACTATTTGACCCACTGGATAGTGTTTCCCCAATGCTGCCCAGGGGTTGTAGCTATGTAGACCAGGTATAAAGACAATTTGTTGGCCACCAGAACTAATCTTTATTGATTTCCATCCCTGTTGGTCCAATCATCCCTACAGAAGGCTGTGAGGTTAAAAAAAAAAAGAGTCAAAGAAAACGGAAGCACCAATGATAGTCATCTTGTGACTGTGACCAATTGCCTACTGAACAGTTCTTAACATCCCGGGCCCCAGCAGGAAACCACTGAATCTATAAAGTCCTGTCCAGCAGAAATGAGTCTGATTGTGAATGGTCTGGTTAACCCAGATTGCCTTTGGTGCCTGAGGGAGTTGATATTTTCTCATTATGAAGACTTTCCCATCTAGTGAACGCTACAAATAAGACTGCTCAAAATCAGTCTGAACTGCCTGTTTCCGTGGTAGCAGGCCTCTGTCTGAAAGATAAAGCTGCATGATCTTTTTTTTTTTTGGGCGGGGGGCGGAAGATTCAGCCAGTTGTTACCAGGAGTATGTAATAAGTATGTAATAAGGATGGGCTCCGTCAGTTGGAAAGGGAAGCTTTGTCACCAATGAGACTTGTTCTCTTGGACAGACAGCAGTATCCAAGAGGAAGAAATCAAAGACATACAGAATCCACATGCCTAAATATTTATTTCGGTTGTTCGTATTTCCCACACTTTTCAAATGTGAACTTGTGTCCTGAAGGTGGAGCTTTAGTACACAGGAAGACTGGAAAGGGCAAACATGCTCGCACAACATGGGGCAGAATCAGCGAAGAACACATTTATGTTTCCTAGTTCTCTTACATTTTTCATGTCAAAAAGTAGGCACAGAGTCAGATTTCTTTCACCATAGGAGCCTGCATACAATTAAATGGGAGGAAAAAGAAGTCTGCTCTCAAGAGTGGGGCTTCTGGTCCCAGTAGAATGGCAAGAAACTGTAGACATCCATCAAAGCCATTTATACTTCTTGCTGGTAGTATTTTGAAGGTGTTTCTTTTTCAAAACGAGGCAGCAATGAATTGAGTGGTGATCAAAATGCTGCACCATGGAGTATGTTTAATCCAAATAGCTCCCAAGATGGTCTGCTACTGATTGTACCAACTCTGCAGGACTTAGAGAAATTACTTGGTTACCAGTGAAGTAAAACTATCTCTGCAATGGAATTGAACTGTTGCTTCTCAGCACATAACAGCACTGCCACAAGCCAGTTCAGGACAGCAGTGAAGATCAGTGTGTTCGTCGTCATTCACAGGGAAAATGTGCAAAATACCAGCACACAGATCGCCTACTATGCCACAAAAGAGTCAGTGAGCTTCTGCAGATGTTTCTTAGATACTACTTTTTCCATTTCCAGCAGTGCAAACATTCTTACAACATTTCAGCAGGGCAGGAAATGGGGAGCAAGGCCTGAGCATCTTGGAGCAGAGAGAGCATGTGATTTGCCTTGCCTGAGATCTCTTGGTTAACATCAAACCAGCATCTCCGCTTTTCCCCTTCCTCCTGCACTCCTCACCGGCACCCCGACCACTGTCACCACAGCAGAAAAAGCGACCTTGTATCTCGGGGGGAAAAGCATTTGCTGCCTACTGGCAGGCAAAGATAATGTTATCCAATTTCAAAGAAGGAAATTATGAATGGAAAGATGACCTCTCTGAATTCAGAATATGAGAGCCACTGATGGAAAGATGATTCTTTAACTGCAGGTCTAGGGCAGAACTTGAAGCACTGTTGTAGAAGTTTAAAACCCGCAACAGCTGCTTCTTCAGGAGGGCTCAGCATCTGGAGGAAGCCCACTCACCCCGCCCCACTCCCAAAACAGATTCCATCTAGAGTTGGGGAACTGGGAGGGGAAGGAAGAAAGGGGGTGCAATCAGTTACCCTCCCTGGGCACCTGACCTGGAAATAGCCTGGGAAGGGACAGAGATCATTTCCCAGGGATGCACTGGGGTCCTCAGGATCCCCTGTTGACCCCTGCATCACCTGCCAGACTGTAAGGTGGGGGGGGGAACGGTGCTATCAGCTACCTCAGGAAGCTGGGAGGCATTTGTGCATCCTCTAGGAGTCTCCCTTCTGAGATTTCCTGATCCTTCACCTAGAGGAGGTAGTCATCCAGGGGTGCAGTGATTCCTCATTCAGAAATTCATTGTGCTACAGAAATTCTTGGTGGCTTTCGGGGCAAGTCGCCGGTATTTGGCCCCTTTGTGAGTTGGTGAGATCTTAGAGAGTCCAAAGAAAAGTGGGTAAGGATGGGATAGAAGGCAGCCTCTAGGGAGATGAGGGTAGCTGGCTCTAAGATTAGAAGGCTGGGCTGGAAAGGGGAGTTTGGAGCATTTAACTTGGGGAACTTTTTAGTCACAACTGCTGAGGATGATCTCTGGGTATTCTTGTAACCGCCACAGGTGGCACTTGGCTAGAACGGGATGTGTATTCGCCCTGGAGCTAGATATGGATTCGAATCTACACTCTGCTGTTTACCAGCAGCAGTAGGACACCATCAAGTTCCATAACCTCTTCATGATCGTTCTCCTCACTACTAAGTGGGGGTGACGAGTATTGCTATGGGTATTAAATGACTCTTGATCTATGCAGGGAATTTAGAACAGCACCCACCCAGAACACAGTAAGTGCTCAATAAATGTTAGGCATGATCATTAAGGTCAGACGGTGAGTAGAACTTTCAAAGAGCTAGGTTTGAGAGCCTGGGACTCCGTTGCCAAGGGAGATTAGAGAACCTTTTCAAATATGGGAGCTCTAGCCCCGGGAACTGTCCAGAAACAGTCTTGGCGTCTGCCTTTTCCCCAGCTCACTCCTCTGCCAGGGAAACCCACCCCCAAGTAACAGGGGCGCCTTGGTCCCCTGAGTCTCTGGCTCGTCCACGTCTCCCGCGCGCCTCCCCAGGGCCTCCCTCGCGCCGCTCCACACCTGTCAGCCTCACTGTAGCCGGAGCCCCCGGCCTCAGCTCCAACCCCTTGGCGCCCGGGGTCCAGGCTCCGGGTGCCTTGCGTATCCGCCCGCCTTCCCCTCCCGCCCTGGCTGCTCTCGTAAACAAAACCCGAGCGTTGGGGCAGCCCAGCCGGCCGAAGCGTGCGGGAGCTCGCTGGGTGCAGTGTTAGCGCGCCCGGGGAGCCCCGGGAGAGCCAAGGGGTGATGGTGGCGGCCGTAGCGGCAGTGGCTGGCGGCTGGCGGCTGGCGGCTCAGCTTTGTTTTGAATAGATGAAAGAGGCCACCTACACAGTAACCCAAATTACGAGACCTCCCTCCTCCCTATCTCACCGAATCAAGAGAGGAGGGGAGATGGGCGTGGAGGGAGGGCGGGCGGCCAGGAGGCGGAGGGCGGAGGAGGAAGAGGTTGAGGAAGGGGGCCAGTTGCATCCCACTTTCACAATGGGAAAGTGAAACGCACAAGCGCACCCAACCTCTCCAGCTCTCCCCGCCTGCCTCACTCCCCTCCCCTCCGCGCCTCCCCGCGAGGGCCAGCGCTGCACAGAGGAACTCTCCGGAGAAGGAGGGCGAGGAGGAAGCGGCACCGGAGCGCGCAGGGCTTGCCGCCGCCGCCGCCGCCGCCGCTGCGCAGCCTGCCGGAGCGAGCCCGCCGCGCGCCGCCCTCCCCGCTCTCCTTCCCAGGCGAGCCGCGGGGATGGGGCGGCCGCGGAAGCCGGAGCGCGCGCAGGAGCCGCCGCCGCCCGCGTCTCCATCGCCGCGCGCCTGAGTCGCCGTCGCCGCCGCGCGCCCTGCCCGGGGGCGACCCCCCCAGCCCCATGGAGGTCTCCCGGAGGAAGGCACCGCCGCGCCCCCAGCGCCCCGCCGCACCGCTGCCCTTGCTAGCCTATCTGCTGGCGCTGGCAGCGCCCGGCCGGGGCGCGGACGAGCCCGTGTGGCGGTCGGAGCAAGCCATCGGAGCCATCGCAGCGAGCCGGGCGGACGGCGTGTTCGTGGCGAGCGGCAGCTGCCTGGACCAGCTGGACTACAGCCTGGAGCACAGGCTCTCGCGCCTGTACCGGGACCAAGCAGGCAACTGCACAGAGCCAGTCTCGCTGGCGCCCCCCGCGCGGCCCCGGCCCGGGAGCAGCTTCAGCAAGCTGCTGCTGCCCTACCGCGAGGGGGCGGACGGCCTCGGGGGGCTGCTGCTCACCGGCTGGACCTTCGACCGGGGCGCCTGTGAGGTACGGCCCCTGGGCAACCTGAGCCTCAGCTCCCTGCGCAACGGCACCGAGGTGGTGTCATGTCACCCGCAGGGCTCGACGGCAGGCGTGGTGTACCGCTCGCTTGAGAAGAATCGCTGGTACCTGGCTGTGGCTGCCACCTACGTACTGCCAGAGCCCGAGACAGCGAGCCGCTGCAACCCCGCGGCGTCCGACCGCGACACGGCCATCACGATCAAGAACATAGAGGAGCGCAGCCTGGCCACGGAGGAACTGGGCCGCCTCAATCTGAGAGGGGGCGCGGGCAGCCTGCACTTCGTGGACGCCTTTCTCTGGAACGGCAGCGTCTACTTCCCCTACTATCGCTACAACTACACGAGCGGCGTCGCCACTGACCTGCCCAGCATGGCGCGCATCGCGCAGAGCAACGAGGTGCAGTTTCAGGGCCAAGCGGCCCTCGTCTGCGGCCATGGCCGCCACCTGCTCCTCTCCTCCAGCCTGGTGGAGGCCCTGGACGTCTGGGCGGGCGTGTTCAGCGCGGCCACCGAGGAGGGCCAAGAGAAGCGCTCCCCCGCCACCACGGCACTCTGCCTTTTCAGGATGAGTGAGATCCAGGCGCGCGCCAAGAGGTGCAATTGGGACTTTGAGCCGACCCAGGCCAACTGTGTAAGTCTTGCCCCCGGGACGCTGCCGGGAACGCTCCAGCTGGGGATCCGCCGCCGAGGCGGAACGGGAGGGAGGACCGGGTTGACGTTTACCAGGTCTGGGATTCACACAGACAGGTGACCAACCGACGACCATTCGCACAGTCTCCGAGGCCTCGGAGACTCTAAAGCAGGGCCAGAGATCCCCAAAGGGAATGTGAAAAGGGAGGTGGCGAGGGTAGGAGTTAGGCTCAAAACTCTAGTTACTGCATCCCGGTGCCATCCTTTTCTGTCCCAACGTGGACGCTTGTTTGGGACCGAGCCTCCCCACCCAGCCCCACCCCTTCCCTTCCCTAATCGCTTCCTCAGGTGTGTGGTCTTAGCAGGCGTGAGGCTTTGACCCCTTTCCTCAACATGGTTACCAAACACAGTGCCCTTGGCAGAGAAGCCATTGAACCTAAAGGATTTGCTGCCACACCCCAGGCTTTGTGAACCCCCGCCACGCAACACATGTGATGTGGTCTAAAGAGTTAGTAGCCTGCTGAACATGGGGCAAAGCCAGCCTGGAAAAAGAAGCTCCTGTGTGGTGGCACAGAACCCTCAGCGCGCGACCCAGTGCAAGGGGGCGGGGCTGTGGTCTCTAGCGGGGAGGAGAGGTTGGGAAGGTAGAGGTGGCTTTGTGGGTAAAAGCCTCACCCTGGAGGGGAAAGCGAGAGAAAGTGTTGGGGTGCTACAGGCAGTTTCTGGGATCCAGGTTGCCTGATTAAATAGTGGGGCTCAAATGCACCACCCTTGTGTTGTACCTATCAGGCAAACAGCACAGGTTTCCCTTGTGTTCCTAGGGCAGCCACAGCTTGACTCTTGAGATTGGCATTTCTTTGACTGGAAAATAAAGCGGCGGTTCAAGAGGGTCCAGTTGATGGGGATTAGGGAGCCATTTTGCACTTCTCGGAGCCCGTTTTCCTTCCAAGGCTGCTGGCACATCAACTCCACATATGGCTCCTGAGAGGGGACCCTGCTGAGAGCCCCCTTTATAACTGGACAGAAATCAAAGAGCAGAAATTAACAGCTACAGGTGTTGCCATTGTTTTGGTATACAATGCATCTGAGAGGAAGGAGAGAAGTCTCCACTTGCAGAATGTGTTGTGTTGGTACAGTTGTTGTGTAAGCATATAGGGGAGCACTGGCTGTAGGTATATTAATATGTGTATAGAAAGACACTCCCACCCCCACCCACCCCTTTCTCTGCAAAGTCCATCTTACCAAATATTAGCTGTATTATTTGGGAAGGAAAAAAACAGGTCCTTTGCCAGTCTCCTTACTTAGAATGGTCATTTGCTTCTTCCTCCTTGCCTATCAGTTGTGCTGCGAAACACACAGAATGCCTTCATTTAGTTACTGGTATGATTTTTTTTTAAGCATAAATGACACATAATATGTCCTAAATGACTTCATGTAATTTAATATGTAATATCTGTCTAATTAGGTCTTTATAATCTAATAGTTCGAGTTTGGCAAAAAAATCATCACCTTCTACTTCTCTGTTGAAAGACTTAAAAATACTCCCCAAATATGACTTGGTGTCAAGCTTTAGGCATACTTGGTCTCTGGGGTTAATGACAAGACAGCTCAGAGGCCCACAGCAGGTAATAACACTGGAAGTCCAAGCTTTGCCATCTGACAGCTGTGTAGATGTGCGGAGCCAAAACATTTCTCTTGACTGCCTCTCTCTACCCATTGGGTTCTGGAGGACTGAGTTCCCTTCCAAACCCAGCAGGCATCCTGAATACACTCAGAATCCACGTTTTTGGCTCAATCAGGTGTTCCTACTTCTGCGAGGATGAGGAAGGGAAGGGGCAGTTGGAAAGCTGTTTATCATCTTCACGGGAGCTTCTGGAAAAGAGCTGCCCCTTGGAAATCAAGCAAGGGATAAACACATGCTGCCAAAAATCTGGAATTGGAAAAAGAAATAATTAAAAGAAGTCCCTCCACCGCATTTCTTGCTGCTGTTATTTATCGAGAACTCCCAGTGTGCTCAGAGCTGTGTGTTCTCAAAGACAGGGTCTCTACCCCCTGAGCTTGTCATCCAAGTTAAAGAATATACTCCGGTTCAAACAATAGCATGTCATGGCTGCACAGGTGGGAGCTGAGAGTTTCGCTTTTTCTTTTTTCCCCCTCATTTAAGTAAATTCCTTGCTGCTAGTAGATATTAAAAAGCCTTAATGGAATTGAATTTCAAGAGGGGTGTTTGAATGAAAAAAAAAGTGGTAGTTTTGATGAAAAAGCTGACAATTTTCTAACCTATTAAACAGGCAGGTAAGATACTTAATTCAACAAATATCTGTTTGACGTCTGCTAGTGTAAGCAACCCTCTGTGCTGGGTGCCACTGATGTTGCCACTGAAAGGACAATAGCAGGTTGCAACCCCGTTTACTGGGGTCATGGGATCCGTGTGCCCCCGTTTGTCACTCAGAACAATGATGTCATTTGGATGGCATTTGTTCTGTGTTGTGTTTTCAGGTTTCGAATGTGTTTTGGAAAAGGCATGCTGAATTATAGGTACCTGAAACAGGAGACAGACTTGAAACACTCCAGAGGGCCCTCAATAGATTCCAACAGTGATTCCCTCCGAGCAGACACAGTAATGTGAACAGTAAGCCACAGGCAGCGAGGCACAGGCGGCCAGATTTGCTTGCCTTCACCCTCTCCTACTAGATGGCTCTCTCTTACTTTCCATCATCAGTCAACCATGGGCAGCAAAGTGACAGGAGCGACTGGGCTGTGTTCTCGTTTCTTGGTGTCCTTACCTCATGTTGCTCATGCCCTCCCCTTCAGCTTCTCTTGCTGAGGATTAATTTGTGCGCTGCTTGTGCAGTGAGGGTGTGCCACTCAGCCTTTTACACACTGGGCCATTACTTTTTCTGCCTTGAATCCCCTTTCACAACTCTAGCAGGTTGGCTGCAGCCGGCGAATGTGCCAAGGCAGCCGGTTTCTGTAGACCTTAATAGAGAATAGTCCTATAGCAATCATCTAATAATCCCAAGAAGTAGCTGCACAGCACTTCACCATATATTATTTGTTTTGAGCCCCTCATCAAGTCGGAGGTTGAGTCTGTGAGGAGCACTCCCACTTACCTGATGAGGAAGCTCAAAATAACAAAACAGGTAGCAGGGCCCTGCAGCTTAAACCCAGATCTGGCAATGTCTACTTGTGTGTCCTTTCCGCCACTCTGGTGCTTCTCAGACTTTCCCTTGAAAGTCTCCTAATCAAAAAGGTAGCAACCAACCTCCCCTAGGATGTGGGGTGGAGACTGGAGGGTGCCCCTTAAAGTGTGTTTTAAAACTTCATGTGATTTGTTTTTTTCATTCTATTCCATGGCATATCTGTGTGCCTGGGTTCATATTTTTTTAAAAAATGAATGTTTTAAATTATGTACAAGTTAATGAATTTAACTTCCTCCCTCTCTGAGCTCCTGCTACCCCTGGCATACCAATGCACTCATAGAAAGTGTTTGTACCTGAGTTTTGAAGTCTGATTGTTCCAGATTTGTTTGGCTCCCATACATAGTTGGGGCCTGGGATTGCTTATGGTTTAAACATGGTGGCCACCCCTTCTGTAGACACCGAGAGTGACATGTTTTCTTATCCTGTTGGCCAACTGGATTGACTCTTCTAGTTCATTCTACCCCTTGTGAGGAGATACACCCACTTCTTCCACACTCAAAGAATTCCATAGCCTGACATAATTTCACTGTCATGCAGACAACCGCAAAACGCTCACATGCTCTCCAGCAGACAGTAATCCAAGACACTTCTCGCTACTGCATGCAGAAGTGACGTCCCAGGACCAGTGCAGCCTTCTTGACCTCAAAACCCACAGTCTTCCTGTTATGTTTATTCCTTCTTTAATTTCTGTTATGATCCTGTCTAGCCATTTTGAAATCTATAGACTAGATGGTGACTTTTATCCCCATATATACATCTGATACGCAAGGGTGGATTTTAAAAGCCCAACACCCACTTAGAGGGAAAAAGCAATCATAGCTACTATCTATTGGATAGCTATTACGGCCAGGCTTTGTGTTGAGCACTTTACATGCCTTATTTTTGGTTGATTCTCACAGTCATCCGATGAAGCAAGACAGTAGTTGTGATTTTGTAGATGGGAAAATTGAGACCTGGAGAGCTTTAATAGTTTCCACAGTCGATAAATGGCAGAGGATTTAGAACCTGGGTAGTCTGCCTGAAGGACCTAGGCTTTTAACCACTGCCATAGACAGTCCAGGATCGTGACCATTGGGATGGTGGAGGAAGCTAGTCCCTTCAACTGCTCTGATAAGATCAGCTCATGTACAGACATGAGACGATGATAGGACAGAGGGTCCTTGACTGTGAACTGAGTTTCTGGGTTTGCATATTTGACCACCTGAAATTCAAACACTGGGAGGGTTGTAGTTCCTAAGCTGTCATCTTCTAGATGTTGTTGGCATTCTGTTTATTTAGGTTTATCCATGATCTTGGAGAGATCTATAGGGCCTCAAGGGACGGCTCCCAGTTTTCATCCTTGGACACAACCTAGCTCAAAAAGTAAATCCAGAGATCTCAGCGTAAGTCTTAAAGGCACTTTGGTCTTTATTAGCAGCCACAATTGGTCAGGAATCTTGTAACATTTTCTTCTCTGTTGAACCCAGGGTTTCTGGTATAGTGCCTGGTACACAGTTGGGGCCTGAGAAATATTTGTTGAATTAATAAATGAAGGATCTTGTGGGATCATGTTGGAAATGTTTTCTGTACTTAGCGCAACACTTTCCTGAGTCTGGCTACCTCATTCCCCCTTAACTATTGTGTTTACTTAATGTCTGATGTGTCAGGGCCTCTTTTTCCTGAGTCCTAGGCTATCTGGCATCCTCTGGCTGTTCCCAAAAATCCCGCTCGTTGGAATAGCCAGGCTTCTGGTCTTGCCAATCTGGGAATTAACTTTGACCATACAAACCCAGCATGGCTGGAACTTCTGTGGTCTAATTTTATAACGTGCATGGTCGTGCCTTTCAGTAACAAGAGGGAAGGGCCTTATGCTGCAGGGCAGGGCTTCCCAGAGTGCAGTGCCTGGACCAGCAGCTCAGTACTACCTGAGAACTTGCTAGAAGTGCCAATTCCTGGGTCTCACATCAGACTTACTAAGTCAGAAACTCTAAATATGGGGCTGGGACTGGCAATCTGTGTTTTAACAAGCCCTCCAAGTGATTCTAATGTATACTCAGGGTTTATATTCCAGCTGAAGCATTTGGGATAAGACCTTGTCCATTTTTTCTCTTGCAGTTTAACTTACGGCCACATAAAGTGACCAAGGCATCCCACTACCTTATATCTCTGAAGCCTTTCCATTGTTGAGCTTGTAGTCTGAGTCTCAAGAACCTGTAGGTCATACTTTAATTAGCTCCTTCATTCTTGCATACAGCAGTCTATTTGCATTTCGTTCCAGGATGTGGGGGACCCTTCTAGAGTCTTCCTCTGCTCTACACCAGAACCAGTTCCATACACTGAAATTCTCTCTGAGGGTCTACTCTTTATAGTGGCAATCCTAATAAATGTCTATCGTAGTCAGGCACAGGGGGTTGCATGAAACAAAGATCTCCCTAGGCCAGCTCCAATAAGGGGAGGGGGCTTAGTGGACAGAAACGCGTGGAATCACACAGACATCTAGGACTAGGAGGGGTCCTACCGTGTAGTGGTTGCATGTACAGACTGTGGAGCCCGGGCAGCTGGGACCAAAGCTGCCACTTACCAGTTGTCTGATTGCTGAACCTTAACCTTTCTGTGCTTCGGATTCTTCATGTCTAAATAGGCATCCTATTTGCTTCATAGGATTATTGTCTAGATTAATGAGTTCTTACGTCTAGGACGAACACTACTTGACCATAGGAAATGCTACGTATGTATTTACTATCCCTCACCATCCTGATTATTGATAAGAATAGGATGGGGCTCCTTGAGATGGAATTAGAAGGAGTTTCTGGACTCAAGGTAGCTTGAAGGAGCCCAGCAGCAGCACGTGATGGATGCTCATTCTAAGGTTGATGTAACTGTCTACATCACTTAGCATGGCTGCTTCCCTCAGGCCTGCTATGAAATGGTCTCTGTGTCCTCACATGTCTGCCCCTCACCCCTTCCACCTGAATGTGCCCTACCCGGCTCGATCCCCACTATTCCTCTCAAGAGCATTTAACCTTCTGCCTTGGCTACCCACTGGCAAAACCTTTCTGTATTTATTTAGTTCAAATTACCAGGAAAGAGAATAGGGTCCAAGTCATCTTTTCACCAGATTAGAACTCTTGTTCACAGTAGGAATTTGTTGTCCTTGGACCAGACGCTCACCCCTGGTCCACTCAGAATTGGGTCAAACTTGTGATGGCCCCCAGTAGGTACAGTGGGCAGATTTCCTTAGGATGGAATGATGGAAGAGCTAACCTGTGACCACCATGTTTGCCACAATAATATGGTACCATCTCTACCTCCTTTTGAGCTTCTTGGTGACCTCTACCATCCTTGGACATGTGGTGGCACATACCGTGTTTTCCCAAAAATAAGACCTACCCTGAAAATAAGCCCCAGTTAAGATCATCAGCCAGACGGACGCATTTAGAACGTTATGACGATATTCCAGAAGAAGATGACATGACTGTGTTTGAATAAATCTAGATTGTTGTACATGAAAAAATAAGACATCCCCTGAAAATATGCCCTACCGCAGCTTTTGGAGCATAAATTAATATAAGGCCTGGTCTTATTTTTGGGGAAATACAGTATAAGACCCGGTCTTATTTTCGGGGAAACACGGTAGCTTATGAAGACTGAGGCCTGCTCTGAGAAATTCCAAAGCCAGCTGGGAGACAATTTGTAGGCATCATGAGTCGAACCTGTTTGTGGGGGCAGGGGCGTGGTAATGGTAAGATTTTTTTTTTAATCAAATATACTCATAGTTTTTCTTAGTTTAATTTTCTGTCTTGATGAAAATGCTACTTTTTATGCTATTTCAAAACCAAATAGATTCTATACTAATAGTTTCATAATTTCTAAAAATTATTATTTAATTTTTTATACTGTCCCAAAATTGTGACCTATGTTCCACAGTTTCTAGTTGATTTCCATATCAAGTTGATTGTCTACTCAATAATTACACAGCATGTTCTCTTTGGGGAAGTCATGGGATTGATTTGATTCAACAATCCTTGCCCCGCTGCCCAGGCCAATGCTGTTTCGTAGAGGTCAGCAACTTTTTCAGTAAATATCAGATCATCAGTATTTTACGTGTTGCTGGCCCCACACTGTCTCTGGTGCAGTGAGTCTGCCACAGTGCTATGGAAGCATCCATGGACAACACATAACTGCACATGCAGGGTGACGTTTCAATAAGCCTTTATAGACACTGAAATCTGAATTTCATATAATTTTCACTTGTCATGGAATTGTCTGCTTTTGATTTTTTTAGCCATTTAAAAATGTACAATTCTTACCTCATGTTGGGCCATTCAGGAAAAACAGGCGGCTGGATTTGGTCCACAGGTGGTACTTTACCAACCCTTGCTGTTATGGAAAGTGTGGGAGCAAAAGAAACCTTTACAATGCAACAAGACATTGTAAGAAGAAAAAAAATTACCCACCAACCAACCAACCAACACCAAAACATGCTGTGGAAGCCCAAGAAGGGGCATCAGACTCAGCCTGGGGGGGTCTGAGAGGCTCCAGAGGTGACGCCGGAGCTGTGTCTTCAAGCCAGGTGGAGACAGCAAGAAAGGGCATTCTAGGGAGGAGGAACAGCTTGTGCACGAGGCGGGATGTTGAATACGCTTGTGAACTGCAGGCAGCTCACCCTGGCTGGGGAGTGTCCAGCAATGAGTGTGCGGCTCCAGATGGCGAAGGGCTTAATGAGACAGGCAAAGGTGGCTGCATTTTATCCTGACGGTCGGTCGTTTTCAGATTTTCCAAACCTGGCCTTTAAAATAAACCTTAACTGGAAGCCCGATATGAGAAAAAGATGAGCAAATCATCATTGACCTGCTGCTCTTGGGTGAGACCATTGCCACCCCGTGGGGCACAGAGTAAAGCAAAGGGTCAGAGGTTCCCAGCACCCTACCACCTGACCCACCCCACCCATGCCTGTCCCTGAGGCATCTCGAAGGAACTTCCAGGATACTGCTGAGCAGGGTGTTAAAACCATGGCTGTGGCTGATGGAGGAGAACAGCAGGGCTCTAAGCAGACATGATCTGATTGTGTTCTAGAAAGATTACTCAGAAGATAGAATGGATGAGCTAAGACTGCAGGCAACACAGCAGATCAGAAGGACAACTGTTGGTTCAAACCAATAATTTCTTGAATTCCTATCATGTGCCGAGCGCTGTGTGAAAATATCTCTATCAGTGGTAAATAGAGGAGACAATACACATGTAGCAAATAAAGAAATTTTATTTACGGTAAAATGACAGCAAGCACTTACTGTGTCCCAAGTGTTCTAAGCAAGTGATCCTGTGTTTCCCCGAAAATAAGACCTAGCTGGACAATCAGCTCTAATGCGTCTTTTGGAGCAAAAATTCATGTAAGACCCAGTCTTGTTTTGCTATAATACAATACAATATACAATACAATAATATAATACAATATAATATAATCAATATAATATAATGCCGGATCTTATATAAGACCAGGTATAATATAATATAGTATAACATAAATAATATATATAATATAAATAATGTATAATATAATATAAGACCGGGTCTTATATTAATTTTTGCTCCAAAAGATGCATTAGAGCTGATTGTCCAGCTAGGTCTTATTTTCGGGGAAACACAGTAAGTCTTTATCACTATTAGCTCATTTAATCCTTACCACAACCTTTTGAGTCAGGTAATATTACCTCCATTTTACAGATGAGGAAACTGAGGCACAGACTGAGACTGAGGCTATGAAGAAACTAAATAGGTGTTGGGGAAAGTTCCCATTATGGAGGTTGAGTTAACACCAGGAAGATGAGAATGGATAGTTATGGATGTCACCATGAAGAGCTGGGAAGTGAGCACTCCTAGCAGACAGGAGAACCAGGGCAAGGCTGAAAGGAAGGATGAGTTGGTCAGTTTGAAGAACAAAAGGTTGATGTGGTTGAGTATATGGAGGTGGGAAGAGGAGAGGGTTCGGGGTGGAGATTGGAGAAGGAAGCAGCCGCCCCATCCCATAGGCCGTGCAGGCTGTGGGAAGGAGGTTCTATTTCTTTCTCAGACTGTAGAAGAGCCTTTGAAGGGAAGTGAAATAATTGGATTTGAATTTCCAAATAATGGCCGCCCTGTGGGGAGTGGGTGAGAGACGGGCCCTCGTGGAAGCAGGAAAACCTGCAGGAGGCTCTGGAAGTAGTGTAGGCAAGAAATCATGTCACCTTGGTCTAGAGTGGTGGTGACACGTATGCAGAGAGACAGATGGATTCTGTGGTTTGTAGTAATCCAACGGAGGGATGCTGAACACCCAACCTGAGGTGGCAGCAGTGAGGGTGGGAGGAGGGATTGATGAAATAGCTTTTTAAGACGTAGAATTGAAAGGTGCTAGTGACCAATTAGAAGACTTTTAATTTTTGTTGATTTTTAGATGCCTTTGGGACACCCAGGAAGAGCCACTAAGCAGGCAGTTGGCAATGAAGTTAGGAATGGGGGACCTGCTCTGTACCCCTGTAGAGTGCCGAGCATGCATGACAGAGTGCCAGGCTTTGCGTTGGGCTCAGCACAGCGCTGGTTGGAGTGGATGTACCTTGAGGGGAGCGGCCAGGTCTGTCTCATCTTTGTTTCCTGGGCATCCATAAGGGCCCTCAAGAAATGTTTGTCAACTTGGGAAGAAGCTGCTGTCCATTTAGTAGAGAAGACAGTGATTATGGACAGTAAGATAAGAGCTTCCAAGCCCCTGGAGCTGTTTATAGCTGGAGTAAGAGTCAGATAGCCTAAAGGAAAGGGAATCTCCTGTGACTCCCTCACCTTTGAGACTGGATTCCTGCTCACTCACCCCGATCCCCTAACCTGGTCTTGAAAGACTCTCTTGAGAAGCATATTATCTAACACACCAGCTGTCCCTGTTTATTGCTCATTGGCACCCTCCAGGACCCCTTTCTCCATCAGTGACTAGTTTTAAAAATTAGATTCCCAGTGCTGCCTGTAGCTTCTCTGAGGTCACAGGATGCAGTACATAGCCCGGGGCAGCCAGTGGTGGTAGGAGTCACCGAGTATGTGTCAGCGTCCTGTGCTTAGCCGTATCTCCATGCCCCCAAACCAGGCGTTCCTCACCCCATGGAGCCCTTGTGCTGTGGACCTGTGGTAAAGCCTGTAGATCCCCTCTCAGAAAGTGGTTTTAAGTGCATAAAATAAAAGCAGAATTGCAAAATGAACCAATAACATTGATATAGAGATATGCCAAAATATTTTTTTCCATTTGAGGTCTAGTAATATACCTTTTTTTATTAGTTTCAGGTGTACGAAACAACATAATGATTAGACATTTATACCCCTCACAAAGTGACAACCCCCCAAGACTACTACCTTTCTGACACTGTACATAGCAATTACAGTACCATTGACTATATTCCCTATGCTATACGTTACATCCTGTGACTATCTATATACATATATATGTGCATATATATTATATTTAATTATAGTTGACATTCAATATTATATTAGTTTCAGGTGTACAGCGCAGTCGTTAGGCATTTATATAATCTATGAAGTGATCCTCTTGGTAAGTCCAGTACCCATCTGACACCCTACATAGTCTTTACAACATTATTGGTTATATTCACAAACTGTATTTCACATCCACATAACTATTATGTAACTACTACCAATTTGTACTTCCTAATTTCTTCACCTTTCTCAGCCACCCCCCAACCCCCTCCCGTCTAGCAACCATCAGTTTTGTTCTCTGTATCTATGAGTCTATTTCTGTTTTGTTTGTTCCTTTATTTTGTTCTTTAATTTTCACATATAGGTGAGATCATATGGTATTTGTCTTTCTATGTCTGACTTATTTCACTTAGCATAATATCCTGTAGGTCCATCCAAATTGTAGCAAATGGTAAGATTTTATTCTTTTTTAGAGTAGTGCTCCATTGTATAAATGTACCACTATTTCTTTATCTAATTATCTATTGATGGCATTTCGGTTGTTTCCATATCTTGGCTATTGTGAATAGCACTGCAGTAAACATAGAGGTGCATATATTTTTTTTCAAATTAGTGCTTTGGATTTCTTTGCATACATACCCAGGAGTAGAATTGCTGGGTCATATAATAGAAAAACAGCATGGAGGTTCCTCAAAATGTTAGAAATAGAACTACCTTATGACCCAACATTTCACTTCTCGTAATAGTAAACACACTAAATAGCAAATAGTAAACACACTAAATAGTAACATCTAGGAGCAGTAACTACCATAATTTCAAAGTAAAGATGAGCATAAATAATGTTTTGTACTAACTGTAATAACTATAAAATATGAAAATATCTGATGTCTTCTGGTGACAAAGTCACAGATTCAGTGAATACTACTGTGGCCTGCATTCATAATGAAAGGAACTTCTAAATTTCAGTTAGTTTCTAAACTAAAGATTTTTTTTTCATCCAATTTCATGGATTCCCTGAATTGTATCCATGAACAGTGGTTGTCAGTGCAGCCCCCACCTCCAACCGTTCATTTAAGTTACGAAGTGTTTC
Organism: Rhinolophus ferrumequinum; assembly: GCF_004115265.2. Classification (NCBI taxonomy): domain Eukaryota; kingdom Metazoa; phylum Chordata; class Mammalia; order Chiroptera; family Rhinolophidae; genus Rhinolophus; species Rhinolophus ferrumequinum. The sequence continues at coordinate 85,230,237 of NC_046293.1, forward strand.
CAAAACCAATCACATGAAGTGTTAAGTGTTGCATTTTGTTTCACAACTTATTTGATAGGCTTATTTTGACATTAGGGGGTTTATTCCCATCTGTATTTACAGATTAAGACTTAGCCAAGAATAAGTGCTCCATAAATGACGGGTGGCTAGGTGGGTGGAGAAACCTCAGAAAGGTTAAATGACTGCCCAGGCTTGTAGCTCACAAGTAGTAGAGCTTGAGCTTCAACCACCCACATAATTTTTTACTCTTGTTCTTTCTATTCTCCCATACTACCGTTGTGCTATTTTTATTTTAAAGAGTGCGAGGCACGGTCATAATCTATGCCGTTCTAATCCTGGGGAAAAACAGTCCTATTATTCTGTGGTTGGAGAACACCTAAAGTCCTTTGTTTACTTCTGAAAGTCACACTTTAAGTGCACTGAATCTGTAGACCTTCTAGGGCTGAGATGGCAAAAGCCCCAGAAACTGTCTCTTACAAGCTGCCAATGAACCATGGATGTGCTATTTAGAGAAGGCCAAGATACATGGTAGTAGGAGGTATGGGGTGATTTAGTATTGCTCCCCAAGGTAGAATGAAGGCCCAGGGCTTATAAAGGGCAGATTTTGGCTCAATTGAAGAACTCTGTAATGTTTAGGCCTATTCAGCAATGTGCCATGGTTGCCTGATGAGATATTGACTGAAACCATTTAAACATTGATCCATGCACTTGTTCATTCATTCAATAAATGTTTATTGACAACCTACTACATGCCAAATGCTGAGTTGTATGCTGCATTCAAAGTACAGAGTAAGATAAACTATTGTAGTCTAATGAGAGACAATAAATAAAATTTTATGAACAATAATTATAAATTTGTTGGAAACAAATGGAGTGCTATGATTCAGAATAACAACTGGGGTAAGGATGTGAAAATCTATAGTCATGTGTCCATGAGGAGGTGACACTGAACTTGAAACCTGAAAGATTAAAAAAAAAAAAAAAACAAGAAAAAAAAAACAGGCCTACAAGGGAATGAAGAGGCGGGGGAGGGGGAATCTAGAAAAAGTAGCAGGTGCAAAGGCCCTGAGGCAGAAAGATGGCAACATGTTAAAGAGTCTGAAAGAAAGCCCCTGTGGAAATGGAAGCAGAGCACAGGAAAAGAGTGATGAGGAATAAGTTTGAAGAAGTAGGCAGGGACTGGCTCATGTAAGACCTGGGAGCCATTGCATTTAATTCTAAGGAAGCCATTGAAGAATTTTAGGCCATGGAGTAACATGACCTGTTTTGTATTTTAAAGGATTACACTAGATGGAGACTAGATTGTAGGTTGAAAGAGAGACCAGGAGGCTCTTGGAATAGATCAGGAGTGAGATGATGGGGGCTTGTGCTGGACGGAGACTATGGAGATGGAGAAGATAGACTTGAGATTGTTGGGTAATTCAAGTGCGAGTTTTCATGTTTTAGATGTGAGGAGTGATGGAAAGAGCAGTTGGTGATTGGGGGTGCTGTTTACCATGATGAGGAAGCTGAGAGAGCAAAATTGAGGGAAGAAATGTCTGGATGACCATTGTACAGCAACTCTGAAACCTTGTGCTAGATTCCACTGGTTCTCAAAGGGGATGATGCCATTCATTTAGGGGGTATTTAGAAATGTGGGGAATGGAGCTTTTGCAGTAGTCCACATGGTGGGGGAGTACTGTGGCATGTTGTGCACAGGAGTTAGGGATGTTAGAAGTCCTGCATCAGGCAGTGAAGAAATGTCCCATCTAGAATGCCAGTGGCTTCTTCGTGGAAAAACTGGTGGACTGAGTCTCTTTCAACTCTAAGAATCTAGGGAAATGCATTTTCCACACTATCAGCCATTCATATATTTTTGTGAATTATCTGAGTCAGGTTGACTTTTCATAAGTCATTGACTGAAATTAGCCATAGGGTAGGGGATGGAGATTTAGATGGGAGATGGGGCATAAAGCAGGAAAAGGGAAAGATAAATCTTGGAGAGTGGGCTTTGGTGGTAGATAGGGAGGGCTTGGAGGCTGGAGGACACTGGAGCCCTTGGAAGGAGGAAAGCAGGTGGAAGAGCCGGTGACAGGATGTGACATATAAATTTTGCCACTTTGTGTGTTTCCTGTGGCTGTTCTGCATGCTGCCAGATGCTTGCCTGGTGTAGACATGCCTGCCCAGTAGTGTCCCCAAACGTCCCTTCTCCATTCCTCCTGCACACTTTGAACTTTTTCTTTCCATCATCTGGGCCCCCAAAGTAAATGTGTCCTTCGGATGATCAGAGAGATGCCATGAATGTAGTCAGAACCCGATCAATGCTGTGTGCTCTAGAAGGAAAAGAGGCAGGAGCCTTAATGGCTAATGAAATCACTATCTAACTTGGGTGAATAATTGTTCTTTCTATCTCTCTAGCTTGATAAAGATCATTTTCTAAATATTTTCACACATGATTTCATTTGTGCCTCCCAACAATGCTAACAGACAGGGCATGTATTTATTAGTGTGTCCATTTTACAGATTTCTTCCTTGAGGATCAGGGATTTAATTTGCCAAAATCAAGCAGCCTGTAAGGCACAGGGCAGGGGCCAGAACTTGGGCGTAGGGCTCCTATTGAGGTTTCTTAACTGCCATAGAAAGTGATGAAGAAACTGCTTCAAAGTAAGTGTATACCTAAGGATAGCAGAATACAAAATTAGCTGCCCAAGAGGCATTTTATCAGTGTGTAAGAAGTTCACGGGCACCCAGCTGGTATTTGCCCTGTCCTCATAAGGAAAAACCAAAATAAGAGTGTTTTTAATACCTTGGAGGTAAAAGACTTGACTCTTGCTGGGTCCCCAATATTTGAGGCCCTACTTTTGTGCACATTTCCTCCAGCTGCTTCTGTAATAGTTGCTACGTGGCTGTGAACACCCTGCATGAGCCTTGATGAATCAGGCCATCTTTTGCATGGTAGTGGCAGGGTCACAGTGTTACTCCACTCTAGAGGGTGCCATTCACACCCTAGAATAGATGACTGGAGCCCCCTGGAGTTGTGCAGTACACACTGAAGGTGTTTATTGTTGACGGAAGATAGCATGAACGAGGTCAAGCTGTTTCCCTCATGATATGGCCACTACTCTCTGTACACTCATACACACACATGCACGTACGCATGTACACACACACACACACACACACACACACACACACACACCACCAGCGCTCACCCCTTCTCAGTAGTCTCGGGTCTACTTTGGTATATCAGGCCCAAGGCTCTCTCTTTTTCAGTCCAAACATCATGTGAAACAAGGTACCTATTTCCTCAAACTGAAAAAAGTTTTTCTCTCAGAACAGGCTGAAGTGTAGGCGTGACGTTACAGTGAGACATGGCAGCAGGAGTAGCAGAATGACAACTCTGAGGGAACCAAGAAAGCCCAAAGGGAAGACAAGGTTTAGAGTGAAATCAAGATTGGATTTTGTCATGAAAGGCAGAACTGGCAAAAGCATCATTACAAGGCATTAACCTTGTTACACACAGACGAACAAGCAGAGGCTGGGATTCAGAAATAAATTACACATAATAAACTAGACAGAATAGGCTGAGAGCAACATTAACGATTATGCCCTAAGGGGAGAGAAGGGCAAGATAGAAAATAAACCAAAAAAGAGTAAGAATAATCTCTGGACACAGGGGGCCGACTGCACTATTCCCCACCTCCCTTTTTGTGCTTGGCTCCCTAGGTATTAACTTCACTTTTGTGAGGAGGTTTCTCTGGGGCCTGTCTTTCTTTTGTTTTCATTTGCTGAAATGAACATAAGAAAGCCATTGAAAGGGCTTCCCCCCACCCCCATTCATGGGGACCTGTCCATTTCTATGTGTTTCCAGCACAAAAGAATCCATTTCCATTCAGCCAGAGCAGCCCTTAGGGTTTACATGAGGTCCAAGCCCGCTCTTTTCTATTTTCTTCCAGGCTCACTGCTGTAATTGGCTGCACAGTCCTGACTCTGGCCAGCGGCCTCAAGGGTGAGACGAACAAGCACTTTTCCAGCTGCTGGTCCCTCATAGCTGAGGAAGAGCTAGGGTCGAGTGCCAGGTCCAACAGCCACGACTCTCATTTCTTGCACAGTGACTTGCTTTGGTTTGCAGGTGACAGAATACCTAAATAAGAGCAGCTTAAACTATGACATCTATTGTTAACTTAGTAAAAAGTTTAAGAGTTGGAAGTCCGTGCTCAGTCTTCCAACTGTGCTCAGTCACAGTCTCAAGAACCGAGGGCCTTTTATCAGTCCCCTGCACCAAACTCAGCATGTTAATTTTCATCGTCTATCTTGAATGCCATGGAGACAAAATGGCTGCCACCATTCTGTGCGTGATGGCCTCACACAGCTGATTTCAAACGGAGGACGTGAGGGACGAGGGTAAATGGGCTTACCTTCAGAGCCTCCTCTTCTCAAGGAGGAAGCTTATTCTCAGAAGCCCCTCAAGTGGACTTCTTGTATCTCACTGGCCAGAAATGGGCCACACGACCACTGCTAGATTTAAGTGGTAGGAAAGCAAGTATCCAGCAATGGGGAATAAGATTGGTCCATCCAAATTGGACCATTACGTTTGGCCCAATCCTGGTTTGCCCAGGCTTGGGTTTATTGTTACCTGAACACAATTATGGTTCTTGTGGCAAAGAAGGTGGGCATACTGCAACAATTGGTGTTTTTAAATAAGGTAATGATAGCAAACATAGATTGCATGTTATTATGGGTTAGACACTGTTCTAAGCTCTACTGGGGCTTGCATACCAACTCATTCAGTCCTCGTAATGACTCTATGGCATAAATGCTATTACATCACTTCCATTGTATAGAGGAGGAAAGTAAGTCACAGCGAGGTGAAATCATGTTACTTAGCTAGAAAGTCATAACGCCAGGATTCAAATCCAGGTCCGGCTCACTACCCTACACTGCTCCTATTAGACAGGATGATAAAAAGTACTCCAAGTGGCACACAGTGAGTACATGTTACTGGTAATAATACCAGCTAACACTCATCGACAGTTATTATTACTGCCCTCATTATTCTCATCTTCATAACCACCGTATTAATCAGGTTTCATTAGCCTTATTCACAACTGAGAAAGCAAGCTTCCGAAGCGTTAAATACATTGCCCCGGTCACCCAGCAGGTGAGAACCAAGGTCCAATAGGAACCTAATGCCTCTGACCCTTGATCCCAGGTGGTTTGTTCTTTGCCTCCAGCTCTCCAGTATGGGAACATTGATGTCATGGCTGTACCACTTACCTATGCTGTTCATCCAGGACTTCATTTGGAAAACTGCAACTACTGAAGAGCAGTCAAAAGTCAGGGGAGGACCCTAGAAAGGCTGCGGCCGTAATTTGGAAGCAATTTTCTCCTTGTTCCCTTTCAGCTTCTGAGCTGCCTTTTTGTTTGTTTCTTTCACAAACAGAATGTCTCAACCCACCTCAGCAAAGGCCACCTGTGACATGATGGTTCTTGGCTTATCAGAATAGCTACGGTTATTAAGCACCTACTGTATACCAGTCATGGGAGTCCACTGTCCCTCTTGGTCCTTGTGGAAGGATACGCAACACTCCACAGCCATTTGTCTTTCTGTGTCATGAGATGAAGGAGCATGTAGTCTTCTAGCCAAAGACAGTGGTGTTAGAGAATTCTAAATGCTCAGGCAGAGGTGCTACCCAGTTCTGAGTTAACCTCTCTGTGCTGCTCAAATATTTAATAAAAGTTATAGGCATTGTTGGCCGATGTTAAGTTTGAACAATTCGGGTTCTATTTTAAAGCCAGATGTGTGGTGTGGTTTTATTTTTGTAATTTAAAGGTCATCCGATTTTTCTTCTGCTCCTAGTCATGAGGCATCCTTATCTAAACAGTGATCTGTTGTTCTGATTCATAGACCCAGAGATTTTTTTTTTCCTTAACTTTAATTTTAACAGGACAGTTCCTCATCTTCCCCAACTGCATGAAAAGTATCTTTTAACGGGAGGAAAAATCTCTAATGGGCTTTCTAAAAATCTTCTTAAACTGAGTTCACTATGGAATATTTTATGTAAATAAGTCACTTTCTTCCTGGGTTATGACATCTTTTCCTTGAAAAGTGATCATGGCATTGGATAAATCCTTGCTAGCTTATCTCTCCCTCGCAGCGCAACTTCAACAAAGAAATGTAGACAGCACTTTTAAAGGCTTCAGAAATCAATTTAGTCCACGGATCCATTCAGTGTAGATGTTAATGAAACTTGGTGGGTTAAAAATAATGAATATTTAATAAGACATAAATTGAAAGACATAAACACTGTTGGCAATACTATAATGAAGTTAATAAGTCTTAGCCTCCCCCTGCCCAGCTCCCCCCCCCTTCCAAAACGGGGTGACTTCAGGCGTTGTGGTGATGCGTACTGAAGTTTGCCAGCTCTCTCATTGGCTAAAACTTAAATGTGACTTTGAAAACCTTAATACAGTTGGGATCTGGGCTCTGGCAGATAAAGTGTGCTATCACACTGTGTTCAGTAGCTACAGACGGCAACGACTCTTTCTAGCTACATTATCTTCCAGAGATTTGTGTAACAAACTCAGTTTCCTGCCGTTGAAGGCAAGAAGCAGCATGAAACACTTCATGCCTTTAAACAAGAAATGGAGAGACGTTTCGGTCAACACTCTGCTTTATTTAAAGAGGGGCTTTCGTTGACGATTAGGAACAAGCATGTGATTATAAGTGCTCAAAGTCTCAGCCCATTTACCGTATTTTGCCTTGTATAATGTGCACCTTTTTGTGCAATTTGTGAGGGAAAAATAAGGATGCGCATTATACATGGGTAGTGCTAATTCCGTATCTATATAAATGTTTTTAATTATTTTGTTTGTGCTTATGAGTTAAAAGTGTAACTCTAGAAATCAATAACGATATCCATATGCAAAATAATACCCTGGAATATGAAACTCGGTTTTATTGAACGAAGAGTTCTTGGCCTTCTATGATGAGTAAATATCGTGAATTTGTTATCGGTACATAAAACTTCTTATACTTTGTATCTGTTCTCGTGTTTTGTAATTATTTGTTACATACAATTTCTTATACCATAATATGTTAAAAAATAAATGATAAAATTCCTTTATAATACAAAAAACAAGTACCTAAATGTAAACAAATAAAAACTTGAATTAAAAAATTAAAATGAAAGATTTTTTCCCCTGAAAGTTTGGGCTAAAAATGTGGGTGCACATTATACATGGGAGCGCGTTATACACAGCAAAATACGGTAAATGCCTTCAGATGGGAGTTATGCTTTTTCTTTCTTCTTGGAGAGCATCAGCACCAGGTCCAGCCCTCATGCTGTTTCTCTTTAGCTCTGTGGCTCTGTCTTTCCCACCATCCAGGACCATATCTTTTCCTCTTTACCCTCCGAATTACCCTGTCTTTGTGCTTCACATTGCATCCTTCTTGTAAATCCAGAATCCCTCCTCGCTTCCATCACACCCAATAGGATGGTCTGCCTGGCATCTTGGGAAATGGCTTGTTTAACATTGCCGAAGCCAATCCCTAGCTGAAACAATTTGCAGCAGGAGCCTGCAAACAGCCAAGTGTAAGATTGTCTCCCTCCCAATTCAGCACTGGGCTTTCTCTTGGCAATAAAGTGGAGCTGGGTTTCATATATCAGCTGGGGGAGTGTTAAATGGATGGCTAGCTCACTGCTGGCAATCAATACATGTTAATACATAGTAAACAAATGGCTTTCTATGGGTGAGGCAAGCATGGTGATTTTGCAGACAAAAAGGATAAAAGGTTGTTCCTGGGAATCTTGTCTAAGAAAATACATTTGGGGCTCAAGTAGGATCCTTCCCAGGTGAGCAGAAGTGACAGTTAATCATCATGAGAATGATCACTGTTAAAAATTACCTTTTTTTTGTTTTGTTTTTTATTTGTGCGTTTGTGTGCATGTTCAGAAAGAAGATAAACCTGAAAAGGTCCAACCAATCGCATCATCTACCTTGATCCATTCCGACCTGACATCTGTTTATGGCACCGTCGTAATGAACAGGACAGTTTTATTCCTGGGGACTGGAGATGGCCAGTTACTTAAGGTTGGTTTTCTGTGCCTTCTTCAATGTCGATTTTAATAGTGATCCATTCTATGCTTTCTAATTTTTTATTTGTTATTTTTTTTTGTTACTTCTGGGTTATATACAACACCACACCAACTTCTTTGTGAACTCCTCAGTGACCCCCAGAAATGGCCTGAAAGAAATTTCTAGAAATTTGTATGTATTAACCTTCCTAACCATGTAACAATGCACCTGCCACCTTGTTTCCCAGCATGTGCAAAGATATTTCCCCTTCCTGATTCATAAGGGTCTGGCCTCTACCCCTTCCCTGACTCACCTCCCTAAGACATTTAACCTTTTGGTTCTCTCTCCTGTGTAGTGGAAATGTGCAAAGCACCTGATTTCTCAGAACTTCAAAGAGATGAGAGATTATAGGACTTGAAAAGGGGAAAAAAACAGGTGTTCCTCCTCTCCAGCCCACTTGCCACCCACAGAGGGGGTTTGTTTTCTGGCCTTTGTACCCACACACACCACAGAGAAGTTAGAAATCTGAAATCCTTTGACACTGCTCTTGACGTTTATCTCCGAGGCCTACATTTTCCACTGTATGGATGTACCACTGGTCAGGTTGAGATTTTTTATTCACGTGGGGGAGGGGCAGTAGGAAGGAGGAGAACTTGTCTGAAATTAGACAGTGGTGATCGTCTCAATTTCATCAGCAAGCATTTATTGAACACCGGTGGCCTCCACCAACATTTGTGGTCAGGATCTGCGCTATTTCTGTTCCCTAGGCTGATATCGCTTTGCCTCTCTGTAGCTAGTCAATTTACTGTCAGCTCAGTTTCTAAGTTGAACATTAGTAGATTTGTTTTCTCAACTGATCTCCCACTGATAACTAGCTGTGTGACTTTGGGTAAATCGCCTCACCTCTCTGAGACTCCATTTTCTCATCTGTAAAATGCGATTGTGTGAGACAACCTGGAAAACCCCTTCCTCTTCTGATGGTCTCCAGTTCTGTCTTCTGTGCACTTATACCCCACTCTAACCAAACCTGTTTGCTTACTGTTCTCCAATTGTGCATTGTGTAGTCCTGTCCCCACACATTTGCTCACACTGTACCCCCTTCCTGGATCGCTTTCTTTCTTTTTTCTTTTCTCTGCTTTACTGAATCCTGTGTCTCTGTGCTTTGGCTCAGCTCAAACTCCACCTTATCTTTGAGGAGTCCTAAGCCTGTAGTGACCACGTTTCCCCCTCATCTCCTGACATACTCATTATCTGTAAATGTCTTGCTTTGATGCCTAACCTTTTCTCTTGTGTTTGTCTGGCCTTCCCAGCTTGATTTTAACCTTCTTGAGAAGGAGGCCATGAATTCCTAACAGCCTGATATAGTGCTGAGTGCCTGGTAGGCATTTGATTTAATCTGTTTTTCTTTGGAGGAAACCCAGTAACATATGGGAGAGAGTTTGTTTGTATACGCATTCTTTTAAAATATACATTGATCATCTTTCCTGTTGTGTTAGCTTTACTTCCCGGAGAAAGGTAAACACCCATCAGTCATTCTACACAAGTTGCTTGGTGCTGTGAGGTGAAATTTGTGGCTACACCAACCTGGTCAGGTTGATTGGACCCCTAATCTGGCAGAAGTTCCCTTCAATCCTTACTGGGCCTCCTCACCAATTACTTTTTCAGATTTGGGATATTTTTGATGAGTGTTTTGACAAGAACACTATTTCCTCAAAGTTGAGCTAACCAAACTGTTACATGGTAAACTGGAGGTGAAGGAACACTTGGCTGTAAATAGTTCCCCAAGGGAAGGCCTGTTTGTTCACCCCAGCAGTCTGTGTGCAGCGGGCCAGTTTTTAGAGGTGTTGTAGTACCAGAGGGGTGGGACCGAACTGCAGCTTCAAGCTGCTCAGGAGAGCTGGCTGACTGGAGTCTTCCTTTCCTTAGCATCTGTAAGAGGTACCCCTTCAAAAGCCACATCTGTGGCCTTGTTTTCAGGGTTTGAATAACAAGGATAGGTTGGTTTTTCTGTTTGTTTGGTGACTGCTAACATTTATACAGTACTTCCTATGTGCCAATCGCTCTGCATGTTCCAGCTAATTCAGTACTCTCCATGACTCAGTGAAATAGATGTACTCTTCCCATTTTACAGATGAGGGCACTGAGGTCCAGGGAAGCTGGATGATTTGCCCAAGGTCACACAGTGGCAGAGCAAGGATTTGAACCTGGAGTTACTTCAGAGACTGCACTAATATCCCTTATGACTTTGTAACCTCTGCTCCAGGCACAGGAACCATTCCCTGAGGGTTCTCTGGATGTGTGTGTTGGAGGGGAGCATGTTTGATATAGGGGTCGATGGTGGAGGACCAGTGCTCCTGGGGTGGGCCACAGCTCTTAGAGACTCAGAGAAGAATCCCAGCTTGAGAGGGAATACCTCACTGGCTCCATAAGTTCTTGGGAATTAAGCCCCACCCCCAGTTGTCCTCAGGAAGGTTGCTTGTCTCAGAGGAGGTTGTGAGGGAGGTGACATGGTCCCTCGGGGCTCCCTAGGACAGCCCAGCAATTCCCAAGACTCTCCCATGTAGCTTGTGTGCAGATTCTTGGATGTAGCCCGAGACACTACCCAGAGTCCTGAAACTCAGGACTTTGTAGATGATTTGGAAGACACAGATAATCCCCAAATCCCTTTATTTAAAAACTTCAAGCTTCTCTCTTGCCAGACTTGTCACCAGAACTGTTAGAAAAGCTGAACATTGATAGACACAAGCTTGGCTTCAAACGCTGCAGAGTAGAGGTACTAATGAGCATCGAAAAACAAAACCCAACGCAAGGCGGCCAGCCAGCTGGGGAGGAGGACAAGAAAGAGGCTTTGGATCAGCTGCAGCCTGACTCATCAGTTTCCCAGTGATCAAGAGTTGAGGCATTTTGACAGACGCCAGGCCCTGTAGTATATGCCTGGTTGGATGAGAGGCAGGAAATAGCAAGTGGTGGCCAATTGCCGTTTTTACCGCCACGCATAAAAAAACCTGACTTACTATAATCTCTGAAAATCTCATGGCGTTTTCATATAATTTGGTGCAAATATCATGTTATTTAAATATTTTTTCATTGTAAAAGTAATATATGCTCATAGAAAAAGTTGCAAAGTAGCTGGGGATGAGAGGAGAGCAAAGAAAAATTACCTCTAGTTCTATTATGTAGAGGCAACTGCTCAGTGGTCTAGATTTTTTTTTTTTTTAATGTAGTTGAGGTCAGACTCTATCCAATTTTGTATCCTTTCTTCAGTTAATGAGGGAAAATGCTTGTATTAAAGTATTATGGCAAACCTTTTGTAAACAGTATCTTTAAATAGATGTATCATATTTTATTATGTGGAAACATTATTTTGAGCTTAAGCCGAGATAGTGAGTCATTTTTTAAAGTGTCTTTAAAGACATGCACTCTTCCCAGTAACCCAGCACTACCTCCCAAGGTAAGATTTTACCGATAAGGGGAAAAACTAAAGAGTTGACAGTATGCTAATACCTGTACTACCCTTTCTCCTGCTTTATTCCTAAGTCCCTTTATAAGATTTTAGAAAAATGGAAGGAATTTAGAACTGAAAGGGTCCTTTGAGGGTATCTGATCTGCCCCCTTATTTTACTAACACGCTGTCCTAAGGGCTATATGTGCAATGACTCCCCCCCACCCCTTGCGTATTTCCTCATTTTACTTCCTTTGTGAACATGATTGCATTCATAATTTTTCAGTTGTTAGCATCTCCGCTGAGACCAAAAAATATGATCTTACTGAACTCAGCTTTTGGGAATTCATGTCACACATGTTGCATAGCCAGGACACTGAAAAGTGTATGCGTTTTTATAAACACATGCCGAATCTTCCTCCAGATTGTGGTACAGCGATCACATGGTTTGGATTCCTTTGAGTTGACTGTCGGGTACAGAAAATTATCCTTATTTCAAGGGCAGAACTGAATATTTTGAGCTTTTCCAAGTGATAAAATAAGTAATAACAGAATATGCATGAAATTTGAAATTTGTAACTTTACATATGCCCATTAACCTTTCTTGTAAGCGTAAAAGATAAAAAGGCAGTGGGTCAGGAATAATAATAATAGCTAGCATTTCTGAGCTTTTACGAGGTGCCAGGCATTAGAACCAGTGTCTGCGCGGGTCAAATCATTTAACCCTCATGAGACTATACTGTCACCATCCCATCTTTATAAATGAAAAAAACCTAAGGCTCAGAGAAGTTAGGTGACTTGCTCAAGATGATTTGAACTGAAACAAATTTTAATTACCAATGTAGTTCGGTTGTGGGACACTACATTGGTAATTAAAATGTAGTCTGTAGAGCTTGATAGAGTTGGTAGAACTAGTTTTCATTATTATTTTTTTCTAACATTGGAGTATCTGGGTTAATATTAAGATACCAGTATTTGAGGTTTCATGAGAAGGAACTGTGGCTTCTGTAGTTTAAGTTTGTTCCTATTTGGGGATAGACTTCCGTATTAGAAGAAGGAAGAGTCCTTTCTTCTTGGGGTTGCAGGTAGCTCATGGGAGCCTCTGAGCCCCGTTGGGGGCCTCTGCTTTTCCTCAGTGGGTTCATTTAGAGAAAAATGTGTATTCAAGTTGATTTTGGGAGTGTGTCCTGTGATAGGAAGCTAGTGTTGGGTTTTTTCAACATCCCTAGGAATGAAGTAAGCTTCAGGGTGGAGGAAGCCACATCATGTCCTTTCCCCCGTCCAGCAGAAAAGTACTGCTGCCCTCAACACTTTACTGCCACTAGTGGGTTTCAGTTATCCAAACCACAGAGTGAAATTCATCTCAGTTCCAGAAAGTTCTTCCTGCATTCCAACAGTAGACGAACTATGTAGTACCTGTAGAGCCTTTCTTGACTCTGGTTTTTAAAGTTTTCTAGTGAAAGAAAGAGGAAACAAGAATAATGAAATTTTATAAGGCCAAGCTCTACATGTGTATACCCACAGAATTTTCCAATTAGAAAAAGGAGACCATTGGGAAAGTAGGACAGGACCTGGGGCCGGAAGTGGGGGTAGGGTGAGGACGGCTGAGCTGAGGTAATGGACCAAAAAGTAAAAGCAGCAGGCAGTGTCAAAACTTGGAAATGGGCTCCATGGTTGGCTGTTTAGAACGTCATATGAAGCTATTTCAAGTGCATCCCCATCTTAGTCATTTCAGTTTGTGAGTTCACAGGGAGTCCCCAATTTAGAACTATTACTCCCTTGTAATCCACAAATCTAGAACTTGTGGTTCAGACTGTATGCTTCTCTTACTACTTACAATAAAATAAGTAGATTGGAAACAAGAGAGGACTTTGCCTTAATCTTTATATTTCATCTTTATTGCACCTAACTATGGATGCACATTAAATGCTATTGGTAATTACTTTGCTTCGTGTGTGTGTGTGTGTGTGTGTGTGTGTGTGTGTGTGTGTGTTTATTGGAAAAAAATAAATTAAAAGATTTGCCTGTTTGCCCTTCAACTCGTTAGTCCTGCAGAGAGAGACATAAGGAAAGAAATTTGGCATAAAATATTTGAGACTTTTGAAGACTCATGGCTTTTCCATCTCATGGTAATATTAAAGAAAAAAAGAAATAGTCTTTTGTTTAATTCTCCCCCTCCATTTTCCTCACCATGCTATCCTTCCTGTGGTGGTGTCGAACTTGTGATGCAGCTAAATGTATGGTGTGGAAGTCTCACACACCATACATTTCAGGACTGTAGTTGTTTTTTTCATTTGTTTGTTTGTTTTGTTTTCATTTTTGTATGCAACAAAAATCCCAAGGCTAGTTAATAGCCTACCACGAGGCTTCAGGAAGATGTCATCAGAAACAGTATGTTGACATGAGCTGAAATTCTCCATCGGGGAAAATTTGTTTTCTACACAGGTTTCAGCTGGAAAAATGCGAAGAGCCTTATAAAATCTTGACTACTAATAGAGTGTTTTTTTTTCATTTAATAAATATTTATTGGGCACCTTTTATGTCCCAGACACTGTTCTGGGTGCTGAGGATACAAAAGTGAACAAAACAGACAGTGCTACTGCTCTTGCGATAGGAAGAAAAAGACAGAAAACAAGTAAATGGATTAATCAATGGTAAAGTAATTTCAGGTAGTGGCAAGTGCTATGAAGAAAACAGTGGTGGATAGAGAATGACTGTGGGGTACGGTAGAAAGACGACCAGGGAAAGCTTCTCAGAGGAGGTGGCATTTGAGACTTGAAGGATGAAGGGGTATATCAGCATATACATGGCAGAGGCGCACGTTGATTTCAGATTAGATCTGTATTCAGGGCATAGCCTGGAAGCAACGGATAAAAATCCACAACAGATGAAAATCACTCGGAAGGAATGTGTGGGAATTGGATGAAGTTTCTCTTATGCAAAATTCAACCCATTTTGGGTTTCTGTGACTCATTGGTACTTCCAGCAGCACTTTACTGATCATGTTCTTTTTCCGAGGCTGCCCACCTGAACTTGAGCTGAGGAAGGAACATTTCCCTTGTTCCAGTCTTGCTGGCTTTCTTCTGTGTCGATGTTGATGTGAATTTTGCAGTTGGAAGATCCAAGTGTCCACTGGGGACCCTGGGCTGGGCTGTGGGGACGGGCGTGGGTGAGGCAGCAGGTGACATTAATAGGAATGTGAAGGAGAAAGAGGGCGTCTCGCTCCTGTCCTGTAGTCATCTGAGAGAGAGGACGACCACAGAAGCAGAGACCCCAAGGCCTCCGTGTAGCACGTTTGAGTCCCTTGTGATGAAGATGAAAATGTGTCGTTCTGTCCTCAGGGTTCTGGAGACCATTCTCTGTATAATCTAGCAAAGAGAAAAACAATTGAACCCACTCTTCTTCAAACACTTTCTAATTTAAATTGTATGCGTTTATTTTTTGAGATAATACACTGACATTGTTCAAAATGCAAAAGAACCAAGAGAATATACAGTCAGAGTCACATGTTTCTAACCTCTGGGGCAACCAGTAATACTGGTTTCTCGGATATCCTTCCAGAGATAGTCTATGTACGTCTGCAAGCAAAAGGGGAAGATAGTCTTTCCCCTCTTTTATTAAACAAATAACCTATTAAACTTATATATACATGCATATGTACATACAATGTATATGTATACAAATTTTACATATTTAATATTATATGTTAAACATAACATAAAGAGCTTTCTAATTACTTTTATGGCTAAATAGTATTTTCTCATTTGTACTATAGTTTACTTAACCTAGTCCCTGTGGTTGGACATTTAGGTTGTTTCGATCTTCTGTGTATAACACATGATGCTGCAATGAATAGCCACGGACATATACTCGTATTATTTCACATATATACGAGGGGCTGCAGGGCCTAAGGATGTGTCCCTTATAATTTTGATGGATAATGCCAAGTTACCTTCCAGAGAAGTCTCACTCCCATCATCAATAAGCGTAACAGTTTAACCCCAGCATCTGTGGTTATCAGGACGAGCTTCACTGTAGGCACTCTAGGTGGCTTGCTCAGGAAACTGGGTGATAAATCTTGGCCCATAGTGCAATTTGGTAATTATTTTCTTTTAATGCAAGAAAGAAAGATTTCCCTGCCACAATTCAGAGCTCTAGACAGACTTCTGGCCACATCTCCAATATATCAAGGAAACGAATCAAAGTTACCCGGAACTAGACCTTTCTAGTCCCTTACCCACCTGCATCCATGCTCTAAGAGTAAATAAAATAAGTCCCAATGATAACTGCAGTGCAGTTCCTAACTCAGTTAAAATGGACAAGGAGTGGTGGTGTTTTGTAAATTTTTTTTATTGAGGTATAATTGACATTATATTAGTTTCAGATGTACAATATAATGATTCAATATTTGTATATATTGTGAAATGATCACCACAAGTCTAGTTAACATCCATCACTATATGTAGGTACACATTTCTTTCTTGTGACAAGAACATTTAAGATTTACTCTTAGCAACTTGCAAAGATAGAGGGTGCCAAAAAAATGTATACACATTTTACAAAAGGAAAAAGCTATTGAAATTGTAATACTCAATATATACCAATAACAAAAGATGAATACAAGTTACGTTTGACTTCTGCAATTATTAATACAAGAGGTGCTCAAAGTGGTTACCATCCACATAATTTTAATACAGTTTTTTCCTTTCTGAAAATGTGTTCACATTTTTTTGGCACCTTCTTTATACAATACAGTATTATTAACTATAGCCACCATGCTGTAATTTCTGTAAATAATGTTATTTACTTCTTTATTTTAAAGCAAATGCTAGACAGTATGTCATTATGCATCTCCAAAAAAAAACAAGCTATGATCTTTTTCTTAAATAACCATAACCTTAACACTATTAGCTCAAGTAATTCTTTAGGGTTATCTAATACTGAGTCCATATAACAACATTTTCCTGATCAGCTCAAAAATGTCTTTTTAAAATAGTTCTTGTTCAAACTGGTGTCTGACCAAGGTTCTCAAATCACCTTTTGTTGTTGTGTTTCTCCTAATGTGGAGTGGCCGCCTTCTGTGCGCCGCCCCTGACCTCTTGAGAATGTCACTCTTTTTGTTCACCACCATTGACCAAATGAGGAAACGGAGTCTGCTGCCCATGACTGTTTCACACTGTGGCACACTGTGGCAGTTCGCTCTCTTAGTGTTGTTTGGCTTGTTCCTCTACGTCTCCTAATGCTAAATGGAAGTTAGCGCTACGGGCTTAATTCGATTCAGGATCAGCTTTATGGATGAGAACACGTCATAGATAGTTCTGCCCAGGGATGCTTCCAGCGTGAGGAATTCCTCAAGAGAAAGCTGGGCAGCAGCCTTTCTTCTCTTGTCTCACGTGAGAATATTTCTATAAATCTGTTTTTTGTTTTTAATCAGCTTTCTGTTTCTTCTCTATACAACCACTTTTTAGAACTGGATCAACTCTTTGAATCTGAGCGCCGATAAAGAACAGGAATGAGAGATGGGAAGACAAGAGCCTGGCAAGTCCACACTTGGTCAGTGCTTGCTGGAGTCTCCCTTCACTTGGTTTTCTGTAGGCCAGCGTTGTCTGATAGAACTTTCCATGTAGATGGAAATGGTCTATATCTGCTCTCTCAGTATGGCAGCCACTGGCCACATGTGGCTGGTGCACACGTGAAATGTGGCCGGTGTGACTGAGTGACTGACTTTTTAATTCATTAAAACTTAAATAGCCATATGTGGCCAGGGGCTACTGTATTGGATGGTGCAGCTATAGAGACATTTTAAAATGACTTGAGGCACAGATCTGTCGCACCTCCATTGGGATGTAACTGCTGTCCCTTTTTAAAAAGTCACATTTAATGTAGTTAGTTGGTTGGGATTGACATTTACAGAGCTGCTACTGAATTGAGTGAACAGTTCACAGGCTCTGAGCTAGCTGCACTGAATCCACGGGGCTTGACCCAGAACAGATGATGGAAGGAAGTCACCACCTCAGGACAAAGTCAGACTCGGGCTCAGGTCCTGGGAGAGGGTTCAGGTACAGGAAGATGTTCTGTGTGCCAAATTGACAAGGAGCTTTTGACTAAATAGCAATATGTAATTACTATTTAATCAAAATCAGGATATGTGGGTGCAGGCATATTATTGGTCAGGAGATGCACGAATGTTGACTTTGTCCGAAAAGAATCTCAGGTGCCAATTTTTTCTTTTAAAATCATGTGCCCAATGTCACTGCTGTACCCAGTGGTAGAGATACAGATGTAGGTATTATATTTGGATATGTGCAAACTGGCAAAATATTGAACACCTTCACTTTTGAAGGCATTGCATTGGACAATGAGATAGGTACAAAGATGAGTAAGATGTAGTCCCTACCCAAAGGGAGCTTTTAAGCTAGTAATACATTATTATCTATTGAGTATTGGTTATATGCTAAACATCTTTTGTAATGTTCATTTGATCCTTACAACAGCTGTATTTAAGTAAGGCATTATTAGCCCCATTTTAGAGATGAGTAAATTGAGGCCCCACGAGGTTAAGTTACGAGTTCAAAGCAGCCCAGCCACTTAAAGGGTCAAGCCAGGATGCAAACCTGAGCCCAAGCTACCATTATATTTCTTTAGGATTATGGTGATAGTCTCCTAATGAGTCTTCTACCAATACCTCAAACCCTGCCCTCTTACCATATTACTCCTCTGCTCAAAACCCAATTGCTCCCTCTCTCTCACCCAGTGTAAGAGGCCAAATCTTTACACCAGCCTCCCAGAACCTGTATTTCTCACCCCATTACCTCGCTGCCCAGTCTTCTCTACTTTGTTTGCTCCGCTCAAACCACACTGGCTTCCTCTCATTGTACCAGTGAGTTGCTCTTCTAAGAGCATGCTTTGTCCAGATATCTAAATGACTCCATCATCCACTGCAAGTCTGTAAATAAATGTCACCTTCTCGATGAGACCTACTCTGAACATGCATTCTCCATCTCCTTACCCTACTTTATTTTGACTTATATTGCCTTCTAATATATTTTATAATTTACATACTTTTTGTTAACTTTCTGCCATCACTCCCCTGTGTGCACGTAGGGTGCGAATGTAACTTCTATGAGGTAGGACTCCTCCCCCCAGCCCTGTTGTGTTCACTGCCATTTCCTAAACACCTAGGACATGCCTGATGCATACTGCACATTCAGTAGATGTTTACTGACTAAAGATGAAACTTAGTTTTGTCCAATTTTAAAGCCACACTTGCTTATATTTTATATACAGGGGGGGCGTGTAAAAAACTATATACACATAGACACTTTGGTCAGCATTACTCAAGCAGTAGTTTGCCGTCATCAGAAGTGTCTGGTCGCCGATGGTACCCACTTTGAGCACCTCTTGCAATTGCAAAAGTCAAACGTGACTTGTATTCACCTTTTGTGATTGGTATATATTGAGTATTACAATTTTAATAGTTTTTTTCTCCTTCTGAAAATGTGTGTGTATTTCTTTGGCACCCTCTGTGTAAGTACATACTAGTTGTTTAGGCCTATGGAGTTGTCCTGGTTACTTTAAAATGCATGAATACATGTAGAATCATATGGGAGAATCAGAGTAACCCAGGCAAATATATGTTGAGCCGACTTCCTTTAGTTTGAAGACCACTCCTGGCATAGTACTGGCAAACCTATGTAGCTACATAGTACTGGCCTCAGGTAGCTTCTCATGAGGCCAGATCAGACGTGGTCAGGAACTGTGGATGAGCTTCCAAGCTTCCATGTATGAGGATACTGCCCCATCACTGAGGAGCGCTGTGTGTGTGTGTGTGTGTGTGTGTGTGTGTGTGTGTGTGTGTGAGAGAGAGAGACAGAGACAGAGACAGAGACAGAGAGAGACTTTGTCTCCTACAAAAGCAGAAATACTATGCTTGTTATTACCAACTTTGTTGAAGAGAAACATGAGAGGGTGATTGAGGAACATGGTGTCTTAGCCAATATATGTAGTAAGAAAGGATGTGGTTTTAGAATTAAGCTGCAAGTTTTTGTCACTCTGCTATTCAAAATAGTTAACAAAAATTATATTTCTCTTTTTGGAAAAAAAAAAGGTTATTCTTGGTGAAAATTTGACTTCAAATTGTCCGGAGGTTATCTATGAAATTAAAGAAGAAACACCTGTTTTCTACAAACTCGTTCCTCATCCTGAGAAGAATATCTATATCTATCTAACAGCTGGAAAAGAGGTAGGTAGAAATACTAGTTATTGCTTCTGACTTATGAATAAGAATGGTTTAATTGATGTCATTATCTAGTAGTAAAGCTTTTACACTGAACTACCAAGTTTCAAAACTGCTGCAGGCTTTGAGAAGACCTGCAGTGGTTCACAGGCGTGGAATTTAAAACCTTACTGTCATTAAGTGAGCAAGAAATATTACCTATTTAGACAATTTTATTATCGGCTATATATTTCCAATGCCAAGTTTTTCAGAGGATGGTGTGCTTGCAAATGGGCACGTAATCAGCAAGGTGACTGAATTTACACATTTATTGTGTGGGCACTAAATGGTTAGATGCATTTATGCATATGCCCAGTGGGATTGGCTTTGGGATCTGGGGTTAATATCAGGTCACAGTCTCATACACATTCATGAACCAGGAAATATACGGCATTTGCCCTCCCTCTCTTAATTTATCTGGCTGTTTTAGTTTTTCTTCTTGCTTCTGCTCACTGATATATAAAGGATACATTTTCTTCATTTTTACAGAGCGCTTTCATCAGGGAAAGGGGAAGGAAACTAATTTTTATTGAGTCCCTGTGTACAAGTTACTCTTCTTCACATGGTCTCTCTAGACGAGAGGCATAGAGTTGTGTGCATACAGATACATGTGTAAATAAACAATGTTAAAGAAATATGTGAATGTAATGCTATAAATGTACCCTTGTTTTATAGATGAAGAGTCTGAGACTTGGAAAGGTTAAATAACTTGCTCAAGGATATATGTAGGTTAGGCCTTGTCAGAACTAGGACTTAAATTATGCCCCGATCTCCAAAGTCCATGATAAATGAGATCAAATCCCACATTTGTCAAAATTAAATAGGTCATTCTGGCACGGTGGTTTTGACCCATGACTATGGGAACATACAAAGTGCAGAGAAGATGATTGAAACCTACATAATTATATAAGGGAGGTAACCAATGCCATTGGCCCACCCCAATTTTTCATTCTTTTCCTCTCAATCGTTCTTAGGAGGATAGCAATGACTTCAGTCTCCATGGGCTGTTAGAGTCACAGAATATGTGCGAGCACATTGTAGTTTCTGGAATTCCTAAAAAGGCCGTATTGCTCTTTGCATATTGAAAAGTCCGTCATGTCCAAATCACCACATTGAGATGGCCACTGGATCTCATCTACCTTTATAAACCAGTTCTTCACTCTAGAGAATCTTCTTGACCAGCCTTCTTCACCATTCAAACACTTTTTATTGTATTTCTTCCCCAGGTTCCCGCAATTGAAATCTTTTTCTCTACTCAACAAACTGCATATATTAAGTAACACTTCCCATTCTCAGGCTTTATTTATCAAGGGCATCTCAGAACTGCCAGTCAGAGAACTGACTGTGCTACCACACAGAACTGATAAAATTCCAGCGCAAAGCAAAGACACTTGAAGTCTGGCTTACTCTGCGCATATTTTTCCATTCAGCTTTTTGAAACATTGCAAATAGCTCCTAAATCCTCATTATTACCTTCCCTGGAACCCAAGACTGTGGGATGGGAACCACTGTGAGAGCCCCCAATAGTTGACAGGGGCTCACTTTCTGACAGTAAAAGAGTCTCTGGTCATTCAAAGCCTGAAGTCCTGAGGAGAGTTTTCAACTGGGCATCAAAGCTGGTTACTCTTGCATTCTTTACTTAGGGTTAATTACTGTGAGAGATCCTATCCATAAGACTCTGGTTGAGCCAATATAACCCACAAGAGGCAAAAACCTAAGGAAGGTCCTTTCCTAGACTCTTGGGCAGATAGTAATGGCCAAACTAGCATACTCTGGTACACCCATAGGATGGTATAATATGTGGCCATTAAAAATAACCATATGGAGATATATGTATTGCTGTAGAATAGTCACTGTAATGTGTTGTTAAGTTGGAGAAGCAGGTCCAATGTAATATTTATAGTGTCCTCTCTTATACAGTTATATGTTGGTGTGTTTAAGTATATTGTATGGTAATTCTCATAGAATGTTCTAGCGATTCATACTTCACTAAGTGTTCTGAGCACAAGTGCTCCTAGGAGCAGATGTTACTTGCTATACCCCTCCTGGAGTGTCACGACGCTTGGCATATTCAAAGGCTCTCAGAAACCTATTTCGCTTTTTCAGTGTAAGGTTTCACATGTTTGTTGGATGGTGGAAACTTTTTCTCACACAATAGCAATAGCCAACATTTATTCAGCATTTAGTATGTGCCACATGATGTTTGTCATAACGCCATGAAGTCAGCAGCACCCTCTCCATTTCACAGACGAGAAAACAAGGTTAGAGATATTGTGTGACATTTATGAAAAATTCCTCAGAATTAACAAGATGTTTGTGAACTGCAAGGAAATAGCCACATTCTGGTTAATTCTAGCTCAGCCTGGTGGTCTGCTCACCACGTCTATCAGTGGCACGGAGGACCGTGAAGTGGACGGGTCTGGTTATGCTCCATGAAGTCAACTTAGCGTCAAAGGCTACTCCTCAGGACAGCCTGTTTTCCTGACAACCCCCTTCTAGAACACGCCATTTCTCTAACCCTTGTAAGAAGTTACTTATGCTTTCTGGCATGTACAACTTCTTGGCTTAATGAGCTCCACCAGTTTCTTTCCTACCTGCTGTGGGGTTTTGCCTGCAGAAAATGTGCCATGTGACGCTTAGTTTCTCCCTGGTCCCCAGCTCCCTGCTCCGAGGCTCCGACTGTTGCCTCCGCCACCTGGGTCTGCCCAGCACGGTGCCCGCCCTGTGGGCTGCCATTCCTGACAACTGGAAGAGGCAGCTCTGGGGGCAGGAAATGATTTGAAAACTACCCCCCCCCACCCCGTTTCTTTCATTTTCAACTCCAGTGAGGGGATATGAGCAATTGAGCCAGGAGCTGAGATGATGGAGCTACCCCTGCAAGGGGAGTGGGAGGGTTCTCCTCACTTCCCATCCAGTGACAACCTCGTGCTGGCACTCCCCGGTCACAGCCTTTCCTATGTCCAGATGTTCATTTCCAAAGTACCGTTGACTATCTCTGTATGAAAACCAGGTGACCTGATTCCATGATCCCTTTTGAAACCACTCTTAGCAGATCAGAAACCTGACTGCATGTCAGACTCATGTGAGCGAGTGCTTAAAAATACAGCTTCCTAGGCCCTGCCTTAGACCTACTCAGCTAGCGTCTCAGTGGTCGGGGTCTGGGAATCTGCATTTTCACCCGCTCCTGAGGTGATTCTGAGAACCCTGCCCCCGGAGTCATTGTGGAGACATTCAGAGTCTGAGTCGATAAATGTCTCTCTGTAGCCCTTCGTCAGATAAGGTGTGGTCGTTTTTCTGGCATTGCTTGTAATTCCGTCTGAACTGCTGCCATCTTTATTTTTAGGTGAGGAGAATTCGTGTTGCAAACTGCAGTAAACATAAATCCTGTGTGGCGTGCTTAGCAGCAGCAGACCCTCACTGCGGTTGGTGCCATTCGCTGCAAAGGTATTTCCTGAATTCTTTCTCACCAACTCACACTTTCGAAAAAGTGTCACGCTGCAGAACACTTGTTGCCCCACTTTACCCGTTCATTCCGATGACCTGGGAGAAAGAACTGCTCTCGTCACTGACTAAAATGTCACTGTGCAATCCGAATGAATTCTCAGAGGTGCTCCCACCCGTGTCAGTGCTTCCAAACCATTTGGGTTGCACCACGCAGGGTTACCCACTCTGGGGAAGGCGGGGGCAGGTATGTGACACACAGGAGGATAGGCTGGAGCTGTCAGTCTGCTTTTACTTTGTACAGAGTTCTCCAGACTCGAGAGAGAGGCGAAAGGTTCTCCCTCAGGGGAGATAAAATAATAAGGATGTTTAAAAATTTTCAAATGAATCCTCACAATGTCATGTATTCGATTGGCTCAGTGGGAGCCTCATTATTGAGGATGTTGTTTCTGAATGCGCCGTACAGCTGTGGTCCTGATGTAAAACCTCAGGCTCCGGGCAGCCTCTGCCCAGCCTGGTCTTGAATTACGATGCTCAGGACCCAGCTAGGCTCAGTGGCGACCTAGAGCGGCTTCCTTGCCATGGCAGCTCCTTGCATCGCTGGGACAGCCTGGTTGGATTCGCTGTTGCCATGGCAACCCAGTACTGGGGCTCTCGCTATAGAAGCAAGGAGGAGAGAGCCTGAGCTGCAGCTCAGGCAGGGGAAAAAAAAAAAAACACCAAAACAAAACCATAACAGTGTCTGTCAGTTTGGCGCTTTCAGTTTTTAAAGGTAAAAAAAGGATAAGAAAGAGTAGAACAGGTACAGAGAAGCTGAAGGCTGAACAAGGGGCAGCCTGGGGAAAGAAAGGAGGGCTGGGAAGAGAATTTGGGAGCCTGGGGGGGAGGCAGCCAAGAGCAATGAAGGGGGGGGGGGAATTACAATGTAAGCAAGAGGTTCAGGAAACAAACTGAAAATATGGGGATGAAATTAATTAAGAGTTCATGGAGGAAGTCAAAAGCTGAGATGCACCAAGACGCATAATTGCTCTTGCCTTTCACTGCGCTTCCTTACCGGGCTGTTTCCGTCAGAATCACTGGCAGACAAAAGATGCGGGGCCAGGAACATTCTCATGAATAATTGTAATTGGGTAGGAACGTTTTCTTCTTGCCGCTTACCCAAGACTAGAGTTTAAGAAATGAACTGATCATGAACAGCATTTCATCGTCGCACACCCACTAAGCTGTTTTGCCCAAATCTTTCCAATCCATTCCATTTGTGTCGGTTCCTTGGCTGTGTTTCTAGAGCTACATGCGGGAGTTAACTCAGTGACGATGGTGATCAAATGGCCAGACATAGCTGGTGGCCACAGTAGTGACAAACACAGGTCTGGAGTTCGCAGGAGAGGTCCAGGCTGGTGATCGGAATTTGGAGTCAGTAGTGTTTTGATGGAATGCAAGAAAGCCTAAGACTAGATGAGGCAGGGAGTGTAGATTGAGGGGAGAAGCAGTTGGAGAACTGAGCATTGCGGTGGGGCCACGTTTAGGGATCCAGGGAAATGAAAAGGAAACAGAAATGGAGAGGGAACAGCTGGAAAGGGGAGAAACATCACTGAAGAAAGTGGTCTCCGGGAAGCCAAGGGAAGAATGGAGGGGGGCGTGGTCCACTGTGCCGGACCGTGCTGAGAGGTCAGATAAGAGAAGAAGATAATTGATCCACTGGACTTAGCAGGTGATGATCGGGGAGTTTGACAAGGGCAATGGGGAAGAGGTGCTAAAGCTGCAAGAGAAAATGGCAAGAGGCTAGAGCAGAGACAACTCTTTAGAGTAGCTTTGCTGAGAAAGAGAGCAGAGAAATGGAGCAGATGCCAGAAGAGAAAGTGGGGTCCAGGTTTGTTGTTTTTAAGATGCATGAAATAACAGTGCATTTTTGGGCTGCTGGGAAAATTCCAGTAGAGAGGGAGAAACTGATGATGCAGGAGAGAGGAGACAGTTGTGGAGTATTGTCTTTCAGCAGATGAAGGAAAATATGACCTAGGGACCCTGTGGGGAGCCAGCCTCAGACAGGCGCGTGGACCGTTCCTTTTGGTCCTGGGAGGGATGTTGAAGAATACCGGCCCAGGAGCAGGTGGATGGCAGAAGTACAGTGTCTTTTCATATTGCTTACATCATTTGCAGTGACTTAAGACGAGTGAGAGTGAGGGAAAGTGGGGGAGGGAGCCCTGGGGGTTTGAAGGGAGAAGAGAGAGAAGGTGTGAAAGAAAGAGAGAGAAAGGAGATAGGAAATAAACAATGATGGCCGGGAAGCATTAGTGCCCACTTGAGGTCCGTGGTCTGACTTACGTGAAAACAGTAAGCATAGTTGGCATCATCGTGGAGTAGGCAAGAGATTTAGCCAGAGTTGGGTCTTTGCCCGGAAATACATCAAAAGGGAACAGTGGGGCCTGGATGCCGAGGGTGCATGCAAGGGATGGACAATGATACTGATGTGGATATTGATACTTAGAATAGTAGACTCTGGGCTCTAAGCTATAAGTGAGCTCTAAGGACGGAAGTGAGGACATGAGGGAAGTGAGGACATGAGGGAAATGAGGACTGTGAAAAGGTGGCAAGATCCGTGCACTGGAGATTACAGTTGGTTTAAGACTTGTTGGAGGTAGGGAATAGAAAAGGGGTAGTGGTTAGACTGTGGGGAACTTGAAATAAGGTTATGGAGGGGTTAGAGTTATTATTGGTAATGGCGAGGTCTAGGGTATGGTTATGTAGCTGACGAAAGATGGAGGACGAGATTATTGGCAGAGAGAGGTCCAGGAGCTGAGGTGTCAGAGTGTTAGATGGATCACCCACCTGTGTGGAAAGTGCAATCACCAAGAATGATATGGGAACAATGTTGGAGAAAATGAGGAGCTAGATAGTCCAGAAAATAAAGGAATTGGCCCATGAGTAGGGGTGGTTAGCAGATAGTTGCAACAAGGAGGAGTGTGGGGTGGTGGAGGCTGATGGGATGAGCTTCAAAGATGGGGTGCGAGCGGGAGCGGGCCTAGAAAGTAGAGAAGAAGAATTGTAAGGAGGAGGAAGTAAGACATAAGCAGGACACTTAACAGTGAGGGAGAGGAAGCAGCCAGCCCTTGAGCAGGCTGTGGGGAAGCTGTGTCCGGGGGCAGAGCGTGGTTCAGTAAGAGCAAGAAGGTGAGAGGAAGAATCAGAGAGGAGGTTGAAGACCTGGGGTTTTTATTGATGGTGGGCTGTGAGTCCCAGCCTTCTATAAAAGCCTGCTCACTGCTTCCCCTGCTGCTGCCCTTATTCCCTCACCCCTTTTAAAATATAGATCATGTCATTCCCCAGCTTGATAACCTCTACTGGCTTCCATCTTAGAATTCAATCTGAGTCCTTCATTTCCGGGGCCTGCATACAAGGCTTTCCATAATCCGGCTCTTTGCTATTAGGTTGGTGCAAAAGTAATGGCGGTTTAAAAGTTAAGAATAATGGCACAAACCGCCATTACTTTTGCACCAACCTAATACTTCTCGGACTTTTCCTGCCACTCTCTCCATTCATTCTACCGCAGCCACACTGGCTTCCTTTCTGACTTAAGAATACACCAAGCTTGTTCCTGCCTCAGGGACTTTGCACTTGCCGTTTCCTCAGTCTAGAATATTCTTCCCCCGATCTTTCCATGGCTGGCTCTTTCTTGATCATCAGGTCCTAGCACACACATCTCCGTCTGACTGTGCAGGCGGAAGTAGCCTCATCTCACTCACTCACGATGACACCACTTTTATTTCCTTCATGCCTTCCCCCAACTGAAGCTATCTTCTTTCTCTGCCTCTTCTTTCACTAAAATGTAAGTTGCATAGGGACATTGTCTTGTGTATTACTGTATCCCCAGAACCTAGAACAGTACCTGGCACATAGTAGGTATATATTAAATGAATGGAGTAGATTGAGTGATTGGGAAACTCTACCAATGGCAGGTTGAGACTTGTGTGTGGAGTATTATCAAACATTCTGGATTCGTGGACTGATGGCCCTTCCCATCTATGTCAGATCACGCGCTTTCAAACTGGCTAGGGTTCTAGCCTAAGATGAAATAAAACTAAGCCTCAGATCTGTGACTCACCGTTAAGCTCCCAGTAGCATTCACAATTAGGAATTCTAAAGGGGGATGTTTTCTTATAACTGTAGAGCATCCCACTGTGTTTATTTTAAATGTCACAGATTTATTTAGAAAAATAACTTATTTTCTCTGTTGAGAAGGTTGCGTTTTCTTTCATACGTGTCTAGAAAGTGGAATTGTTGGGGGATGGGGCAAGATAATGATCTTAACTTCCTTTTGATCGGCTGTTAAGAATAAGCATCCAGTATAAGCGGATAAAAAGCAATTAGATAAACAATGAGCTCTAAAAAGTCTAGTATTTTATTGTTGGAACCTCAAATTCAACCTGTTCTGAATTTGTCTGTGTGGGTGGGAAGTGAATTTTTGCAGGCTGAGGATCTTGGGTTTGGAAGCAGTTTCTCAGTTGCTCCCATATTGCAAAGCATAGCACATGTGTTCAGTTATGGGTTTCCACAAAACTGGCAATCCTGCACCAACGAACGGGTAAGGTTCCAAAAGTTCATTTGCAAGTTTGTTTGGCACTCAGAATGCATTTTCCACAGAAACAATGTCATACATTAAGGACTGATTCCCAAGTCAACCCACCACATTCAATTTATTCAATTTCGACAAATATTTATTGAATGTCTACCAAGAGCCCCATGTGGGAAGGAAGATAACTAGGTGATAGTGAGAGAAATCAGTTGCCATCCCTGGCCTTAAGGAATTCACACGCTAGCTAAGACGCAGACCTGTCAATGGCTAACATTCATTCATTCAGTCATACATCCAATCAACAAATGTTTATTGAGCTCCTACAGTGTGCTAAGCCCTACGCTAGATGCTCGGGATACAGTTCTGTCTTATCTACGTGGAGCTTGCAACCTAATGAGGGATGGAGACAAGTGCATTAGGCAGGTTTCGACTCCAGTGATACTCAGTAACAAACAAACTCTGAGTGGCTGGCAGGACAAACATTTGGCTGTTTGCTCGTGGGTCAGCTCCAGCGCAGGGTGGAGGGAGGTATTGGGGTGGGGGTGGGGGAACATTTCATGAAGCTGTAGGTCGAGAGTTTGATTCAGATCCGCTTCACATGCCTCTCCTCCCTCACATCCCCTTCTCAAGGCAGAGAGCAGACACACAGGGGCCCCAGCTGGGCTCTGCAGCATCGTCCAAGCCTCTGCTCACAGCGTGTTTGCTGATATTCTCTTGGCAAGTAAGTCGTGTAGCCAAGCCCAGCATCAGCAGAGTAGGGAAATATACTCCGCCTGCTCTATTGGGAGACAATGCAAAGGACCATGGCAAAGGCTGTGGATGTGTAATACTAGTATAGGAGAGACTGAAGAATTGGGAACAGTAATCCAGTCTACTTTACTAACTTAAGGAGCTACCAATCTCTCAATAAGTAAATAGAGTGTAACAAGTGTTAGCACAGAGGGAGGGGTGGATTTCACGGGGGTGCATAGAAACCATCTAACCCAAACTTGAAAGGTCGGGGAAGGCTTCCTGGACGAAGGGCTGTCTAAGCTGCACCTGAAGTGTGAGCAGATATCAGCCAATTAGAGGAGGGAGGGGAAGCTAGCTCAAGGAACAGCCTGGGCCAAGGCTAGGAGCTATAGGACAGCCTGGCCTGAGGCTCAGTGTGGCTGGAGCACACAGTGTAATAGGCGGGTGTTGGGAAATGAGCGCCGCATGATGGGCGGGGCAGATGAGGCGGGTTTTACAGGCCACGTGACAGCATTCGGATTGTGTTGGAAGGACTGTGAGGAGTCATTGCAGGGCTTCAATGAGAAGAGAGACGAGATCAGATGTGTGTTTCAGAACACGCATTCTGGTGTCAGATAGACTAGAGGGGACACCGCTGGAAGCTGGCTGATCACTTAGAAGGTGGTGGGAAACCAGCAAGAGACTGGGGCTGAATTAGATGGTAGTGCCATGGGAAGAAGTGGGTGGACGTAAGAGTTATTTGGAAGATGGAATTGACAAGACTTAGTGATTAATTGGATTCCTCCTTGAGTCCAACTCTAAAAATAGGGCCATAAAATAGAAAAATAAAATATCAAGATGGCCCCTGTTTTTCTGGGAGATCTGTTCTTTCTCCTTTGATCCCAGTCCTCACGAAGAAAACAAAGAAATGATACTCAGACATACACTGGATTCCTACTGTGTCCTAGGCTCTGGACTAGGAACTAGGTTGGAGCAGAAAGGGTGGGCACCTATGTTTGATGGGGAAGCACTTCTGAGAGATGCTGGAGCTGAGTGTCAGAGGGTGCAGTGAGGTGAGTTGTCGCTCTTCTCCCAGCAATGCAGGGACGTTGGTGTTGGGATAATAGTGGAAGGCGTGCTGGCGTCTGGCTTGGGTGACCAGAGGACAGAGGTGTCATTATCGAGCAGGAATGGAGGAGGAGTAGCCCATTTGGGATGCACAGCAATGCAGGAGGACGGCTTCCACATTCACGACAGCAGAGGAAGACGAATGCACGTCCTGGAATCCGCTTGCTTGGGATCGAGAAGCCCGACTTCTGTGTGACCTGCAATTTCTTCTCTTCTCTTCCATAAAGCAGGGTTGTAATAGTACCTACCTTACAGGGTTGCCGAGAGAATTAAATCCGATAATATGCATAACGTCCTAGACACAGTGCCTGTTCATAGCACTAAGCACTCAAGTGATGTTAGCTATTATGATGGTGGGACCCCAGAGCCGGGAGCCGTTAGCTGTAACCGAGGTGGAGAAAGGCTTCCGAGAGAAGGTGGCATTAAAATTAGGCCTTAATATCTGAGTAGACTTTCTCCAAGGGAAGGAGGGGGTGGGAGGCATTTCAGGCAGAAGAGCCAGCACAAGAAGAGGTCTTCTGAGGCAGTGATAGGTCTGAGGTCTTCTATGTCACTCCAGCACTGGGTCCAGAAGGAAGGAGGTAGAAGGGGTCCTGGCTGGGACCAGGATGTGAAGGGCTCTGCGTCTGGACTTTCCTTGTTGTGCTGGGAACTTATTAAAGGATTTTAGCAGAGGACGGCCCTGATCACATTTGTGTTTTTAGAAGGTTATTCTGATGGCAGTGGAGATGAACCGTGCTAACCCAGCGTTAGTTGTACTGCACGTCCCACCCCTACCCCTTCTACGATCACTGTCCTTTGGTGCAGTTTGTAAAGAGTGAGTTTATCTCACATATCTTCCTGAGCCATCTACGTGGCAGCTATTTCTCCAGAGTTCATGTCACCTGCCCCCCTTCAAACACCACCATGGGGCTCTACTTGCTTTGGTCCCAGTCATGCAATGGAAGCAAGAATCCATTGTGTCCTCTTTAGAAAATGGGCCACGCAGGAAGGGCCACACTCGCCTTTTGTTGTCTCATCCTGTAATACATTGTACAGGATGTGTACAGGGTGGGGACCTGCCCTCCAGATACGGCAATCATAAGGTGTCTATTGGCCCCCCCCTCGGGTATTTATCTAACTTAATATCTGCCCGTGCTCTTCATGTTTCTTTCATGTTGACAGTTGGGAGACCTTCAAGCAGCCGTTGGTAGTTTGCAGGTCTTCTGCTGCCGATATGCTGTTCTACACGTGAGACTGTGAACCAGATCCCTTCTCCACTTGGCCTAAGTGGGCTCTGTGGCCAGTCCCCCCAGCAGACTTTCTGAAAGGGTTGGCAGTAATAGAAGGGGGTTTTGAACACAAAAGAGAAAACTGAAATTTAAATGCTAAACATATCTCTGCCTCAGAATAACAAACAAAAAGAGTTCAGTGATTGGCTTCTGGACACCTCCAGTTCCTTGCATGGTTCTCCTGCTTTGAGATCTGCCTTCCTTCTCTCCACCGGGAGACATTCCTTCCTCAGGCCTCCCCAGGGTCCATCAAGGGCTGTTGTTGCCCTAAAACTTGACCAAGACAACCTATGGGGCACAGTCACCTGTTGCCACATTCTTCTGAAGCCTGAGTTACTCCGGTCGAGTCTGCCGTCGTGAGGGGTGGGCAGTATTAAGCCGAGAAGGCCGCTGAGCACTTTTCAGTAGAGAAGGCCATCAGGGTGTGCCGCTCATTCTTCAGAAGGACTTACAGTGCCTGTCCCTCAGGAAGCCTGCCTGGAGCCCCGGCCCAGCCAGGAGACAGGGTCTGCATGCCCGAGAGGGATATGTGCATCATACACCAGGTACTGTGCCCTGCACACTCCGTGCCGTGTTCCATTTGGACCTCCTGGTCCCCTATGCAGGAAGCATTATTACAATACCCACCTTAGAGATGAGGAAACAGCCTTAGGTTGTGTATATGTTTCCTACCGCTTCTGTAATAAATTACCACACCCTTGGTGGCTTAAAGAAACACATGTTTTTATTATCTTCCAGTGCTAGAGGTCAGAAGTCTGCAATGGGTTTCATTGGGCTAAAGTTGAGATGTTGAAAGGGCTGTGTTCCTCCTACAGGCTGGAGGGAGAATCCATTTCCTTGTCTTTTCCAGTTTCCGGAGGCAGCCTGCATTTCTTGGCTCACGGCTCCTTCCTGCATCTTCAAAGCCAGCAGTGTAGCATCTTCAGATCTCTTTGGCTCTGAACTCTGCTTCTGTCATCACATCCCCTTCTCTGACTCTGATCCTCCTGCCTCCTCTTATAGGGACCCTTGTGAACACGTGGGGCTCATACAGATAATCCAAAATGATCTCCCTATTTGAGATCGTTAATCACATCTGCAAAGTCCCTTTTGCCATGTAAGGCCATATAGTCACAGGTCCCACAGAGTAAGACAGGGGTATATTTGGGCGCCATTATTCTGCCTACCATAGGTTGCATGACTAGTGTAACCAGGAATCAAATGTAGGCTTAGCTCTAACTCCCAAGCCAGTCCCTTTACCTATCTCTGTAGTAAAGGGAAGAGCAACAGAGACATTACCATTCATGGTGGTGGGAGCAGAAGGGAGAACCTGCTCCAAAGGGACCCTTCATAGATGACTGACTATACATAAGAAAGATGAGGGGACTCAGGTCCACCTGAGTTATAGGAAACCTTCCATCTGGAAAGTTGAAGCATCCATGCATTCATTTAACAGATTATTTATCGAGCACCTAGTATGTGTCAGAGACTATCCCGAGCACTAGGATTCTCTAGCAGTGAATAACATAGGCCCAAATCTCAGCCCCGATGGAGTCCTTCTAGAGTCCTTCTAGAGACAGTGTCCCGGGGCTGCCGGAATAGAGGACCACCAACTCAGTGACTTGAAAGAACACAGATTTAATCTCTCACAGTTCTGGAGGCTAGAAATCCAAAATTAAGGTGTCAGCAGGGCGGTGTTCCCTCTGAAGACTCTAGGGGAGAATCCTTCCTCTCTTCTCCCAACCTCTGGTGGTGCCTGATGTTTCTTGGCTTGTGGCAGCATCACTCCAATCTCTGCCTCTGTCTTTACATGGCCTTTTCTCCTTGTGTGTCTAAATCTCCTTCTCCTTTCTCTTATCAAGGTACCAGTCATGGGAC
The DNA here is from genome assembly GCF_004115265.2 of Rhinolophus ferrumequinum. Taxonomy (NCBI): domain Eukaryota; kingdom Metazoa; phylum Chordata; class Mammalia; order Chiroptera; family Rhinolophidae; genus Rhinolophus; species Rhinolophus ferrumequinum. The sequence continues at coordinate 85,262,990 of NC_046293.1, forward strand.
ATCTTAAATTCAGTATGATTTCATCTTGAGATTCTTAACTAATTAACCTGTGAAGACCCTATTTCCAAATAAGGTCACATTCTGAAGTTCTAAGTGGACATGAATTTTGGGGGGAACATTATTCAACCCATGACATGGGTTGATGGACAATGTAAAAGCAAAGAAGGAAGTAAAGAGCATGTGACATTTTGATCAATATCATGAAGAAGCAGAGGAGGGGTAGGCAGTGCTGTCTTGGAGGCAGGAGCGGTTGCAGTTTTAACCAGAGTGGTCCTGGATGGCTTTCCTGAGAAGGGGACCTCTGCGCCAAGATCTAAAGAAGCACATTCAGCTTTGGGGATGTCTCCTTTCATTGGATGTGACCACATCTAGCTGAATGGCCAGGAAGACAATTAGAGACAGACGATCCTTCCAATTCTGCATTCGTTTCTCCTTTCCTTCCAATTGGGGAGGTGTCCTTGTGTTTGAAGTCTGTGCAGGGATACTCCTTTGCGGTCCAGTGCAGCCCTAATGACAGCAATAATGGTAATAATGGGATTTGAGGGCGGCCCCTCCTTCTTGTGTGTGGACCCCATTGTGCCGACTAATTGTGTAGAAGCAAGTAGGACAACTGTCTGTGGGGTGGAAGCAGTGGGGAGCAAAGAGGAATATGTTATTCGGGCCTCGGGGCATTACTGAATTACCCTGGCAGAGGCAGAACCCATGCATCTGGGTTACTGAGAATGCTAGAAAGGATTTAGCGGCCGTCTAACACTGGAGAGGGGTCTTGGTTGAACCTGAATCCCCTAAGTTCTTCACCATCTTTATCAGCTGTTAGAGGAGCTGTGAATAAATCCTACTTACTTCAAAGCAAAAGGTGAAAAGAGGAAAAAACCCTTAAGGGCCACAGGTGGGCCCTTGGCGGGGCCCGACTGTGGCCAGTGACCGGCACAGGGAGAATGCACACCTTAACACGGAAGCCAGTTCTGTTTGGGAGGGCAGGCAACTGAGGTCCTCCAGACTCAGCATCCCAGCTGCTTATCTACTCCATCTCTTTTACTGATGCTCTCTGACTTGGAACAAGTACCACTTAGGAACACTTCTTTTAGTAAATATATGTTTTAATGGAATAGATTTTTTTGAAATGACCTTATCTCAGGCAGCAGGCACTTTCATAAGTATATATTGATTGGCTTTAAATTCCTCAAATGTTTTCACTTGTCTTTGTGACCTAGTGTTTGTCCTGTTCCCAGCAACTCCTCCAACGCTCAGACTCAGTGCTGAGATCCTCATTACAAGCCTTTCTGCCAGTCTTTTCCCTTTCTTTCTTCTTTCTTTCTTTCTTTCTTTCTTTCTTTCTTTCTTTCTTTCTTTCTTTCTTTCTTTCTTTCTTTCTTTCTTTCTTTCTTTCTCTTCTTTCTTTCTTCTTTCTTTCTTTTTTTGTAATGTTTTATAATGTTTGGAAGCTGTATTCTGCTGTATCAAGAGTGAGTCATTTCTGATATGCTAGAGTGGTATTCAATATCGCTTTCAGGAAGATGGGGTTGTTATTGCCACCTGTTTGCTGGTGGGGAACCTGAGGCCCAGAGAGGCCAGGGAATGTGCCCCCAGTTACACAGAGAATGTGTGAGGGAGCAGCTTTCAACCCAGATCTTCCCAAGTCAAAAGGCATCATTCTCCCATGTTTATTTCCATGCTACCTATTTTTTTTAACTGTCTCATTTAAATTCTCTAGTTCATGGTTTGCATTTGGGAATAAAAATGCAACTTTTAGTACACTCCTCACCCACAAAAGAACCACATGGGGTGAAGGCCACAAATCCCTTTTGTGTGAGTGGTGCAGTCTGCAAATGTGTTTTCTGTGTGCTAAGTAGCTCAAAGTTTCGAGACAAAGGATGGTTTTCCACCGTGCCAGTTGATCGGCCAACCCAGTGAACAAAAATCAATGGGACAACTTATGCTGGTATCATGGAGACATAGACAAGAATTTAGTCACTTTAAAATTTAATTCTTAATCCAATTCAGCTAACGCTTGTTGAATACCAGCCGTGAGCCAGGCCCTGTACTAGACCCTGGAGGAAACAAAGATGAATGAGGCTCTGCCCAAGAGAAGCTCACAGATTAGTGTGGGAAGCAGACACCAAACAAGTCATTTCATTACCCTGTGGAAAGTGCTCTTGAACTAGTGCTCAAGGTGTGGGGAGACCCAGAAGAACCCTTTAGTCGTGGGAGGAAGGAGGGTTGTGATTAAGAATCTTCCAAGAAGTCTTGAACTGTGTCTGCCTCAGAAAAGTGCTGGACGTTGAGTTGGAATGTGTGAGCAATGCAAATGGGCCGTCTGGTTAACCTGAGTGCCCAAATCCCTGTCTCGTCATTCCCATTTTGGGTTTGTTTGGCTTGTGTCACTCACATTTTTGCTGAAATTCGATTTCACTTGCCTGTGTAATAAATATAACAACTACTACTACTATTTATTATAAGCCTCAGTTAAATAGGTATACATTTTGTCAAACTCCGTGAGGTAGTAACTGATATTATCTGCATTTCTGCAAATGGAAAGCCTGACACACAGAGAGGGCACATGACTTGCCCAAAGTCACCAGCTTGTAATTGGCAGAACCACTGTCTCCTTTCTTCACTAACTTCTAGGCAGCCTGCTCTTTAATCAGTTCCTTGCACAGACCAAGCTTTAAGTGAACTCAGGGTCTTGGCACATGCTGTTCCTTCTGCCTGGTATGCTGTTCCCACTGCTCTTGATGTAGTTAGATAATTTTCATCCTTGAGCTCTGAGCTGAAATGTCATCTTTCTTGACCAGACTATCTAAAGTAGTTTCTCCCAGCTATAGTTTTGGTTTCTAAAGGAGACTTGCCTCAGCTTGAAATTATTTAAAATTATTGTCTGCTTGTTTGGTTGTTGCCTGTGTGCCTTACTGGGATATAAGCTCATTAAGAGAGGGACTGTAACTGGCTTATGCATTGATGTGTCCCCAGTGTCTACTCAGTGTTTGGTGTCCGGTGGACACTCAGTAAATATTTACAGAATGAATGCCAGATATGGTAGCAGGCCCTGGGGTTGCTAAATGAATAAACTGGGCCATTCTCGTGGGGGACTTACAATCTAGTCAGAGAGACAGGCAATCGGCAGCTGATGCAATGTGTGTACAAGGAGCATGTGCGTGGTACCTTGGGGACACAGAGCAGGGAACAACTGCTTTGCCTGGAGGCTGGGCAGACCTTATGGAGGAGGTGACGTTGAACTAGCTTGATGAAGGAACATGATCTCACTGAATATTTCAGGCCCCGGGGCGTTCTGGACAGTAGGAACAGCACCAGCTAGGAAGAGCGGAGGACGTTTGTACTCCCTGTGTTTATCAAATAACTGCTGCGAAGTGTGGTGTGCTAGATAGTAGGGATCTGTGTGTAGGAGCTTTCAGGCTCAAGACTCATCCACCCAGAATGATCTGGGGATGCATTCGAAGAGGAAAGCAGGGGCTACATAGTGCCGGGGTAAAGAGGAGTCTAGAAACGTGTTCTAGGCTCCAGGTCCTGCAAAGCGACCACATAGGTAGAGGAATTTGCTGTAAGCGAAAGGGTGCCAATTGAGGATGTTTAAGTAGGAAGTGGTACAATCAGCTGTGTGCTTGAGCGTGACCCACATTGCGGCGTGGAGGCTGAGTGGAGTCACTGGAGGTGGGAAAGAGGGAGGCCGACCAGAAGACCGGGGCAGGACCCCAGGTGAGAGGTGAGGGGTAAGGTGGGATGGGATGCAGGAGATAGCAAAGAGCGAGGCTTAGAATTAATAGGTCACAATCACTTGAGTCTGATAGTTGAGAAAAAGCCAAAAAAGGCCCAAAGTTTTCTAATTTGATCTGCTGTTTGGATGACTGCCCATTAACCAAGACCGGGCAGTGTTTCCTAGTGTGCGTGACTAGAGCTTTTGACCTTGCACCAAAAAGTTGGAAGATGGTGCATCATTCATTCCTGTTTTGGAAATTTACAAAGCACACTAGCATATTCAAGGCTCTGAGAAGTCCTGCAGCAGTGAAACGTGTTTAACTAGTTTTTCCCAAACTTCTTAGCAGTAGAACCCTTAAAGCACTAACACCTAAAACAACCTGAAGAGCACACTTTGAGAAATGCTGAGACATGAAATACAACTTATATTTTCCTCTATGGCTCATGCTCTGGGAGGACCCATTGACTTTTATCTTGGCATTTATGATGTTGCTATCCTGGAAGCCCCTAAAACTTTTGAGGAATTTGACACAGTACTGAGAGTATGGACACCAATGCCAGGCTGCTAAGATTCACACCGTGCTGTCTAAGCTCTCTGCATCCCAGTTCCCTCATCTCTGAAATTCCCTTTCGTGAGGATCCATGAGTTAATTCCCAGGAAGCCCTAGGCACAGTGTCTGGCCCATGGAAGGTGCTCAGTAATTGTTAGCTCTGAGTGGCAATTAGGGTAGGGTTGGAGGCCATGGACTTGGCAGCTACACTACCTGGTTTTGTAGCTGAGCCCCTCTGCTAATTCTGTGACCATAGGAAAGCAATTTGGAGACTTCTATGCCTCAGTTTCCCCCATCTGCAAAGCCGGGACAATTATTGTACCTTCTCATAGGTTAGTTGTGAAGAATAACTAAGCCTCATTATGTGAAAGAATGTGGCCTGGCATGTTAGACGTTTTTGCTTAAAAAAAAGCAACAAACCAACCAACTAAATTGCCTCTGTTACTAGCATAATTTTATCATGTAGACTGACTTTCAGCTCCAGTGATGAAGATCCAATTTTTCAGCTTTCTCAGCAGTTATTTTGGGCTTGTATTTTGGTATTCCCCTTTTCTGACTCTGGAGGCCTTGACTTCAAAGTTAGTTTGTCACGGTGACTTCCTATTCTCTTCTGTCAATTGAGTTTGGTTTCTTCATCTCATGGATTGACAACGTTAATGAATGTCCCTGATTCTGGGGAACCACCGGGCCCCTCCTATGGGCTCTGTGCCTTTCCTAAAAGTACAGACATCAAATCACTTAGCGGAAGACCTTGGGATGCTCTTGTAGCAAAACCTTCCCACAACTTGGACACAGTCTCCTGTTCCCTGAGAGAAAGGCTGGATTGTTTCCTTGTTAAAAGTTTTCTGATATTGTATCAGTATAGAATCTTTGGAACAGGTCACAGCAACCCCCACATTCAAGCCAATTACCTGATATTTAGTTATCAGTTTCCTTCAGGGACTGTCTGTTCTTGGTGAACAATTAGATTACAGGATGCTGATGAAATTCGAGGGGCAGGAAGTAGAAGTTACATTTCTGAGTTCAGAGTTTCTATTTCAAGGTTGAGTAAATGGTAAATTTTTGTTGAGCAATTCTCAGTAAATTTTACTGAGCAATTCTAACATAATAAAGTCAGAATCTCAAGGTCCCCTGGCCCTGGGCATTTCACCTGCCTGGAAACTTCAGCTCCGTTTCAGAGGTGGGTCTCCCTGTTATGTTGGCATGAAAACAATTAATAATTCAAGCTATACCCATTAAAAAATAGAAATTCTACATAAATACAATACTATAATAATAAATTTAAAAGTCGATCCAGCTGGGCACTGTTCCCAGACTACCACCTGAGCCGAAACACAAATAAGTAAAGGAGAAAAACTGCTATATAATGCAAATGGCTGCAATCTCATTGTTTTCTGCGACTCTTTTATTGCAAATATATAGTATTGAAGTATCATTATGGATAAATAGGTTTTGTGCACTAACCTGGAAGCCTAATCGCTGTTTATGACATTATTTCTGTGGGTAGAAAAGTATGTTCCATATTACAAACAGATGGTTTGCAACAAATTTTTTGGAACTCAATAGATTTGTAAGTTGGGCGCCTCCCGGACTTTTAACCTATAGTTGGATGTTCTGTATTCAGGGCTAGTGATGGATAAAAATTCGAGGCCTCCCAGAATCCCCACTCCTCCCAAATCTTTGCTACCCTTTTCATCCTAGAGACTGCCTCGCCTTTTTATTCTCTGCTCTTGCGTCCTCATCTCTGTCACCTCATCCTGGCTCAGCCCCAGCCCCAGCCCCACCCTCCAACCACTGTTGAGGCCCCAGGAAGCTAGGAGGAACTCTGAACGTCTATCCTTGTGACCTTATTAAATGACAGTTAGGGCGCATAGGGGGCCATGCAGCTGAGTGGCCACGTGTGTGGCTCTGAAACCAGACTTCTGTCACTTGTAGCTGTGTGACCTTGGCATGTTATTGCACTTCACTGAGTTTGTGTTTCAGGCCTGTAGACTGAGGTTGTGTGAAGACCAATGGGAAAGTACCAACTGCAAACGCTCAGACCAGTGCCTGGTGTGGGGCAGTGTTCCCCCTCTGCAGGTGCGTGGTGGGGTAGTTACTCGAGATTATGAGGGTTTAGACAGATTTCCATACACTCAGGAAGCAAACCCACAGTATGAAAATACTTTCTGAATTCTAAACAGCAAAGTTAGAAACAGTTATCTGGAATCCCCCTGTTCATGAGCTGGGGCCTGGGTAGGTTTTGGACATAACTTTATTATGAGTTAGGGGTGATCCATGTACTTATATGTTGATTGGCAGTATCAAGCTCTTGTATTACTTTTAATAAATTAGGCTCTACAGCAGATTTTAGAACAAACTGATAAGAACAGGGCTTCTTAGTTTTCACTCACTAAGTTGTTTCCACATACAATGTTTTACACCAAGGAAAGGTTTTTTTCCTTTTTAACGTTTTGGTTTTGGGTTTTTTGTTTTCCTTCAGGCAGTCTTTTCTTTGCATCTGAGCTGGCTTTATTTCCTAATTTGTGCATAGGCTAATACGGCACATTGGCCTTATCGTGTAGGCAGGCATGCGATCGAGCTGCATAAAGGACTAGAAAAATAAAATACTGATCAGGAATCTTAGGACTTTTGGATAGACTCTCATTAGCGGATGGGGTAAAGACAATAGCTTAAGGTAGGGAAAGCAAATCTGTTTCTGCCATTTTCTCCAGAATGCGCTCATCCTAATCCAAATCCAATTTCCCTCCTATCTGTGGCGCGAAGAAAATGACAAAAAGCTAGTTAAGAAATCAGCCTATCGGAGAGTGCCCCATTGAGGATCAGCCACACCAAACGTCCAACAAAGAGATTTCACTTGTATTTGGGCAGTGGCGTACGTGTTTATGCACTTGACCACTGCTTTTGTTCATACATAGGAACCAGAGGGCTAGCTTTCCATAGGGATCATTTCAAAGTAACTGGTTTTGTTTACCAAAATGTGGGAGCTCTCAGATGTGCTCTCTCCTCCTTACGAAGTTTGAATGTGTGGGTAACGTGCTGTCCTGAAGATTTTATAATCTGCAATATTGGAAAAGTAATAAGACACTGTTGTTGGTTGACCATCTGGTTATATATTCTTGGTGTCACAGTTTGCTTTTTCATTTTTTCATTTTTATTTTTTAACTGGTAAGAAGCAAGGAATGGGAGTTTAGAAATTTCAGAGGTGTTTTCTAAACAAGAAATTCATGTTTAGTTGCTTAACGTGGTTAGATTTTGTTTTTACCTTATACAAAATAGGAGATAAAAGGTTTATTATACATTTTCCTCTTCCTTTTTTTTTTTTTTTACAAAACTTAAAAACTTGAATTCCTAATTTGTTCCCTCAACCCCAGATGTGAACTTTTAGCTTACATTAAAAAGAGTCTCTTTACTGTAAGTAGGAGTCAGACATAAATCACAGGGAAACTCTAGAAAGAAAAATCACCAACAGAACAGATCTGTAGAAATTTAATGTTTCATCCATTCATTCAAAAATATTTATTGAAACCCTGGTATTTGCATATCATGCTGCCAGACGCTGAGGGATTTGCTGAAGAAATATTAAAGACATTCTCTCTTCCTTTGAGGAGCTTACTTGGGGAGACATGACATAGACATATGAAACAGTTAAGTTGTAATTCAAGGCAGCCTATGATTAAATACCAAAATGTGTGTTTCCGACAAGAAATGCTATAGGAGTTCAGAAATGGGAGTGATAACTCAGTGGTACTACTGTTTTCTGCCTACAAATTGGCAAATTGTAGCACTATTTGTATGAAATATTTCACACTTGTTTTTTTGGCAGCCGTAGTCCTTGACTCCCAGGCAGCATGATGAGGCTACAAAACTTGGGGTACTCCAATCTCTGTAGAACTGGCTTTTTTTTTTTTTCTTTATAGGCAGAGAAAGTACCTTATACAAACCAGAGTGCCCATGAGAGGCAGGTAGGTTTTGACAGCCATAATCTCTTTCAGTTATAAAATAAGGAGCCAGCCTTGTCATTTTCTGTTTTTCAATCCAGCAGTTCTTGTCCCTCCGCTGCAAACTCCTCCTGACATTGAGAGGTGGTTTAATTTGAACTTAATATCTGTGACGGACGATCTAGCCATCAAGGGACAGATAAATTTATGGCTTTGGAGAATTGCTGATGAAAATCCCCATGGTCATGATGTTGGAGAAGGAACTAACACAGATGTAGGGGAGTTCAGACACAGATGTGCTCCCTGTAAGCAGGGTTCCCCCAAAATGTCAGAATATGATGATATGCTTGGTGATGATGTTTAATGAAACTCACTGGCTTCCTGTTCTATTTTTGTCAAACTCAGATTAGCACAGAGCTCAAAGATGAAGCCATAGGGCTTAAATTCTTAAGAATTTTAAAAAGGAAGGGAGGGAGAGAGAGAGAGAGAGAGAGAGAGAGAGAGAGAGAGAGAGAGAGAGAGAGAGAGAGAGAGAGAGAGAGAGAGAAAGAAGTAATAAAACGCTTTTGAAATGTCAGCGCATGTCAAATGCACTATTTGGGACCACATCTCATTCCACTCAGATCCTCCGTTCAGGGACTCCCCACAGCTGAATGTAGTTATCATTTGGTTGCTTTTCAATCTCATGACTTATGAATTTTCAGTTTCTTTTAAAACTCACTGTCACTGGTTCTGCCCAACACCCCTGCATTTTAACCTTAGGCCTTGAGAAGGCAAAGATAACAGAGATGCTTTGTGGTTTCCTTGACATTATTCAATGAAATGTCTGCGGAGTCCAATACCATTTGAAAATAACATGGCACTTGGTGTTCATTCTTTTTGTCGGTTTGGCAGCCCTTCTGGTGAGGCAAGCGTTCCCAAGTGAACATGACCTAGAGCCACTGAGACATCAAGCACACCAGTGATCTAATCATGTTTCTCCAAGTATAATAGTTGGCCCTGGCCACAGCTTGATTTTGGGGGGCATCCTCCGAGCTGGCTGACTTGGGGGAGTGTCCCTGAGAAGTGTTTCACCTACATCTTTTGATATAATTTGGTGTGTCTGTATAAATAAATGTTACGGAGCAGATGGCTTTGGAATGTCTTATCGAATTCTTTGGAAGACTTTGTCCTTGACATAGTTTTATTCAATTATCATACTGCAAAGCACCAAACAGTAGCTTTTTTTAAACACAAAAAGATTTACACAATAGGTTGATAGTCTGGGAATGAATTTCAAACCTAAAATGCATACAATGTATAAACCTTTTCTTGAGCTGTTCTTTGCTCAGTTTCTCTAAAAGGGAGCTCTGTAATTTCAGAATCCACGAGAGGAGCCTCTTCCGATGTACTTGAGGATGTCATCTTGAGAGATGGCTCAGGAGTCTAAGTTCAGCATGTGTTTGCATTTGTTCTCTGCTCCGAGACATGATGGAAAAAACACTCTGCTGTTTTCCTGTAGCTTTTCATGGTTTTAGCATCATGTTCCTATTCTCGCTCAAAATCAATAATCCACTATACAAACATTTTATGCTGAAGCCAGTATGAGAACGTTTTAACTAATGCATGTGTGGGGTTGCTGTTTTGTTGCCTTTTTTTTTTTTAATAGGTGTACTTTTAAAGATGATTGTGTACATTCAGAGAACTCAGAAAACTGGCTGGATATTATATCGGGAGCTAAAGAGTGCCCTCAGATTCACATATCTCAAAGAAGTAAAGATCAGGTAAGAGAAAAGATTTTTATTTGTCTCTATTGTATTGTCTTATTTTGAGCGATTGATGCTAACTTCCTTTTGTGTGTGAAATATCTACTAGCGACCAAATAAGCTTGGTTAGGAGAGTCATTCATTTAGTTAACAAACACTGAGTGCCTACCAGTTGCCACACGTGCCACAAGCAGAGAACAGAAGACACCCTGGGCCTGCCCACGTGGAGTTGGTAAGATGACAATCATAGTTGAATTTAAAGAAAAGATGGACTTTTCATGTAGTAGAAAAACATATCGATTTAAAAAATAGGGAAAAAAGAAGTTAAGACTGATGGCCCACAAGATGCCTTAAGGGCAGAATTTTGTTTTCTGTTCCTTTTCCTAATGTGTTCAGGCTTCTCCTGACAGCTGTCTTATGAACATGGCTTCAAGCAATATTGGTAGAAGGGAGAGAAACCCGTGTGGGCCGTGAATATTGCAAGGGGGGGGCCTTGGAAAGAAAGCCAGTGGGCTCCTGCTATGGCAGTACCGCTGTTGGCATCCCATGAGCCGTGTCATTGGATGAGAGAAAGGAAGAAATGAGCATATTCAAGCATTTTCTGATTTACATACCAACCACGCCCTATGGGAAAATGGAATTCCTGCCTTGCTGTTTCGGTGGTGCTGTAGGAGACATTTTCTCCCTAATTATGGCTCTTGTATTAGGAATAATTGTACCGAATCCCCATCAGCAGCCAGTTGACCTGCCTGTTGAGCTTGCTCTGTTTTATGTGAATGCCACATTAACGAGGAAATGGGCCACTTGCTCTTTACTCTTATACTTTGCCATTTCAAATAGCAAGAACCATACCACTTAAGATGATTTAACATTTAATAAAGGCGAGCCAGAGCATTTAATGAGTGATAAATAATGAAAGAATCAAGCTTTCAAGCCATAACTGATCAGAACTCACGGATTTAAAGTAACTTGGCCATATTACTTTCTGTTGTCTTCTGGGGAGTTAGGGGGGAGGGCAGGGAGGGTAGTATAAAAAAAGAACTGTCAAAACCTTCATCCAAACTCCATCAGGCCTGAGTCAAGAGTGAATGGGTTCTGTGAAAAAAGATGTTTAGGCATCTAAGCGGAGGTATGGCCAAATTTTTATTTCTCATCTCAGTCTGAAAAAATGGCTGCCTTTGGTGCTGATAGAGCATGGTAGAAAGAAAATACCATGATCCTTGAATATACCCAGGACTCTGATAAGTGGTTAAGACTAACAAGATTTTTTCCTTGTATCATTTTGAAAAATTTAAGGGTAGTAATTCAGCTAAATACAGTGAGGGTAAGTGGCTTGTTTAAATAAAATGTACTGCTTACACAGTTTACTTACGTATCTTTGGGTTCACTAGTGTAAAGTAACCACCATTTATATCTAGTCCGGAACATTGCAAAAAATGTTCACCACTTAAATAACCACTAGTGCTTTCCTCCCCACCCTGAGTCCCACTGTGGTTTACCCTGATCCGTCAAGAGTCTTCCCACATACACAACCATTCTCTCACTCTCCAGCTCACTATCAAGGTAAAGGAGATAAGAATTTAGTAATTTGAGTAAAGCTATGCTTTGAAACCAACTTAGGACTCATTATTTTCTCAATGTTGATAAGACATCTGATTCCATCTCTTGGTCACATTATTTCAAAATATTTCGTCCTTATGGTCATTTATGACTTACCTGAAAGTCTCAGACCTTTGTTTATCTAAATAATACCTCATCTTGACCTATAGAGCTGGCAGTCTATGGATTTCCTCGATTCTACCCATTAGCTCAGTTCATAGAATGTATGGGAACTGCCCACTATCTACCTAGTAACATTCTAGTAACTTCCTAGGTACAGAAACCATCCCCTGTCATATAATACAGAGACTCTGTTCCTGAGAAGCTGTGTCTCTTCACATAAAACAATTAGAAGATACCGTGTTTCCCCGAAAATAAGACCTAACCAGACCATCAGCTCTAATGCATCTTTTGGAGCAAAAATTAATATAAGACCTGGTCTTATTTTAATATAACATAAGACTGGATCTTATATAATATAATATAACATAACATACCATAATATAAGACCGGTCTTATACTGTATTAATTTTTGCTTCAAAAGATGCATTAGAGCTGATGGTCCAGCTAGGTCTTATTTTTGGGGAAACATGGTAGTATATGCTCATCCTCATTAAGGAATCAGCATTAAAAAGAAATAATTAGAGCAATTCCAATTGTCTTGGAGGAATTTCGATGGGGTTTTGAGTAAAAACAGTAAGATGCAGAAAAGTATGTATAGTGTGGTCTTGTATGGAGTAAAAAAGTCCCCATATATGTTTATATGTATATGTCTCTCTAAGATTATTTGAGATTGGAGAAAAATATAAAAGAATTCATACTAGGTTGTAAACATGGAATGACTGTGGAATGACTGATGTGGTGGAGAGGAAAGACTTATACAAGTATAAAAAGAAGAAAACTGAAATCTTTACATACACAAACACAAAAAAGAACGTATGTCATGATCCCATTTTTGCACTATGTAAAATTATATGTTTCTGTATACCTATAAGGAGATTTTAACATTCAGTAAAAATGACTTATAGTAAGAAAAACAGAAAGGATGTAGGAATGAATTATTTCCCACAAATGACATGGTCCCTAGAGGAAAGTCACTAGAAACATTCTTTTACAAATCAGAATGAAAACAAGGAGCTCCACCATCACTGATATAAAAAACATTATTTTTCACATTCTGTCCAATCCAGGAATACAGGAAACAAGTAATAGGAATAATTATAGGAACAGAATAGACAAAACTATCATTACTTGCCACTCTTAAGTGTATATCTGCAAAATCTAAACATGTTAGTTTTTATAACTTCAAATTAATAAAAGTAAAATGAAGTGGTAAGTGTTCAATAAACATTCAAATATCAGTAACCTTAGTACATGTGAGGTAAAACAAACCATTAATGTCCATTAGTAAAAGATCACATTCATTAAAAACAACAGAAATACTCGGGAATAATCTTAAAAAACAATGTATGTGCCCTATGTTTTAAAATAATTTTGCCAGGAGATGCATATTGAAGACAGCTACCAAAAATAGTAATTTTGGCTTTGCAACAGCGTGTCTTAATCATTTTTTTCTAATAGCAATTAGGATGTGAGGCAGTGGTCTGTTGAGGCTATTTATAATTAATAGTAGGGAAACCATGTCAATTAAAAACATAAGCATACACAAAAATAAAAGCAGAACCACATAAAGTATTTTGTTGGAGGATATGAAAGACATGTTGAATATATCCAGATGTATACTATGTTTCTTGATGGGAAGATATCATAAAAATGTCACTTCTTCCTCAATCTATTTTCTAGATTTCAAACAATCCCAGTGAAAATCTGAATAGACCTTGTCTTAAAATTAATATAAAATTAATCTGGAATAATATGAACTGGTCCAAAACATATTTTGAAAAAAAAAATTATTTAAGCAAGACCATTTGCATATGATTGTAAACATATATATAGCAACAATACAGCCCATGATTCTGGTTTAAAAATAGGAATATAGATCCATGAACTAGAGTAGGAAGCTCAGAAGTAGATGTAAAAAAACTTAAATATCAAATACCATAAAATAAGAGAAAACAAAATAATTATTTCATAAAAGGTGCTGAGGTAGGTAACTGGCTTACAATATGATACTGTAATTTAATTTACATTTTACATTAAATATAAAAATAAAATGCAGGCTAATTAAGAAATTCGTATGAAAAGCTGACACAGGGAAACGAATAGAAAATGGAATGGAACATCAGAAAATTTGGAGGTATAATTTTCTTAGCTGTGAAGCAATATTTATGTAATAACAAAAGAAAAATATTCATATAGTTGACTTACTTTAAAAAACCCATACAACAAAAAGTAAGAGATAACTAAAGCACATACTTTAGGAAAACATTTGCAACATGCAAAATCTTAATTGCAAAATATTAAAGCTGGGAGAAATTAAAAAGAAAAACATCAAGACACCAAAAAGTAATTGGGCAAAAGCATATATTCTCATAAGAAGTTTAGAGAATTAGACATAGACGTGGCAATATGTTCAACTTCATCAGTTATCGAATAAATACAAATTAAAGTGATAATAAGACATGCTAACACCTAGTGTTGGCAATGCCAATTAGCACAATCTTATTGGAAAGCCATTTGGCAGTATGTTTCAAAAGTCATAAATATATTTGTTCTGTTTGAAGCAGTAATTCCAGGCTTAGAGTTCTGCAGTACCTTCAAAGAAGAAAAACTGTAAGCACACAGAGGCTATAGCAGAACCATTTACAGAATTAGAAGCCTGGAAATAACGGCACTGTTTGATAATAAGGGGAATGGTTAGGTAGAAGGAGGCATGCTGGGTGACCTGATAGAAGGTAATGCAGTAGGCAGTTCTTTTACCCCAGGGGCACGACCAGCTAATTGACACTCAGACTTTCTATCTTTGTCTGGTCCATTGTGTCTGCATTCCCTCTTTATCCAGAGTAGTTCAAGGAAGAACTGTCAACCAGATAAGGATTCCCATTATGGGTTTATTAAGCCAAAGCTTCAGCTTTTTAACCATACTCACCTGGAAACCCAAATCATGCAAAAATACCTTCAACGCCCTGGCTACCCTCTCTTTCCACTGCACTTGAAAAAAAGTTGCTGTCTCCTATTTTCAGATCAACTCCAAACTGGCTTTTGCCCCACTGTTCCCCTGAAACTGTTCTTGCTGAGGTCACCAGTGAACACCACGTAGCCATCTAGCAGATGCTACAAGCCCCCATCTTACCTGGCTACTGGCTGCATTCTGGAAACCCTGCCTTCCATTGCACAGTCTCTACGCTCCTTTCCTTCTCTTTGGCCGTGCCTCGGCCTCCCTTGCAGGCAGGCTCCTTCTCTCCCTGACTCTAAAGATTAGAGTTGTTTCAGGCCCCGTTATTGCTCTTCTTCTCTTCTGCCTCTCTACTTTGTCCATAGACGATCTTTTCCACTCCCAGAACTTCATATATCATCTGTATGTTCCTGTCTCTTTTATCTCCAGCCCAGATTGCTCCTCTGACCTCGAGGCTCTTATCCTCTTGATTATCACGCAAGTATCTTGAACTAAACACGTCCACAACGGAAATCTTGAATTTTCTACCCAAAGTCGGCTTCTCCTTCAGTGTGTCGCATCTCAGTACATGGTACCTCCATCTGCTAACCTAAGTCCTTTCCGTCCACACGTCCCGTGTCAGTCCTGATCCATGCTACCTCCAAAGAGCATCCTGAATCCATCTATTTTTTTCCATTTCCACTGTAGCACTCTAGCCATTGGCTCCTGCATTTCTGAGTGATCTGTTCATACTGTGTGGCCCTCCAGTTTCAGTCTAGTGGACTTTTCCATGCTTCTACTACACGATAAGCTCTGTGAGGGCAAGATAGTAGCTGTTTGGTACACTAAAGAATTCAATCCCTTGTGCAGAACCTGGCATATGGTAAGTGCTTGATAAATATTTATGGCATTAAATGCAATAATTACAGGTATGTAAAAACTATGTGTGTGAGAACTAGGAGGAAATGTGGAAAATTTAAAACAGCTGGTAAAATAGGATTTAAAAAACTTTCTGATACTTTGGTTACAAAGTTTGTATAATGAAATACATTTAAGACACATATGTACATAGGATAATATGTGATGTGATCGTGTGCTAAGATGTGTGGTGCAGATACAAATGCTAGGGTGCAGAAGGCAGATGGATGAGAGTTCCGCTGGTGAAGATAAAGATGAGCTAGTGAGAATGGCTTGGGGTCCATAGAGATGGTTGGACTTCAGTTCTTATGAGAATTTGCCTTCTTTCAGCATGATTCTATGGCTCAGAAACAGAATTCTTTGAAAATGTAAAGATGGGGGTGACCCCAAGGCTAGAATAGAGGTTGAAAGACAGCAGACTCTTAGGTGGCCATATAGAAAGTCTGGGGCAGAGGTCAGAAGTGTAATAGAAGATACCTCCGAAGTTGTCTGGGACCATAGCTCTTTATCCTAGGGGATGGGGTTACCACTTTTTCTGTTCCCAGTTTCCTAATACTTAGCCTGGTCCCACCAGGTCCCCTTCATATACCTGATGCAAAAGGAGCTCACCGTTGACATAATAATTCCTTTTCAACAGGAGAACCGACTGCCTTGTTCCTTTAGATAATTCATTGCAGAAAAAGTTGCTTTATGGGAAATTTCAAAATTTTCTTTTTGTGTTCCCTTGTGTACACTCACAGACACAAAACAGCCTCCACCTCCAAATTTGAACGTGTGTTTGACCACAGACAAAATCTTAAATAATTGTGAAAGTAGATTTCACAGGCTACCTTCCTTAACTATAATCTAATATTGGTAATTAGCAATAAGAAATATAGAGCTAACACTCGGGAAATCAAGTTACACTCTTTGAAATGAACCCCAGACCAAGCAGAAACAAATGGGAAAAAAAATCATGTGTTTGGGTGGGAACACTTATATCATAAAGATGTAAATTATCTTAAAATTAATACATGTATTTAGTACAATTCCAGTTAGAGTCATCGCATCCTTACCCCCTTTGGACAAAATGATCTTAAACTTCATATGGAAGAATAATGTCTAGGAAATGCTAAAAGAATCATGAAAATAAGGACACATAAGGAGAGATTTGCCTTATCAGATGTTAAATATATTTAAAGGCAGAGTCGTAAACACTGGATGACATTGGAATAGAAGTAGATCAATAGATAATTGGAACAGAGCAGAGATCAGAAATAGATTCCACATATATGGTAATTTAATATATGACAAAAATGATATTCAGTTCAGTGGAAAAAGAGGCTTTCTGTTTTGTTTTCTAAACAGTTATGACATAGCTGATTTACCATCTGGATAAAAATAAAGTTGAACCCTCATACTATATATGAAAATAAATTCCAGATGGATTAAAGATATAAGTTTAAAAAGTAAAACATAAATATGGTGGAACAATTTATATTTGCCTATAAGCAAGACTTGGGGAAGAACTTTATAACCAAGACAAGAAAGCTTGTATTTGATTACATAAAAACGTGTAGGATAAAAGATACACACAGAAGTTGCAGGACAAACAGATTAGGAGAAAATATGTGTCAGTAATATGACAGATAAGGATTAATATCTATCCTATACTGAGAGCTCTTAAAATTGATAAGAAAAACACACACAAAGCAAAATAACAGTCCAAGAATATGAATATGTGATTCATATCAAAAGAGCAAACCCAATAGCCAATAAAACATCTCTTCCTCTACATCAGCAATCTGAGAAATTCCTCTATGGCAGGTCAGAGGGTGAGTTCACTTAAGGCTCTAAGATGGATGGAGGTGAGGAAAAAGCAGTGATTTGGTTCCTGAATCATCTTCCCCACACAGACTACAGTGACCTTGGTGGGAAGCATCTTTCCAAGACACTCTGAGTGCATGGTGAAGAACGTGGACTCTGGCAGGGAGCTCTGCAAGGGGAAAAGTCCGCCGAACAAGACCTGCACCTGCAGCATCCCAACCAGAGCACCCTACAAAGGTAAGGGGACTCTGCTGCTTTTCTGTTAAAAAGAGAAGGCAAGAGGCCCTCCTGAGTTCAGATTGCCTGGGAAGCAAGTTAAATGATAGGAAATAGGAATAGTCCCACGCTATCCACTCACTCTCTCCCTACCCCCTGCTTCCTGCTTTTGCCCTCTGTCCTGCTCACCTCTGCTCTACCTCATCCATGACTATAGGACCCCACTCTCAGATGTGACTGCGAATGCTAGAGGATGGTAAGTTGGATAGGTGAGTAGAGTAAAGCCAAAGACCATTGGGCTGACCCTGCCCAAATGGTTCAGAGAATTCAGACATCTGAAAAGCTGAAATGTCCTTGATGAGAAGAGAAAATAGAGCGGCCAATGTTCTGTCATCTTAAGTTCATTGCATTAGTTCATTCATATAAGAAGTGTTTATTGAACATCTACTATGTGCCAGGTACTGTGCTAGGTGCTATGGATACAGAAACCAAAAAAGACTGACCTAGTTCTTGGTCATGGTATTTATAGCCTATTGGGTAGAGACAAATAAACAACTCATTATAGTGCAGTGTGTAAATACAGGGAGCAGAGTGTGCTACAGGAAGCACATGAAGAGGGTGCCTAACTGGACTTGGGGCGTGGGGCAGGGGGCAAGGAAAGCTTCCTGGAGGATGAGTAGGGTTGAATCAGAGAAAGAAGAAGGGGGAGAGTTTCCAAGCAAAGACCCACTAGCATAATGGCCAGGAGAGGAAAAGCTTTGGTTGAGGAGCCAAAAGAGGTTCTGTATGGCTGAGGCAAATGCGGTAGGGACAAGTGAAAAGCAGAGTGGTTGAAAATGGATCCCAAAGAAGGCACAACACGTCTAGCACAAGGTAGCCATTTACAGTCAGTAGATTTTTGTTGCATGAATGAAGGAAGGGCGGCAAGTGGAGAATGGGCTGGAAGAGGGAAAATCTGAAAGATCAGAGAGAAAGAAGGCTGTTGCAATGAGGGGGTGAGGGGGACAGTGAGGGCTGCAGTAGAGGCAGACGGGGATGGAGAGAAGTGAATGGATTTCAGAGATAGCTAGGAGTTACAATAAGGAGACAGAATTCACAAGTCCCTTCGGTTGAGAAAGACTGGAAGTAGAATCAAGTTCATGGTACAGTCTTCCTGGAATGACTGCAGACCATACTGGAGCTGAGTTGTGTGGCAGGAGCTGGTATTACCTAATTAATCCTAAATCCCTCAAAAGGGAATTGAATACAGCAGGCCAGTGAACCAAGATTAAAAATACCTCTCAGCCACTGGGCTCACGGTAGCTGTTTGAGTCTGAATTGCTTGAAAAATTATTTCAATTTTCCACTTTTCTTTGTCCACACTATACAGCCTTTGTGATATGCTTCTAGTTAAATTCGGTCATTAAAATGCAGATCTTGCTCACCTGTGAAATATGTTTCTGAAGTACTTGAGAGTACCTTGTAAAGCTAGCTGGTTGCTTTTAGAGTCTCCATCAATTGCACCCAACCCTTCGCCTGCCCTTTTTCGAACACCTTGCATAATCTGAGCAAGCAGTCTCACTTCCCACCTCTTGCACTCAGCCAGCCAGCCTGCAGCCACTGCCAAAACATTGTCCATGACCTAGAGTACCCACCCCTTGCACCAGGCCCTGTGGCCCTTCTGCTTTGAAACACTAGGGGACCTCACCTCTTCCATACAACCTTTCTAGATTCTGCTGTAACTGTCCTGGCCATTTTAGCACCCTCTTGGTCCCCCACGGGCACCCCCATGCTGCTCCCCAGGTGCTGTACGGACCTCAAACCACTCATAGGGTGTTTCCTCGACTGCTGTCATTTTGTTTTCTACCTACGTTATTTTATGTCTTCCAGAATAACTGTGATAGCGGAGATCACATATGTTCATTTCCTTGTGATATTTCCCAATAGTGTTTTGTGTACAGTTGAGACTCAGAGAAGTACGACTCGCTAGTCTTCATCACTGGACGTGCATTTTGACTGGGTGTCCCTCCGTGCTAAATGCCCCCCTGTGTTTGTGCTGCTAACGCTCAGCAAGCGTCTGTTCCGGTGTGCTTGCCGAGAGGTCATGCCCGCTTTCCAAACATCCTTGTCTTTAGAGCAGGGTTATCATTTTACACATACCTACTTTATGTGAGCAGAATTTTATGGGGCAGCCAGGCTTTCAGAATGAATTTTGTTGCTGTAGCGAAGCATCTTAATATAAGGGTTCTCAGACTTGTGGAATCACACACTAATAAAATTTTAGTAAGAAAATTAGGGGTGCCAACAAAATTCAGCCAACTTCTTATTCTATCAAGTAAAGACTTTGATTTTAGAAGTAATATCATCTACTATCCGCACTAATTCATAAAAGGAAGAAGATATTAATGCCAAAATGGGTGACCGTGAAAACATTACACAGTAGCACTGGTCCCTGGACACAGCAGGATTTCAGAGGCACCCAAACCTGGCTATATACAGTCATTATGTGGGGAACGTTGCAAACCACAGATTCCCAGGCCCACTGAGTCTGATATGGAACAGCGTGGCTGTAGAATCTATATTTTCATCAGTTTCTCAAGTGATTCTGATAGACAACTGGGTTTGGGAATCATTCTGAATAGAGTACATATGTAAGTTAAAGACATACAAGAAATGTGACATTTTTCTAAAGCTGATGTAACACAGTGTTTATCTTTCTGACTTTATTCTTTTGAGGTTTTCTAACCAATGTCTAGATTTTCAACTGCAAATAAGAAAACCTGCATCATAGGTCTGGTGACAGTTGACTTTAAGAAGATCATGGATCCCAGCCCATGGGAACCACACTTTAGAGTTTGTTAGGGAAATATTTGTAGTGTGAATTTTTCTGAAGGTGCAGAATTTCCTCTCTCACGTTCTTTTTCTCATGTTCTAGGCACTTCTTGCTCAGTGAGTTGTTTTATTTTTATGCTGTGGCCAATTACAAGTTGAGATAGTGATCCCGGGGAGAGTATGAGATGTAAATGGGCTGGAAAATGGCTTTTTCCTAGTGATTATCCATGGGAGGCCTGGATTTTAAGGTGGGCCCCAGTCTGTTTAGAGCCTTGTGTTGCTCACTCTGGATGCCTGACGCGAACGGCCCACGGGAAGAACTACAATCTGATTGAAATGGGAGAGAACAGCTGGCACACCCCACCCTCTATGCAGAAGAGGCAAAAATATTTATTTTTTGCATTTACAGCTTTGCTTGATGATAGAGAGACTCCACCGTAAATGACTTTTTTCCCCCCCTTTGCTCCAGATGTTTTAGTTGTGAACGTGACATTCTCCTTTGGTTCTTGGCATTTATCAAAAAGATTCAACTTTACCAACTGCTCGTCATTAAGAGGGTAAGATTTTATTTGAAATTTAAATATCCTCTCATTGGTTTTAATTTATTTATTTGCTTTACTCCTGCACTTCCTAAAGAACTCTTTTGTGGAGTGGAACTTTCCAAAGTGCCTTTTGGAGCGTAGACGAATGGGAGGTGGGAGGGCCCCTGAGCTAATAAGCTCACTCGTTCAAGCGTTAATAAGTAAGGTGGAACAGCTGAGGTGTTTCTACCAAGAGGGACATACAAGAGGTGGCCTTGAAGTGAGTGCAGCAGAAGGAGTGCTGCCAGCTTCTCCCCTGAACAGAATGGCTTTGGGACTTTGGTTCCAGGGAGAGGGTGTGAACAAGATAGATCATGGGAAGTCACACTCAAGGAGAAAGACAAGACGAAGTCTCCTTTCTCGAAAGAACTTGTAAAAGCCATAAACACAGAGAACAGTATGGTGGTTACCAAAAGGGAAGAAGGAGAGCGGGAGAAGATGAAGAGGGTAAAGGGGGTCAAATATATGGTGACGGAAGGAGAACTGACTCTGGGTGGTGAACACACAATGGGATTTATAGATGATGTAGTAAAGAAACGTACACTTGAAACTCAGATAATGTTATTAACCAGCAACATTTAATTTAAATGTCACTCCAATAAATTTAATGAAAAAAATGTTGATTCTGCCCCCCCACATTTGTTTTTAACCACCTTTGACCCTGTTGAGCTATATAACCCCCTGAGTAACCCCCTGAGTTAGGGCCACACTTCACTCCTTGCTTCTGAAGCAGAGACAAGACAGAGGAAATGTGTTGCTTAGATTCTTGAGTTTTCAGTTGGAAGATGGGATGGAGGTTCCCATGGAAACAATGTGAAGCGGTGGAATTAGTGATTCTGTAGTTCATTCTGTGATTTGATTGACCAACGATGTGAGTACTGAATGTGAGCTTCTTTGGCCTGGCCTGGTGATCATTGTTTCTTTGAGGAAAATGAATTCGATCTTGAAACTGAGTTGGGAGGCCACTCTACAGCTACTGGAACGGGAGTCCCCACAACTCTTCTTTACCCCTGCGGGATTTCAGTTCGGTTATCTCTAATAAACCAAATGAATTTAGAAAGGGGATAAAAACCCAGATTTGATATAGAAAGCGTCAGAAGTCCATGAAAATAGGAAAAAACGGGGAGGGGGAGTTCAATAGAATTTTCTAGCTCAAAGACAGTTGGACCGTAGTGCAGCTCCTGCATCCCCAGTCACAGAGGCCAGACAAAGAGAGCGACCTACCTGCCCCGGTCTCCCAGCTGGGTGATTAACACCCAGACCTCAGCCCCACAGCTCCCCAGGGCATGAGTGCCCTTTCCTTGGTTACCTGCTTCCCTTAGAAAAGCCTTAGTACAGTAATCATACCTCAGAGGTAGGTAGGAAGGGAGTGCAATTCACCACCCTGCTTTCACTTAGGTAGCCAGATAAACACTGTGTCTGGGTTTTCTTCTCCCACGGAGACTGCAGTTTCTGTAGGTCAGAATCTCAGAATGCTTGGGCATTTCTTGCAGAATACATAAAATATGAGCGGTGTTCCCTCTCCCTGCACTAGTCCTCTCCCTGTCTCCAGGCTGAACTTTCCTCTGGCCTCCCGTGGCTTTTCCGGGCCAACCTTGATTTCTATATATATCGTTCCATCTTTAACTCCGATTATCCTAGTAAGTGCTTTTCAAGCTCACCACTGTTATCCATGCATGATAGGTTATTAGATTAGTCGCCACAATTCTTCCTCCATTTGATTACAAAGCAAACACTGGCACCCCGTTCCCTCTGCTTGCTAGGTTCACCCCTTTGGCCTCGCATCTTCCAGGCGTTGGCAGGGTTACACGCCAGTGAGTGAGAACATGCTGCTGTGGGGGGCGAGGTGGGGGAGACCAGTCTCTGGAGGGAAACTACCTGAAGGTAGACGAGTAGCAGAACTGGATTCAGAAACAGATCCAGTGGCTTCCTGCTGTCTACCTGTGCTGCTGGTGACCCCAGCTTCAGGTTTCCATGGCAACACCCCTGCAGGTATGATGCCCAGAGCAGGGCACAAATTTAGTGCTTGATCCCCTGCCTCAAAGGACTGTCCTCTCTCCCCTGGGTTCATCACAGTCTGTTTCGGGACTTTATTCTTCTTTCAAATGCTCACATGTCACATCACAGAGGGAAGTTCTAGGATATGTAGATTTTCCTGAACATGTAGGACTTAAGTTGGTTTTCCATGTTGCCAGATGCCCAGTATGTATTGGAACTGGCTGTGCTTGGTGTAAAAGTGAGAGAAAGTGTATCCACCCCTTCACAGCAGCTTGCAGCTCCTCTGATTACAACAGAAACCAGGTAAAGTGACATTTCTGGTATTACAAGGTTTAACCAAAAATAAATGTTGGTCACCGCCCAACCTATCTTTTGTGTTTATTTCACACTCTGAATTTCCCACCTATTTGGATGTTGAAGGGATGTTCTTCCTTTCAGGAACCTTGTCCAGTTGCTTCTGAGACGCAAGCTTCATCTAAGACAGGAGGTGAAGGAGGATTCAAGGAGGAGAAGAGTAACAGAACCAATCGGGGCTTGCAGGTCAGACCCCGTTTTTGTGTTCATAATAGAAAAATCCCCCTTCACATGACAATAACAGCTACCACTTTGGGTTCCTTTTTAAAATTCCCTTTTTTACTTTCTACCCAAATTCCCCTTTTTACCTTTGGTTTTAAAGCAAGTTTCGTTTAATTGGCTCAATGCATCAAAGGCTGCACACTCAAATAAAAGAAATTAAAATTCCGTAATTATGAAAAATGATGTTGGTCTGAGAGGAAGAAAGTTTTGAAGGTGACTTTGTGGCTCCCTTGGGGAAAGTTAGAAGGAAGCGTAGCACGCAGCACTGAAGGGGTTTCAGTTCAAACCACAGGAGTATGACTGCATTTCTGGGGATGATTTGCAATGGAGAGTACATGCCAAGTATACACACTAACCGCATTCAGATTGTTTTCTTTCCTTTTTAGAGATGATCTAACCAGTATTTAAGAACTCCAAAACAAAAGCATTGTTTCTATATAATGTATGTACCTTTCTCTCCACTTCTCAAAAAAAAAAAGAAAGAAAGAAAAAGTTTATTTCCATGAAATTTCCTTGGAAATTTCTCTTATTTTCTTCATAGTAAGTCTCTAAGCTCAACTAACAGACATGTTTGAAAAAGACGAGGTGACAATATTAAAACATTTCCAGGCAGACATGGAGGCCATGCTTAGAAAGCACAGAAGTGCTGGCTTTATGCTGTTGACAGAAGTTAATTGAGCATCTACTATGTGGTGAAAAACAAAACGGAAGAGTCCTGTTCTCATTAGCCTTCAGTCTAGTAAGAGTCAACAAAACAACAGCAGGGTTTTTTATCAAAGGCTCAATTTTATACTTTATGACTAATTTCTGGCTTTGATTTATCCATTTGCTGCTATTTAAAATCCAATGCCAATATAAATAAGTAGCACATTTTTAATCACTACTGAAAAGTTGATAGTAACTTTAGGTGAATTAAGTAACAGGCAAAGGGAATGTGAATCAAAATGGATTATGAACTAAAGACATTTGAAAAGCTTGGTGTGCCAATATTCCAGACTTTAAAAGTCTGTGAGGTTTTATTAAGTGATGGGCTTATTACGTGGTGGACCTTTCTCTTCCCATTGGTTTATAAAACTAAGGCACAGCAACAGGAACTTGGGTAAAGGAGGCAGTGGCTTTTTTAAAAAACATAAACTTCTCTTTTGTTGTTTCAGTTTTGTTTTGTTTGTTTTTAATTTTGACAACATACACATAACATGAAATTTGCCATCTTGTGTAAGTGTCCGGTTCCGTAGTGTTAAGTTCATTCACAGTTATGCAGCCATCACCACCATCCATCGCCAGAACAAATTTCATCTTGCCAAACTGAAACTCTGTCCCCGTTAAACACTAACTCCCCATTTTGCCTCCCACCCAGACCCTGGCAACCATCATTCTACTTTCTATCTCTATGAATTTGATTACCCTAGGTACCTCAAATAAGTGGAATCATACAAGATTTTTCTTTTTGTGACTGGCTTATTTCACTTAACATAATGTCCTCAAGGTTCATGCATTTTGTAGCATAGGTCAGAATTCCCTTCCTTTTTAAGGCTGAATAATATTCCATTGTATGGATAGACCACATATTGTTAATCCATTCATCTGTCAATGGGCATTGGGTTGCTTCTATCTTTTGGCATATTGTTGTGTTTTGTTTTGTCAGGTTGTAGGAGTTCGTTATATATTCTAGGTATCAATCCCTTATCCAAGATATGATTTGCAAATATTTTCTCTGAATGCCTTTTCATTCTGTTGACTGTATCTTTTGCACAGAAGTTTTTAATTTTGATAAAGTCCAATTTATATATTTTTTTCGTTTGTTGCCTGTGCTTTGGATATCATATCTAAGAAATCATTGCCAAATCCAATTTCATTAAGCCTTTCCCCACATTTTCTTCTAAGAGTGTTATAGTTTTAACTCTTAGATTCAGGACTTTGATCCATTTTGAGTTAATTTTTGTATATGGTGTAAGGTAAGGATCCAGCTTCATTCTTTTGCATGTGGATATCCAGTTTTCCCAACACCATTTGTTGAAAAGACTATTCTTTTCCCATTGAATGTTCTTGCCTCCCTGTTGAAAATCATTTGACTATATATGCGAGGACTTATTTCTGGACTCTCTACTCTATTTGGTCTGTATGTCTGTTTTTATGCCCATAATACAGTGTTTTGATTACTGTAGGTTTGTAATAAGTTTGAAACCAGAAAGTGAGTCCTTCAACTTTGTTCTTCTTTTTCAAGATTGTTTCAGAAAAAAATAAACTTTTTCTTTGAGATAATTGTAGATTCCCATGTAGATATAAGAAAATAATGCAGAGACATCTCATATGTCTTTTCCAGTTCCTTCCAATGCGAACATTTTGCAGAACTAGAGCCCGGCATCATAACTGGGATACTGACCATCACAATGGTGAAGCTGCCGAGCAGCTGTCACCCCTTGTTGTCCGTCCATAGCCACACCCACTTCCCTGCACCCTGCCACTCCCCATCTCGGACCCCTGGCAACCACTGATCTGTTCTCTGCTTCTGTGATTTTATCATGTTAAGACTTTTATATAAATGGAATTACCCAGATATACCCTTTGGGGATCGGCCTTTTTATCTAAACATAATTCCCTGGAAATCCATCCACGTTCTTTTGTGTGTTGATAGTTTGGTCCTTTTGATTTCTGAGTAGTGGTCCAGATGATGACTTTTTAAATTTCTTTCCGTATTGTCTTCCTGCATCTTTTGACCTTTGACACCGTGTCATTAAAAGAACCGTGTCACTAAGAGAGCAGGAGGAGGCTGAAAATAAAACAAAAGCTCAGACCTCTCTTTAGTGCTTCTCTGTGGAGGACCCTTCGTAATTTGGCGAAAGACATTTTGTTGGTACTGAAATGGTGGCTTTAAATATATGACCCAGAACAAAATCTTCATTTTGTTTGATAGGGAATGAAATATTATTTGTCACAGGAGGAATTTCTCATACGCTGTGAAACACTGCTGTCTTTCATTATCACGTGGAATGTGGAAGTCCAGGTTTCCAGTTTGGTTCCTCATGTTGGCCTTAAATAAAACACTGAACACTTTCTCCCTTGCAGAAAAGCCACCGAGAGCTTTCCTTCGAGGCATCTTCCCACATCACACATGCATTGAGTGCTTTCTATGTGCCAGGCACTGGGGACATGAGATATGAATGGTGCAGACATAGTCTTGAGCTTTGTGATGCTGACTGAGCTTGGGGTTTATTGTTTCTATAGGTATTTATGGAGCACCTATTAGATGCCATTTTACTGAGCTCCAATGAGGAGGACACAAGTGAATCAGGGAACTCTCTTGCCATCAATCTCGAGAATCTTACATGAGTACATCAGGAAGAATACAAGCTAAAACATATGTCAACATAGGGAAAGTACCAGACTGTCCACAAAGTCAGAGAGCCTCCCTGTGCCTGGGGCCTTATCTGAGTCATTCCTGTTGATTTAAACCCAGTGACTGGCAGTTAAAAACACTTCATCAGTGTGGTGGGTTAAGTCTTTGATTGATGGATGGATTGATTGACAGAGATGGCGTTTCAGCTGACCTTTGAGGGATGAGAAACATCCAGATGCATGGAGTCTGAGGAGTGGGTATTCTAAGCAGAAGGACTTGCATAAGCTAAATAAAGAATAGTGAAGGCGCCAGAAAACTCCAGGGCACCCATTACGGGAAACCCCAAGTAATTCAATTTAGTTGGAGCAGAAGGTTGCAGGAAATTATAGAACATATGTTTGAAATGACCCAGGAGGCCAGCATCTACACGGCCTTACACGCCAGACCTGGGAGTTTGACTATGTTCTTCAGTGGCAAGAGAATGCTATTGAAGACATTTTTTTTTTTAGTCTTATCTGTCCATAGTTCTGATTTATGACATTTTTTTTTTTTTTAATGTATGAACTTTCTCATCCGAGGAAGTGGCACTAATGAGATAGGGTTCCAGGTTCGATCCCAGTTTGGGCCTGTTGCCCCGGCACAGTTGGATGACCTATGACCTAAAATCTAGTGCTGTCATTTCTAGGGGTGGGGGGAGGCGCATTAAAGAAAAGCATCCCCAAAATAGGGAAACGAACTCAAAAACCGATGTTTGACTTTTGGATGAGAATTATTTTCAGCTATAAAGGCCAGTCTCTCTCAGAGGGTTGACCCGGTTGCCCTGCTCTAAACTCTTTTCCTTAACAATCTTATATCTGGCACCTCCGCTTGCTGAGAGAAGAGGTGACTGCGCTCTCTTTCCTGTTCTCAAGAAAAGGTTGTGAAGATCTATGGTATGATACTGTTCTAATATTTGTTGTTCTTCGCGATACGCTTATCGCTATACGGCAGAAATAAACTCTACAAAGCCATGTCTCCTCTCTCGAGGAATCTACATTCAGATTGTTCTTTTCTTTTTCTTCCTCCATCACTTTGAATAAGCATTTTCATTTCTCACAGACAATCCTTCAGGGACTTTGCCTTTAAAAGTGAAGTTAACTTGAATATATATATATACCCTGTTGAGTAGCTTCTAGGGGCCTGCCACTGTACTGGGTGCTATGGGGTTCAGTTCTATTTGTTCATTCATTCATTCACTCATTCATTCATGTTTATTGAACACCTACAGAGTGCTAGAGAGGCAGGCAAAATATGTGCCCTCATAGAGCTTACATTGTAGAACTTACAATATTTTGGAGGAAGATTCCTTTTCATGCAGCAGTTGAGTATGTATAACAGAAAAAGATATAAGAAGGAATGCCAGAATATACTAAATAGTGATAGCTAATATTTGTTGAACCTGTGCTGTGTCCTAAGTTCAGCGTATCTCTTTATTTAAGCCTCACAATGGACTGTTTTGCCCATCTTATAAACACAGAAATTTTACAGGGGGTAAGTAAAAAGTAAATAATAGGCAAGAGATTTGAATCCAAGCAGTCTGATGCCAGAGCCTACAGTTTTAAATACTTTGCATTCTATGACCTCAACCATATAGTATTGATGATAAAAGTCAATCTGGAAGGAAGGAAACTAATATTGACTTCCTTGTCAATCTGGCTGTCAATGCCTGCCCCACCTGTGCACACACATGGGGTAGGACCAAGACCTCCGGCCTGGGCAGACTGTGGGGGCAGTGCGTTAGTATCCAAGGCTCTGGACGAGAGGAGTAGCCTGCAGGGTGTCAGAGTGAAGGCTTCAGATCTAGGCAAGGCCGGCATCTTCTCCAAGACTGAGATGGGGAAACTGAGGCCCTCAGGAGAGTGGAGCAGCAAGAATCTCATGCTGAAGTTGAAACTCGGCAGAGGGGTGGATTTTGACTGGCCGGGTTTAACCTGCAATCAGGAGTCTCTCCTGGAGAGGAAGAGCTGCCGCTCCTATGGAGTCACGGAGTCCTGGCCGGCCACTCCAGTTCTGAGGAGCACGCTCGGAAGGTTCAGTGACGAAGGGTAACAACTTGATGGAGTGGCTTTGGCAGCCATACCTTGGGCCATGTCAGCCTTACCTTAGAGTCCCCAGGTCAGAGAGGTGAGCCTCGATCTCTCTGAACAGGACCTTGGTCTGCCATCTTCTCCCTGGAAAGCTCCAGGTCTATCTCAGTCAATATTCTAGCTCTTGCCCCGTCCTGGAACCAACTGGAAGTTGCATCCCACGTTCCCTAGGGCCTGGACCAGGGGCCCCCATGAAGAAATATTTGCCTGGGGGCTGAGCAGCAAATGGATAACCTTTTTGTTTTATTCAACTCCCTAATTTTTCTTTGGTAGGATTGTATTTTGCTATTTTCTTTCCGTATCTCACCTCCTTTTGCATCTTACCATCTCCACTGCTGGTTGCTACTCTTCTCAATTTATACATTTCATTAATATATTACTTCTGCCCTTCTCAGTCATTAATAAAGATGTTAAATAATTCTGAACCAAATACGCACCCCTGTAGAGCCCTACAGGACATTTTGCTTTAATTAGTTATGCTACCTTTCATCTTTCTAATGTCCCCTGGTTTCATATTTCCAGCTGGTTTTGAATCCATGTGACTTTTTATCCAGTCCTGTTTGAACTAATTTCATGAGTGAAAATCTGAGAGATGTTTTACTGAGTGTTGATTCAGGTCCAGGCCCACAGAGAGCTTTGCTGTATTCAGATTTTTTTAAATAGATTAATAGAGTAAAATTTAATAAATTTTAATAAACTGGTCTTAATAAACTGAGCCTTCCTAACACACCTCTTTCCAATATTCTTTTCAATCATAGCAGTATTTTCTCCATTAATGTCATGGTAATTTGATTTGTGTTGACGACAGACTTCACAAAAGGTAGTCTTACTATCAGGTGTAATCCTCTTAGACCTTTTCAAAGATAACTATTTCTCAGTGGTTGTGCTATTTCCAATATCCTATAATGACTTTGTTTTTAAAAAATGAAATAAAAATAGTTGGGTATTCTGTAATCACCTAATTAACCAGTTTCTAATGTGCTTTCTTGTGCAAAACAGGGAGTGATTTAAACTCATGAGCGACCAGAGTTCATACTATTTTATTAAATAATGTAAAATCATGCAGCCATTTAAGAATGACTCTTAAGTCTTTAAAATGTAATTGACAGGAAATGGACGATTCTGAGGTTAATTGCTGGACCACATAGGGCTGTGAGGGTTACAGTGTTTGGTATTTTGATTTGATATATGGAAATCCTTGGACATAGGATGGGAGAGGCATCTCACTGTAGGGCTCTAAGAAATTGTTTCTTTGTATCAAGCTAGATTATGTTTTTAAATTAACCAAACCCTTCTATGTGGGAACTTGTGGGGGCCACTACTTCATGTCAGCCTGTGAGTTAACTCTTGATTAAAATACAAAAGTCAACCTAAAATTTTAAGTGTGAAGTGTGTGGAACAGTTGTGGGGAGATCATTCTTTGCCTTTTGTGTGTATTGGATTTTTGAAATCCTTATCAGTAAAAATAGAACACGTTACATTTCTAAGAATTGTTGCAGGCATATGGTACAGCCACGTAGCTACCCAGTCTTTTTTTTCCTCTTGTATATCTGCACCGTGTATTTAATGAGGTCCTCTTGACTCACTTATTAAGATTAAGAGAGTTTCTCCAAGCAAACAAAGGACAACTAATCTGACCCTCTTTGAAAGCAGAGTAGAAGCATCTGCTTTCATGAGATAGGCCAGGGCTGGATTCCATCCGAGACAGCCAATGGACACTTCTTTAAACAATAAGGTTTTAAAATGAAATCCTTTTCAAGTAGGCAAGCCATCTCTACTCAGGGGGAAATAAAATGTTAAGAAGGCAATGTGGCAGGTCCTCTGATGGTATTTGTAGAGCCATTTAAGGAGCAAAATATCACCCCCTTAAAAATCTTGTGTACATTAATTATACAAGGGCTCTCTTTATCCTCTGCTGAAAGTGCCGAAGTAGCATCTACGTGGCACATTTGAAAATTGTGCTGGAATGGACATCCGCAGTATAATTATAAGAAGCGGAAAGGAATATCTAGATAGAAACCTGGGAATCATAGTTGACTTGGATGTAGATATGAGTCCGCATCCATGTTACATAAAATAAAACACACAATTTCTCTTGTCCCCCTAGGAATACAGTGGACTCCTCTAGTGTAGGAGTCGACAACTTTTTTCTTCAGAGAGCCAGACAATAAATATTTTAGGCTTGTGAGCCATGAGGTCATATATTTAAAGACATTTTAGTATCAACAAAATGTCTTTCGCCAAATTACGAAGGGTCATCCACAGAGAAGCCCCGAAGACAGGTCTGAGATTTTGCTTATTTTCAGCCTCCTCCTGCTCGGTTCTTTTAACCACACGGTGTCAAAGGTCAGCCATGAGGTCTCTGTAGTAACTATTGAACCTTTGCCGCTGCAGCCACAGACAATACACAAACGAGTGGGCGTGGCTGTGTTCTAAAAACACTTTCTTCATGGACGATGAAGTTTGAATTTCATGTATTTTCACATATCATGGAATATTATTCTTCCTTCGACATTTTTTCATGGGCCATATCAAAATAAGCTATAGCCTGGATTTGACTGCTTTAGGCAAATCCAGTAGTTTGCCAACTCCTGATCTAGTGCACACATTCTTCTTCCTCTCCTCCCCCACCCCCCTCCCCCCCCCACACACACACAACACCCAGGACCATCCTAGGGACCCTGTAGGTATTCAGGAAATGCTTGTTCACTTAGCTGTCACAATGTCAGAGCAAAGAGTAAGCCTTTTGCTATACAACACACACTTGACATTTGCAAGGGATTTATCTTTAAGTCTTTGCTAATCCCTGCATTCCAAGTACCACTCCTGCAGATAATTTTTCCCATAAAATGCACTCAAGTATAACAGAATAATTAAAGTGACCCTTTCAGGTCCTTCGTGATTCTCTAAATATGGGACTAAAGTCCTTTACTAAGTGATTAAAATAAATTGTGTCACCGAAATCAATTCTCTGTCACATTACATCACTGCTGTGATGACATTGACGACGAATTTACCTCACTCTGGAAAACCAATCCATAGTAATAATGAGTGATGGTGACCTCTCTACCATACAGCACCTGTGCTTGCCAAGGAGCAGAATGATAACACATCCCTTTCAGCAGCATGGTCAGGCCCCAAAGCCCAGCAAGGCCATCATGCTGAGTGTCACACGTGCAAAGGAGCAGAGATACTAGGCTGCTTCGAGAAACGGGTGGTAGGTAGGTGTTGGACGTGACTAAAACTCACCCAGCACTTTAAGTGGCTTCCTCCCAAATTTTATCCTCTAAGTGAATATAGTCGGCGTTTATGTCTTAGCCCAATTTCACATGATTATGTGTCTCTGGACCTGGGGGTTGTTTTCAAATATCAAGAGTGTGAGTATGATATTCACTCATGCTGAAGACCTGCTGTGCTTT
Organism: Rhinolophus ferrumequinum; assembly: GCF_004115265.2. NCBI lineage: Eukaryota > Metazoa > Chordata > Mammalia > Chiroptera > Rhinolophidae > Rhinolophus > Rhinolophus ferrumequinum. The sequence goes on from NC_046293.1 coordinate 85,295,383, forward strand.
ATATTGGCCAGAATCTTGGAGTCTTATGTCCTGTTTTGGTCACCATATTATAGAATACAGATGTACCAGAAACGGTCTACAGAAGAACAACAAAATGTCAACATGATAGACGGTGGCAGCGAGAGCAGAAAAGTGAAAGAAATCAGGATTGTTTTGTCTTTGAAAGGGAAAATGATTCTTGCCATCAAAATAGGTCTTTTTTAATTTCCCCCTTAGGGGAATTTGATTAGACATTGCAAATGGAGAAGTAAGGTGTATAAGCCTGCCTAATATGGGGCCAGAGATCAGATGATTCCAAGGGAAACTTACTTGATAAAGAAAGGCCTGATAAAGCTTGGAATGGGTACCAATGTGGCGATGGTGGTGTATGCAAACCATGGAGAAGAAATGGTTGGTCACATGACATCCAACTACTTGATGTTAGGTGACTGAACAGGTTGATTTCTCGAGGTTTCTCCCCTGCAGTGTACCCTTGATTCAAATAGCCTGACTGAAACAAACAAAAAATAGGAACTCCTTTCTTGGGAATTAAATTTACCCAGAATGACATTTATTCCCACTTAATGATGAGTGTCATTGGCTGATGATCAGTGGACTCCTTGTCTTTTTCTTCGTTTTGTTCCATTGTGAGTCTCCAGGGGCTGTAAGGCAGTGAGCACTTTTGAGGCTCGAGTGATATCTCACTCTTCAGACAGAATGTCAGACTCTTCAACTGTATTTTCAACTGTCTTGTGAGACAAAAATTAATTGGTTTGACCTCATGCTGTCGCATGTTGAGAGACATGAATCCTCAGCATTCTTCCTTGAATACATTGATTTCATTAAACACTGTCTGCTTGTTTGCAAAATGTTGCAATTTCCCAGTGATTTCTTCGAACTGCAGCACATAAACAGGCTTTTTGGAACAGTGCCATTTCTTAGCTTTGATCTTGTGTTATTATCTTTTATTTCCAATAGGTCTTCTACATTGAGTCCATTGAGCCACAGAAAATATCGACCTTAGGGAAAAGGAATGTGATAGTCACGGGAGCAAACTTTACCCAGGCGTCTAACATCGTAATGATCCTGAAAGGAACCAGTACTTGTGATAAGGATGTGTGAGTTAAAATATTAAGAATTCATCCTTGGTAATATAGAGAAAAGCTAAAACTTATGCCAAAGAAATACAACCTTTACATCGTGAAATTATTCCCATGTGCCAGAGTGGGCCAATTGTTCTGTGTATGTGATCTAATTTCGAAAAGGAAAATCATTTATACACCACATTTGAAGTGAATAGTGAGAGAATCTGTCTCATGTTACCACCCCACCCTCCCCCCCCAAAAAAATCTCAGAACACCGTAATTTCAGATGTCTTGATTTGTTTTCATTAACAAAATCAAGTATTTTGAGTAGCAAATATCCTTTTGAAGATGATACACTTAGAAAAACAGTTGAGTACCTCAGAATTTGATGGGGAAACATGACAGTTCTTCCAATGGATCGCTCAAAGTTGAAAAATGAAACTTTCTGATCCATTTTATTCTCTATAGCCTTCTGTTTATTGTATTGGTTTCAGGCTCAAATAATAACTAAATGGAACATAATATCTGGTCAGGGTACTACTTGAACATAATTATTTCTATGACTTCTTTCCCCCAACTCATCCTTTCAATGAGATTTTTGAGAGAGAAAAAATTTCAGTGTCTCACTGACATTCTTGTACAAATGTTACCTTCCCCCCAAAAAGGAGATGTGATAATAATAACACAGCAGATATTCCGAGTTTTCTGCTTGTTAGCTTTTATAAGTTTGGGCTAATTTGAAGTAAAAGATGTTGCACTTGACGTGAAGTATCATACTGAGCTTGTTCTCATCATGGAAATGCATGGGAGACAATCTGCTAAAGCGTGGTGTTTTGGTTTTTAACTACAAAAACAGATTTGTACAGTATTTTAATCTGCCACACTTATTTACTGAATTTTCTGTTTTAATTCATTTGCCACGTATAACTGCCGTCCCCTTCCCCGCCCAGCAGTAAATTCGGGTTGTCTGTCATCTTGATTGGAAAAAGCTGCTCATCGGTGGCTTTCCTCTGTTCTGCTATTTACCAGAATTTTCAAGCACATATTAATGGCTATATCTATGAGACATAGGTGTTTTTGTGACATTTATCGTGGCTAAATACCTTACTGCAAAACTCTTTCATTTTGTGTAACAAAATCTGAAGTTAGACTCCTGTATGTTCGCTGACAGGCAATCAACTTCGCTGGAAAATAAGTAGTTTTTCAGAGCTTTACCCTATTTCTGACTCTTTATGCTCTCATTTCAATTCTGAATGTGACTTGAGATACTGCAGTTATTAAATTAAATCACTAAGAGACCATTCTGCATGTAGCATTTCACTGACCACATTTGGGTGGTGAACCCAAGTTCACGAGCAGTAAACATAATACCCAGTTAATCCTTTATCTGAGTTCATGCTGTAATCCCAAACTCTTTTCATTTAGTGTTTTTTAAATGCCTAATTATTCTAAAAGAGAAAAATAACGAGGATAGTAGTGGAATGACCCACATTTCCATCTCTCTCCTTCCAAAATTTACAAACAAGTTTGAAGTTTAATGATCAGCCATTTGATGATGAATTTCCTAGAGCCAGAATGTAAATCTGAGGTAGTGTAAGTACACATGGACTCAAATGTTTTTTGAATTTGCCTTATCGTTAGACTCTACTATTATAACCTGAAGTGTATGTGCATTACAGTTAATAATCATGCACATATCCTTTAAGTAGTAATAATAAGTTCTCATGCAGCATAATTATACTGAGCATTATTCAGATACAACCCAGTCTTAATGATTTGCTCTTTGGAGGGTCACAGTAGACGTGAGGCACAGAGGGAGCTGCAGGTTACAGAGGGAATGTTGTCAAGGCTTTGCTTTGACTCCTGAAGAGTGACAGGGCACCCCTGCGATGTCAGGGGCACCCAGGACAGGCCCAGCTAATTTCAGGCTGGAGCTCCTTTGGGGTGCAGCGTGGCTCCGATGGCTGATGGATTCTTGCCTCATGGCATGGTCTTCAGTCACAGGCTCTCTGCTCTTTGTACAGCAGAATTCCCATCTCTGTCCTGGGTTGGGTTCTACCCTCCCCGTGCTTGCCTGGAACGTCTCTTGTTTAAGCTTTTTGTTATGGACATTTCCAAACATTCGCAAGAGAAAAGAGTGTAATGACCTTTTCTGTACCCATCCTCCTGCTTCAGCACTTACCAATGTTTGCCAGTCTTGTGTCTTCTGCGTTTTTGGAGGGGAGGGAAGAATGGCAGCTGGAGTTTTGAAAAGCACATCCCAGATAACATATCCTTTCACTTATGAACATTTCAGTATATATGTCTAATGGATAAGGATAGTGCCATTCTCGTACTCAACACAATGAACAGTCATTCCTTAATATAACTTAATATCCTGCCCATGTCCTGCTTTCTGTTAGGGCTTCTTAAGGGCAATGGTTATTTTTCCCCCCCACTGCTAAGGGAAATACAAATAAAACATAGAAATGCACAAAATAAAGAGAAACCCTGCCCCAGATAATACCCAAACTGGGTAAGTGGCCCCTAATTAATCCAGAGCTGTTCTGATAGTTCGTGAACTGCTGTAGTTCATGAAATTCATATGCTGTCACCTGCACAATCAACTGTGCTAAGTGTCTGTGTTATTTAAGAGTTCTTTTTCTACTCCTTTTTAGGGTACAGGTTAGCCATGTGCTAAATGACACCCATATGAAATTCTCTCTTCCATCAAGTCGAAAAGAAATGAAGGATGTGTGTATCCAGTTCGATGGCGGAAGCTGTACTTCTGTGGGACCCTTGTCTTATATTGCTCTGCCACACTGTTCCCTCATATATCCTGCTACCACCTGGATCAGGTACTGTCTAGATTCATATTTTCATCTCGTTGTGGTTGAGAAGGCCAGATGTATAATGATCAAGGATTTCATTCAAATAAATATAGAAATAATAGTCCTATTTAAATTCCTCTCACAGAATTCCTCTTAGGATTTATTCCTGTAAAACAACTGCATACCTGGCAACAGGTTGCTTCCTATTGTCAAGGTGAATGCAATGAGCATATCCTATTTTACTCTTAGCCGTGGCTACTTGAAAACTTACAGCTAAAATGTTTGTTCATACCCTGGTTGCTCTTCAGATCATATAAATCTTTCACCTTTTGAAATATTTGCTCAATTGTAGTAACTATTCTTGGCCTAGGTTTCTGGTACAAACACACAGCCCTCTTCACTATGGCTCACTCCTGCCCAGGATGCCAAGCCTCTCCTTTCTTACATCTTTCATTTTATAATTTTATAACCTTTAGAATAAGCTGTTTTGAATAATTTGAGGGACCATTGGGAGCTGTCTAAATGGAAAGTAGTATCTACACTTCAAAGATACTCCCTAAGTGAGAGATGGAAATTCTAAAATAAACTCTTCCGGATGAGTCCAATATATCAAGAAAAAAGAAATTCTTTCCCTAGTTGAATTTAAACACACGTTCAGATTTTGGAATATAATCCTAAAGATATTTTCTTCACCTAACACGGCAAGAAACTAATTTTCAAAGTACTATCTAGATGAAAGTACAGGTGAAGCTTTGTTTTAAAAAAGAAAGATAAAGAAAACAAAGGGGAAAAAAATCACTTCTGATATTCTTATTTAAGAGAAAGTGAGAGGTGGATGCATTAGGCCGCTCGGGCTGCCATAGCAAGGTGCCACAGACTAGGTGGCTTAAGTAACAGACATTTATGTCATCAAAGTTCTGGAAGCTAAACTCCAAGACCAAGGTGCTGTCAGGGTTGTTTCCTTCCGAGGCCTCTCTCGCTGGCTTGTAGATGGCCTTCTCCTCCTGTGTCTTCACCCGGCCCCCCCCAGCCCCCGCCCTGTGTCTTCACCCGCACCCCCCCCACGCCCGTACCTATCTCTGTCCTAACCTCCTCTTTTGATAAGGATACCAGTCGTGTTGGATTTGGGCCCACCCTAATAAACCTTATTAACCTTAATTACCTCGTTAAAGTCCCTGTCTCCCAATACAGTCACATTCTGAGGTACTGGGGTTTAGGACTTCAGCAACTCCACCCATGACAGTCACGTGAGGAAAATGGAAATTTCTGACCTAAGGCTCTAGCATGGCTCTGGGTCTAATAATTTTATAACCTTTAGAAAAAGCTGTTTTGAACAATTTGAAGGACTAGTGCTATTTAAATAGGACTAGTGACCTTCCTCTAAATGAAGGCAAACATGGATGTGGCACTCCCCACGTGTGTAGTGTGCTGTATGTGTTGACTCAGTTAACTCACAAGCGTAAGGGCTCTTGGGAGTGGCCCCTTTTGCAGATGAGGAAACTGAGGCATGGAGTGTTCAAATTACTTGCCCAGGCTCCCAGGCAGTCTGGCCCAGGGTGCTGCTCTGTAAGACACCAGTTTTCTGCTTTGCCATGAGATAAGAGGCATCTTAATATCCCGTTGATGGTGATATTCAGAGTCTGTGTCCTGCAGTGACTCCTGGGCAAGAACGTGGCCTGCTTTTCTAGTGATGGTGACAGTCTGGCACGACGCCAACTCAGCCCTTCCTCCTGGTGGCTGGAGGGTTCAAGGCTCAATGTCATTCTCCTGTGCTACACACATTGGCCTGCTGGTGCCCACATCCTGGTCCTGTCATCATGGTCCCCGCTGACATATCCAGGCTTCTGTCCCCCGGAATGAGTGTCTAGTGACCTACACAAATGAGGGTGCAAGAGCAGCCAGAGCCGTGGACAGCTGTTCATTTCACACTTAATGACCACTTTACTTATATGAGATTATGTGCTGAGAACATGTGAGATCATTTGGCTTGGTTCTGGATAGAGAGAATGTAGCTGTTATTTATATGTTCACCAAATAGGAATATATACTTGTAACGTCGTTTGTAATTTTGCCTTGCCCAAAGTGTTGCCTGCCTCCCTAAATAAGATACTCCCTAAGTGAGAGATGGTATAATTGGTAGGTTGGGAGTTTGATTTTGAAAATTGTTATATTGAAGTATCTTCATATGGATTAAGCAGCAATCAAACAAAATTCTGTGTAGTGAAACCTTTTCAAGGTACAGTTGATCTTACTATATGTGGCAACGTGACACAACAAAACTCAAAATTCTGCAAAATAATTTGGGCCTTTTCCTACAAATTACAACAGGATCCGATGTGAATTTTTATGCTTACGTATTTTAAAAACTATGACATTTTAGCCAGTATCAATAAAAGACTTCTAAAATTGTTCTGCGTTTGAAATTAAAATTTGTTAATTTGCTCTCAAGCATAAATGAGCTTAATATCAAGTGTGAATAAATTGATAGTTTTGTTCATAAATGTTAAATGCCTATGTGTTTATTATGAAACTCCTATTGTTGCTTTTTTCCTTGCAGTGGTGGTCAAAATATAACCATCATGGGGAGAAATTTTGATGTAATTGACAACTTAATCATTTCACATGAGTTAAAAGGACACATAAATGTAAGTCTTCAGCTGCTTTGTAATAGTTATTTTCAAGGATGATTTTGTTTTTATTACACATATGTTGGGGGATATCGTTTATTTCTGTGTCTTTGTGATAGTATATGCTTTTACCTGTTGCATGATATATACCATCTGTGCTGTAATGGAAATAGTAAGACCTTATACATGTAGTTGAGTATTTCAAGTTGTGGCATTGAGGAAAGAGGAATTCAGTTGGTATGAGAAGACCTGCCATTTCTTCCATGTGTGATTTATGGCAAGTCACTTGAATGAGACAATGTTCATGACTACGTGTGAAAATGCCTTGTGAGTGGCGAAGGTGTGAGGTAAAGAAGAACAGCACTTTTGTGAAGAGGAGGTGGCGTTCCCATCGCAGAGACAACAGCGGTTCAGAGGTTCAGTGACCCACTAAAGTCCTCGAGATCTTATCGTAGGCTGCTTCCTTTGCCATCATCTCTTTGACCCAATTTGGTCCCTTCCTTCTGACCTCGTCTCTTCTTGCCTTTCCTCTCCCCACACAGTGGTGTGGTGCCCACCCCTGGGCCAGTTCTTACACCAACAGGAGTGAGTCACAGTTCTCGTGCCAGGAAATGATGGATTTCAGATACAGGTTGGGGCCTCTGAGTGCACTTCTGAACTGTTCCTGAATGCTCCCCGCATTGACCCCCCCCCTTTCTCTCCTTCCGTAATGAGATTTGAAGGTAGCAGCCTCTCCTGGACCCAGCTTCACCACTTCCTGTCAAAGCTGGCAGGTTCACCACAGACCTAGCCCCGCTTGGGACCAGTGTTGGTTCAGACCTAGGTACAGGAGGCCTTCCTAAGTCATCCTTACAGCCTTGTCATATCCTGTCCACCTACTGACACACTTCAGAGCCAGTTCCAAGCCTCACATTGTATCTGATGTCAAACCACGTCTCCGTGATGGGAACACGTCCCATTGAATTGTTTGCATAGACTGACCCTCTGACCAGAGGCTTTGCCTAAATTTGTAAGTGGACTTGCTCTCCCTCCCCACTGCTGTTTCTAGGTCAAGTAGAACTTATTGTGCATCTACTATGGGCAAAACACTTTAATTGGTTCAGGGAAAAAGACAAATAAGATAGTCACGTTGCCTTCATGGAGAAAGAGAGCAAATATCCACTGGGATTGAAAGTTGAGAGCACAGAATATCCTCAAAATCTAGGTCCTCTGATTCCCTTCCAGCTCAGAAACCCTGTAAGCATATTTCTACATGAAGGGGAAATTAAATATGGATGGAATTAAGAATGTCTGCGGAGTGGAGCAGGATGGGCAGAACATGGATGGGTGGGAGCAGGGAGGCAATTTCAGTGCAGAGGACGAGAGCAGGTTACTCCCTGGCCTGTGATGGGATTATGTCAGTCGTGCTCAGCTAGAACCCGGAAGGGTCAGGAATGAGCAAGACCGATGGCTGGGAACCTGTTGGGCTATAAGAGAGCGCTAGAATGAAAACTTTTCCATAAGTCTATAGGTAAGGGGGAGAATTGAAGATTTTTAAGCAGGAAATGACATGAGTGTAGGTATCCATTATGATGGTTATTTTGGCAAGCGTGCATGAGATAGTTTGGAGAAGCAATAACTGAAAAAAGTGCCGTGAGACCAATGAGAATACTGACGCAAAGTCCAGACGTGTTTGGGATGTGAGCAGGGCCCATGGCTGAGCCGTCCACGAGGCTGTTGTCAGTAGGGCAGGTCTCGCGAGCTGGGGAGAGTGTGGCGCTGGAGATGATAGCATCACCGTTCTAAGGTTGTCATAGGAGGGAGAATTGGAACAACTTTATGGGAATGAGAGCACAGAGGAAGAAGAGAAGATCGCCTAGCATGGAATCTTGCAGAGTCGCTTCATTTTAAGGAGTGAAAGCAAATTAGATGGTCAGTGACGGTGGCGAAGCAGTTGCCTGAAAACTAGCGGGAAAGCATTTCCAGTAGTGGGAGCTGGTCACTAGTGTGGAAACTGAGTTGAGGATAATGAAGCTAGGGTGACCCTGTCACTGGTAATCTTTCCAGAAAACATCTCGAATAAGAAGCTGACCTGCTGGGGTCACAGCCACGGGAAGTGGGGTTGGTAGTTTTCATCATGGTATCAGGATGTGAACGAGAGACTCGGGGCTGTCATTTGGAAAGGTGTTAAGGGGGAAGGAGGTTTTGCTTGTTCGAATCTCAGCCCTTTGCATCACATTTTCCCACCGATTGCCTCTTGCTACCCTCCTTTTCATACTCCAATATTAGAGAGTACATAAAAAAAGAAAACTCCCCACCTGACCAATTTCTTTTCCTAAGTTTTATTGTTCTTCTTTAAAACGTTTGTCAACCTCCTTTTCCCAGCAGCTTTCAGGCATTTGCATGCCTGAAAATGACAATATTTACGTAAAGTGGGCCATACTTTCTGCATTGTTTCTAGTCTTCATGCTCTTCATTTCACGAGGGTCACACTGTCCCTTTTACCTTTGTTTCCCCCTATTTTCTGTTAGGCTTGCAAAGCCTTTTCCTCCTTGTGGTTAGTGATTTCTGCTAAAGTGCTGCAGAATGGTTCCCCAACCAAGAGTGACTTAGCCAGCTTCTTGCAGGCCAGCAGCTGCCCCAGTAAGAATTCCTGTTCCCCCTTCCTGGAGTTTTTTGGGACTCAGTCTTGATGACTTGGAGGACACACAGGCCCGTTGGTGCAAAGTCTTTCCCTTGCTCTAGCCTACTTCTTTCTGCGTACCATTTTTTACCATTGCATACCTTCTGGCCGCTTTCATTGTCATTAATGATAATAATAATAGCTAGCATTTGTTGAGCTACTGTGTGCCAGTCACGATGCTAAGCATTTTTTCATGGATAATCTCATTTAATGTAGCCCTCATATAATTTAATGAGCCGTCATCTAATTTCATTTCATGTAGGATTAATTCAGCTCTGCGAGGTAGGCAGTATTGCTAGTCCATTTTACAGGTGAGAAAACAGAAACACAAAGAAGTTCAGTTGCCTGGGTCACTTAGTTCTTAAATCCCAGAGCTGGAATTCATTAACGAAGCTGTTAAATGTGCTTTTCTTCTCCCTCAGGTCTCTGAATATTGTGTGGCGACTAACTGCAGCTTCTTAGCCCCCAGTTTAAAGAGTTCAAAAGTGAGAACGAATGTCACTGTGAAGCTGAGAGTTCAAGAGACCTACTTGGATTGTGGAAGCCTGCAGTATCTGGAAGACCCCAAATTTACAGGGTATCGGGTTGACCCTGAGGTGGACACAGAATTGGAAGTAAAAATTCTAGTATGTTTTCCTTTCTTCATGTGGGCTGTGCCCCCTCGACTGGAAAGGTGTGCTTATGTTTGTGAGTTTCTACGTGCGCCCTGATTTCTTCATCTTCGCTTTGTTCTTTCCAGAAAGAAAATGATAACTTCAACATTTCCCAGAAAGACATTGAAATTACTCTCTTCCACGGAGAAAATAAGCAATTAAATTGCAACTTTGAAAACATTACTAGAAATCAAGATCTCACCACCATCCTCTGCAAAATTAAAGGCATCAGAACTGCAAATAGCATTGCCACCTCTTCCCAGAAAGTTCGCGTAAGTCACCTGACAACTCTCCCTGTTAGTTTTACCCTTTGGGGGGGAATTCCTTGGCTAAACCAGAAACCAGAATGGAATCTCTCTTGGAACTTTAGATCTTCACTTTAAATAGAAGATGCACAAAGCCCCTATTGTAAGCCCAAGCAAAACTCCTCCAGGTAGCTGCCAGAATCCATCATAAGTCTATTTGGACATCAGAGCATTGAACACAACATTGCCTGTAATATTAATGAGTCTTACAGCTTTTGTTCTAGCCATACGTTGAGACTGTAGCATCTGCCAACAGAATCTCTAGACCCCTTGATGAATGAGCTGTCCTTGCTTTCCCAAATGCCAAGGTGACATGGCTTAGCAGAAACCCCAAACGGGGCCTCTTCACATCAGAGGAACGTTTGGTCTCACGGACACCGGATAATCTATGGCTGGTGGGCTGCTTCCTCCACCATGTAGTCATATTCGCTGCGATGAATCTTTTCCCAGACATGTTTGAGGGTCTCAGCACTGCTATATTTATGTCCCCCAATAAAGATGTGAGGCCAGGGGGAAGGGAAACATATTAGAAGCCTCCCTTTATGGTGTTCATGCCATATGAGGCTGTGCAAGTCTATCCCGGAAAAAAAATGCTTTATGATCTATAGTCATAAATAATTGGATAAAGGACAAGGAAAAAGAGCATGAGACTAGAAGGCAAAGCAAAAATGTGTTCATGTCCCAGCTGCGCCAGTTTATAGCTGTGTGGCCTTAGATAAGTCACTGAGCTTTGCCGAGGCCCCTCGGTCCATCTGTTGTATCGTAAAGACAGCAATGATCATCATCAAATCAATAACAACTGCTCCCCGCCTGTCCAGTTAGCTGAGAAGAGCAAATGCTGGCATTGTTCATTATTCATGGACTAGCTCCTGAGCACCTCCACTGTGGTGGGGACAGAGCAGAGAAGAAAACAGGCAAAAAATACCTGCATTTATGGTGATTGCCTAAAGATACAAAGCAAAGAAAATGAATGAAAAGTGTGTTAGATGGTGGTCAGTGATGGAGAACAACGAAGCAGGGAGGGGTCGGAGCCGGGGTGGGGGGCAGTGCTCAGTTTCACGGTAGTGGGCAGAAATGGTCTCCCTGTAAAGATGCCGTTGGCGTGAGGACCGCAAGGAGAGTGCGGGAATGAGCTGTGGGCGACCGTGGAGCAGAGTGCTGGGGGGCGGGACCCTGCAAGGGCCTGAGTGGGGCGTCTGCCTGCTGCGTTTGAGGAGCCACAAGGAGGCAGGTGTGGCTGGCGTGGAGGGAACAAGGGAGAGTATTCGGAGGGCGTGGGAGAGTTAGCGACGGGCGTGGGGAGAGCTGACCGATGACTCGGACCTTGTCGGCCACGGCCATCGGGAGGCCTTGGCTTTGAGCTCTGGGAAGGCACTAAAGAGTTTTTGAGCAGCAGTGCCGTGAACCATGTGCTTAAATGATACAGCACATTTAGTCTTCACGACAGCTCTACAGAGGCGCTACCGACACTTTAAAGACCAGGAAAGGGAGGACTGGATGGTTGAGTGACTATGTCAAGCTGCCACCGCTGGTAAGGAGAGCCGGTGGCAAAGCTGGGATTTGGGACCTGGGCTCCCTGGGTCCAGCATCTGTGCTCTGGCCACTTTGCTCAGGCGCCTCCATCGGGGCGGCCGTGGCTCCTGGGATGGAAATGTGCCTTAATAGTCATGTGCGTGTGGATGCAAAAAGAAGGCTTGATACAGAGTGTTCCCCTTTACGAGCTTTACAAAATTTTTATAGCCAAAAACTGAAATGGGAAGAGGCCCTCAGGGACCATCCTGGCAGCATTGCCAAACTGTTTTTTGCCACAGAATGCTTCACTCAAAACAGGCCTGCCAAGAAAGTGTAAGATGTACAAGAGTTGCTTCCTTAGTCAAGGGGTAAGGGGTTTCTCACCCTCAGGTTACCACCTCTTTAAACCCCAGGGCAAAGAGGACCAAGGTTTAAAATCTCTACGTCTAGTCTAGCACATCCCAATTGACAAATCTGGAAACCAAGATACAGGGAATGTTCTTCGTTGGCTCAAAGTCACATAACTAAACTGTCCCAGAGATGGGACTTGAACTCAGATATCCTACCTAGGTTGCCACCTCTTTTCTATCTTGGGGAAAACCATTTGAGGGAGAAAATTGTATAGATGGATATGGTACCCAACTTGACTGGGTCTAATGACACTCTTTGTCCCATCAGGTCAAACTGGGAAACTTGGAGCTGTACGTCAAGCAGGAATCCGTTGTTTCCACTTTGTATTATCTGATTGGCCTTCCCATCTTGCTAGTGATTGTCATTTTTGGTAAGTGCCCTGTTTAATTTTGTCAGAGCAATGATTCCCTGGGGACTCTCCTCAGGCAGGCCGACTTCCAGCTTTCACTGATGTATTAATGGATGAAAACCCAAATTAAAACTTTGCAACAGGAATAATAGGTACGCGATGAGGGCTTTCTAAACATTTTTAGGGTGCTTTATGAATAAAAGGCTGGATTACAAAGACAGTATCTCGGTGTTTGAGAAATCGAATCCACATTGCTTCCCCAACCCTTTGAATTGTGATGACAGATGTTCCATTGATTCCCTCAGAATTCTTCTGAGATTTTGGACTCCCATGACCTGGTCACCTCAGCCTGCCTTCTCACCTGGGATTTTGGACTCCCAGGTGCCACCTCATTCTGCCATCCTGCCCCTCACCCCCACCCCAGCCCTGCTTTTCCTGGCAGAACTATATTTTAGAAGTGTGATCTGTGCCATCTAGTAAAACATTCCAAGGCTCATCAGGCACAGCAATCCCATGGTGGTTGCTCACTGGCTGAGTCGGGCCCACCGATGTGTTTCGTTTGGCCCACACAGCATTTTTTAAAACTTGGAAGTAGTTGACAATATTTTTTAATTAGGCGATTCACAGTTTTACAAACCTCTTGAAAATTTGAAAGCTCCAGGTCATTGGATCCCCATTTTCCAGTAGCATCAGTTTGCTGGAGCTGAGGACCACTTGCAAGAGGGCACAAGTTCAGTGGGGTTTTGCCGCAGTCTCCACCACTCCCTATTGTGTCCATGTATCCACCCAGGTCACTTAACACATCTGTGTACCTGGTACCAGAGCCATTCAGTTTGTGACCTCTAGTGCTGAGCTGCTTTTCATTTTAATTCTGTTTCCTCTTGTTTTCTTAGACAAAAGAATTCTTCTCCACAACTAATGTAGCTCTTCATCTTCCTTGATTGAACACAGGCATTGCCTTCCTAAGGTTTTCTGTTCATCGTTGCTAATGTCTCCTTCCAGATGCTCGCTCCCTTACACATTCACTCATCCATCTCTGCATCCAATTACCTTGTGTTTATTGAGCAGCTGTTATGTTGCTTATAACTATGCCAGTCTCTGGAGCTACAGAAGATGAGCCTAGTCCTTTATCTTGGGTGGTTCCCAATCCAGTGAAGGAAAGATTGATGTGTATGATTAACTGGCCTAATGGAATGAACTAATTTTTCAGAGACTCTGTTTTGCCCTGTTGATGATCATTTCAGGTATTTTTGTATGCTCTCTCTAAGTGTCTACCCCGTAATGTATCTGGAATCCAAAATTGGACTTGATATTTTAATAAAGTCCTGGCTGGTACGGGCTTCACGTAAGAACATTTCTTGTAAATTCTAAATGCTGGGCTCCATTTCGAGAATCCGCTGATACTAAGCTGCTGGAGATATAACAGCCTCACCCTAAATTCATGTCCACTTTGTGGCTCACTAGAAACCTGTGACCTCTCTCTGCCTGCCCCTTCACTTTTTTTTATAGAGACTGTTTATGCTCTTTAAGGTGAGTTGGGCTCAGTTTGATGTATTGCTTTTGGCTTCATTGGAATCTGCAGAGTCCTTTGAAATTCTCCTCCCCTCCTTCCCGTGATTCCAGGGAGGCATGTGTCATCAGCAGCTGGAGTAAGTGAACTCCTCAGTCCATCAATCACGTCACCAGTGAAAACACTCAACACACCTGGCCCAGGCCTGCCACCTGCAAAACCTCCTGACTGTGGCTTCCCCTGGAGATTTCAGCCATGACACACTCACTGCTTTGTGGATGTGGCCCACTGGCTCCCTTTCCACGCAGTGAGCCAGTCTTGCCCAAACCGCAGCCTGAGGAACAGTAGTCCCAAGTCATACTCCTGGGAAAAGGGGTTCTGTGATCAAGTAAATTTGGGAATCACTGCATACCCTGCCCTTTCAAAGGTTGATTTTCATTTTCCTTTTTGTTTTTTAAGTTAGCATGTCAATCTGATGCTAGAATTTACAAGAAATCTTCTTACGTGAAGCCCGTACCAGCCAGGACTTTATTAAAATATCAAGCCCAATTCTGGATTCCAGATACATTACGGGGGTAGACAACTTAGACAGAGCATACAAAATACATATTATGGTTAGGACTTCACTTTACAAGGTGGTCCAGGGAAGAACTGTATTTAATTTTGTTTCCTCCAGCATCATTCACATCTACCGGTAGCAGGGTCCTTTTATCATGAAATTTCTATTAAAAGAACAAAATCTTTATAGAATAAAATAGTGATAGTTGACAATTGTTGAGTATTATTTAAAAAAAAAATATTCTGAATACTTTCTGTGAGTTTCTTCCTGTAATCCTCTTAATATCACCATGAGGTAGGCACTTAGATCAGGCAGCCAGGCACAGAGATGCTAAGGGACTCACCTGAGGTCACACAGTCAGTAAATGGCAGAGTGGGGACCCCAGCATTGCACCTGTTTGGTTTACTGCCTCTACAGCACAATTAGAAGCAAGATGAAGTGGAGAAAGAAGCAATATCCAGATACAGGGTTTCCTTGTGGACCACTCATCATGTCACCCCATTTGAGCTCTACAAGGTTGGCTTGTATAGCTAACCGTGGTACTGGGGTTTCTTTCTGCATTTGCAGCTCAACTTTATTTCTCCAAGATAGAAACATTAAAAATAAATAAATAAATAAATAAACAAATAAATAAATAAATAAATAAATGAATGAATAAAAGTGGAACGATGTAAGTGACCTCTGGCTGTCGGGAAACTTGGCTTTTTTCATTACTTTCCAGCCAACCGGGATCTTTGGTTACCAGTGAAGGTTATTTGATGTAGTTTTCATTTTTAAGAGGCGTGGGGTTTTGGGTTGTAGGGGTTACGTGTCAGCATCTTCCTCTTCAGACTGATCCCTCAGAAGGGATTTTCCTTTTTACAAATTCCACCTCTGAAATGCTATTCTCTCCCTCTGAAAGAACTGCAAAGGTTGCTTTTCAGTTTTCTTTTTGTTTTTTCAGTTAGCATGTCAATCTGATGCTAGGTCTCTTGTCTCCTCAGTGGCCGTGGGGGTGACCAGGCATAAGTCGAAGGAGCTAAGTCGCAAACAGAGCCAACAGCTGGAGCTCCTGGAGAGCGAGCTCCGGAAAGAGATACGTGATGGTAGGCGCCAAAGTTTTATTTGTCAGAAAACAACCTTTTTTTATTGTCTTTTTTTTTTTTTTTTTTACCCTTACATGGAGACAGCCTCAGTAATGAGAAGTGTTTGTATAACAGAAGATAACTGAACAACAGCAGGGTCTGGGCCTGACTTTGTGTTTCATTTCAGCTCTTCTCTGCAGCCAACCAAGTAATTATCTATTGTTTCTTCTTTAATGAAAACCAAGGTCATATTCAGTGTTAGACAAAACAGCAGAAGATCTTATCCATTGTTTGTTGAGTTAAAATATTGCTCTTGGGATTCTGTTTTGCAGGCTTTGCTGAGCTGCAGATGGATAAATTGGATGTGGTTGATAGTTTTGGAACTGTTCCCTTCCTTGACTACAAACATTTTGCTCTGAGAACTTTCTTCCCCGAGGTAAAAGAGCATTGATCATATTCCTAAGGTTGAGTCTTGAATAATAATGAAGGTGCTTGTTGCTATTGTTAAACCTGTGTTTGCTCCTAAGGCAGCTGTAGATAATGTGCTTGGTACAAAATAATGTGCTTGGTACAAAATAATGGCAGAGCAGGGAGGAGGATAATTATTAATTGGATTGATTAGGGTGTAAAGCAGTGATGGGTCACTGGCAATTTACTCTTTGTCCAGTAACAAAAACCTAGGAGGGACAGAAGTTCAGAATGATGATATTTGCTTTATTTCACTACCAGTTTAGAACTGAATTTGTAGCTGGGAAGCAAGCTTGTTTATTTAAAAATCAATAAATTGTGGGCTGGCCAATTTGTTGTCTTTATCTGCATGACTTACATTGCAGCTACTAGATTATTCACTATTACTTCTCAATCGGAAATGGAAAGTACCACTGGCTGAGAGGGAGCAAAAAAGACGTGTAGAATTTGAGTTGGTAACAGCCATTTTTAGCAATGTAGAGTTTTTATGGCGCTCTTCCGTAGTTACTCTTTAGCTAATCAGTTCAAATCATCCTCATTTAGTAGAAATAGCTGCACAAAATGATGGATTTGTTCTAGGTCTCCAAGGAATAGTCTACTTAACCCTTTGGGTTTTCGGTCTCAATTATGTTCTAACACCTCCATTTTCTCACCCACTCACTCAGCCTTCTTCATTTACCCTCCCAGTCTTTGGTGAGGTAGACTCATTCTCTTGTCATCATCTCCACTTCCCAATACCATATTACCTTTTTTGTCCAGAACTGGTGACTCCAGAGAGGCCCAGTCTCTGGAACACATTGACACCAATTATCATGTTTAAATCTAGACTTCTAAGCAAAGCCTGAAATCTCCCCAGGCCAAACAAAAGAGAGCTTGTATCACCTTCCAGAAGCTTCTCAGCTACATTTGGCCAGAAGCCTAGAGTTCAGAAACTCAGACCCATGCAGTAAGCAATTCCTAGTTTCTCTCTGATTCTAGAAGTGGACACCATGATATGTGATGTTGTGTCTGGAGGTTGAGATACCGCCATAAAACACCCACCATATTATTTTGTCCGAGCCTTAGTGTTGCAAATCAAGAAGGCTATAAATAGCTTTTTGCACTTATAAAGTATTTTTTTTAACTTATCCTCCAAGCGAACCAGGCACCAAGACTTGCCATTTGCCACCTCATCCATTTCTATAGCAGAACACCGTGTAGGGGAGGGAGCTCAAGTCCCTGAATCAGGATGACGGCGCAGAGCCTCAGCAAAGGTGGCGTCACGAGTCCTAGTTCCCGCTATCTGAGACTCCCATTAAGAATTTAATAGCAATAAAATAACAGATTTCTAGCATCAACATGAGTACTGCGTGGGCTTTTACAGTTAATGGTTGCCCTTGAGTGCTGAAGAGAGTAATCTGTGGCCTGAAAAAGAAATTTTCCTATCTTCTAAATTCAGTAATCAGAGCAAGATGGAATGATGAGTGCAAAGGAACACTGTTGCGGAATGTTTTTAAAAAATCCCAGGAACAACTGCTGTATTATCTTAGGAGAAGAGAGAAACTTGCAAGAAGCCAAACTGATTTAACTCAGGGTTAGGTGTAATTTTGAAAGGCAACTGAGAAAGCCATAAATACTGAAGTCAGAAGGAGTCATAAAAGGAGTAGAACCAGGAAAACAAGCATAAATTTATCAGAACCCTATCGAGAAGACCTGAGTTAACATTGAATTTATAATAATTAAGGAAAGATACAGAGAACAAGGGAACATATTCTATTAGAACTATGCCAGTTGAAATGCAGGCTAGGCTGCAGATAAGTCCTTTGTTAGGTCCTTTACTGAGGGATCAGGAGCCCTCACCGCTAGGCCTGGAGGTTGGGTGGTAGAGTGAGTGTGGGGTGGTTAATACCTACCAGACAACAACAGGCAAAACCCAGAGGAAATTGTAGGTTTGCAGAGGCTAAGACGTGACCACTTCCTGGTTCTTTGCCTTGCTGATTGGTTTTGGCTCTTAAAGCCTTGCTTTTCATTATATTGACTGCTTCATTTTGCTGAAGGTAGAAGAACTAAGGGGAAGCACAGCATGGTCTAGGAGCAGAAAAAGGAAATTTGAATGAAAGGAAGAAGAAGTGTTAGAGGAGCCATGGTGACATTTCCCAATTTAAGATCAAGAGTCAGTCTGTTTAAACTGCCTATGTACTTAAAGTTGGTTCTCCAGAAAAATATTAGGAAACAGAAAATGCAAAGTCAGGGTCTGATTTTTCTGCTTATTACTAGGGGAAAATATGATCATAAGAGTTGAGGTCTTCTTGCTTAGGCTAACAAATTTAAAACTATAAAGCAAAAATTCTCTGCATGAGAAATTTACTTTAATAAGATATACAAATAACATAAAGTTTCAGTTATTACCCCTCCCCCCTAAAAAGAAAGAATAAACATGAATGTTTGTGTTTATTTTTCATTCTATTGACTCATTTTAAAGTGTTATTCAGCATGCTTTTAAAATTTAGTCATTCCATTCCAGTAAGATTTATGATACATTAGAAATGAAAACTCAGATTTACAAGTTTACGTCCAGGCGCTACGCAGCATAGCAGCACACAGAATATTTGTAGACACCAGCAGGATAACAGCGTTGTGGTCCAGTCTGCCATAAAGTAGTGATAACAACAATCACAACAGCTGACACTGAGAACTTACTGTGCGTTCATTCATTTTATTTTCACACCAAGCCCATACAGCGGGAATCATTATTATCCCCACTTTGCAGGTGAGGAGTTAGGCACCGAGAGGTGAAAACACTTGTCACAAGTGGTGTGACCAGAATGTGATGAGACCGGAACTGGAATCCAAGTGGTTTGGCTCCAGATTCTAGCTTTTAGTCACCCCAGTCCACGTGTAATGGACTAGCGCTGTGCATTGAGACAGTAGATACCACTCAGCTAAGGCTTGTAAAAACTTACAACACTATTCCGTTTTTATGCTTAGAAGGTAAAGGGCTTGAGTAGTGGTCTGCACATGTGCATAATCTTCTTTAACCACCATTTCTTTAAGTGTGAGTCAGTGCTTTTAAAGTGTGAGATGCCTTCGTCTACCATAAATGGGGCTGATGCAAGGATAATTATCCTTCTTAGAGGCTTTCAGAATTCACTGGTGTTTCTTGAGAGCTGAGTAATTATTTATTATGTATTTAGAGGATATGCAGTGAGCATAAGCCCAGGGGCTCTTCAGGTTAGCAAATAGTATCTCTACTTTATTAAAACGGACTTGGGTATTTTAACAAAAAACACTATTCATTTCCTTTGGATGTTATGAATAACAGAAGTGTCTCCTTCCTCTCAGTCAGGTGGCTTCACACACATCTTCACTGAGGATATGCATGTAAGTCTATAAGTTTTCATTTTAGCCTGAGTTTCATAGTGTTATCATCATCGTCATCTCCATTATTCCTTTGAATTTTTATTGTGGGTTTTTTGGGATCGTGAATTCAATATTAAATAATTCATTGTCTTGGAAAACCCATTGTGGATCTACTTTCTAACTTTAAGTTTTATATTATATTTTATTAATTATATTATATCGTATTATATCATATTATACTATACACATTTTTTTTTTCCAGAACAGAGATGCCAGTGACAAGAATGAGAGTCTCATAGCTTTGGATGCCCTAATTTGTAATAAAAGTTTCCTTGTTACTGTCATCCACACCCTTGAAAAGCAGAAGAACTTTTCAGTGAAGGACAGGTATTAGTCAATTTGTTTATATTTCAAAAGTCATTAAGTAGAGAAAATGAAACCTGAGCCCCTTATTTTCTTTCCAAACCGAGCTCGGTATCTTGGGAACAGGCTGTTTGGTGGCGTGGTCATGGCAGCCGTGATATCTCCATGTCAGATCACACCACCCCAACAAAAATTCTATTTTAAAGACTCACACTTACAACTTCCCTCCTCCATCCCCCCCCCAAAAAAAAAACCCCTGAAAAACCCAACACCAAGAAGAAGCATGAGTCCTGAATCAAAAAAGCAGAAGTGCTATTTTCTATTTTTAAAAACACCCTGAAAATTCGGGAGAAACAGTCACTTCTTGTTACCTCTTTAGTTTAAAGTTTAAATGCTGAAGACACATAAAACGTCCTGAAGTTAACATTGGTGTGTGGTTTTATGGATGGAAAACAAAGGTGGTCGAAACCTAGACATTAAAAAAATGCACATAGGACTGCACCCTGGGGCCCTACGAGTGTCCGTGGGTACTACCATCAGTACCCACGCCACAGCTACTGGCCAACCTCATTAAACAAGACTCTGTTTTGTTTTTAATGTATTTCTTTGTCACCTATATATGTTTTTCGTTTTTTTCCTCTCAGTTTTATTGAGACCTAACTGACATACAGCATTGTATAAGTTTAAGGTGTACAACATGATGGTTTGACTTCAGTATATTGCAAAATGATTACTGCAATAACTTTAGTTCACATCCATCATCTCATATAGATTTTTAAAAATACCTTTTTTCCTTGTGATGAGAACTTTAAGGATTTACTCTCTTAACAGTTTTCAAATGTATCATACAGCAGTGTTAGCCATTGTCATCAAGTTGTACATTGTATACCTACTACTTATTTATCTTTTAACTGGAAGTATGTACCTTTTGACCCTTCCATCCAATTCTCCCCACCTTTGTCCCTTCCCCTGCCTCTGGTAACCACAAATAACCTGATCTCTTTTTCTATAAGTGAGATCATCCGTATTTACCTTTCTCTGTCTGACTTATTTTACTTACCATAATGCCCTCAAGGTCCATCCATGTGGTCGCAAATGGCAAGACATCATTCTTATTTATGGCTGAATGGTATTCTGTCTTACACATATATAAATACAGAGGGTGCCAAAAAAATGTATACACATTTTAAGAAAGGAAAACTGTATTAAAATTGTGATACTCACTATATACCGATAACAAAAGAAGAGTACAAGTCATGTTTGACCTTCTGCAGTTCCAAGAGGTGCTCAAAGTGGTTACCATCAGCGTCCAGACACTTCTGATTATGGCTGCTTGAGCAACATTGACCAAAGTGTCCACTTGTATACATTTTTTGGGCAACCCCAGTATATACGCCGCATTTTCTTTATCCATTCTTCTGTTGGTGGACACTTAGGTTGTTTCCATGTCTTGGCTGTTATAACGAAGGCTCTATTTTTAAACAGGTGTCTGTTTGCCTCCTTCTTAACCATTGCACTGCAAACCAAGCTGGTCTATCTGACCAGCATCCTGGAGGTGCTGACCAGGGACTTGATGGAACAGTCCAGTAACATGCAGCCTAAACTCATGCTAAGACGTACTGAGTCCGTGGTGGAAAAACTCCTCACAAACTGGATGTCCGTCTGCCTTTCTGGTTTTTTGCGGGTAAGTCTCCCATCCTTCCCCCGGCACTAGCAGAGGTAAGACAATAGGCAGTTACTTGTCGCAGATGCTGATGTCTTTGCCAGGATAAGTCCTGAGCTCTCCGTGGCGTCAGCATTCACTCGCTTTTAGTCCTGGTCCTAATGAGGAGCGCGCAGAGGGGCACATAATTGTTTTTGTGTAATTGGCCTATGCAAATGTAATTCAGTTAGAACTTCCTCAGGTACGACTCTTCTTTTCCCTTTGTAAAAACTATTGTGAGAAGAACAGGGAACCTGGGGCCTACCGCCTAACAGAGTTTTAAGTGCACAAAACCGTGCTATGATTTATAGGCACAACGTCGTACAGCAGAGTTCTAGAACTTATTTCTCTTGCATAACTGAGATTTTATACCCATCGACTTTTGAGCCCACCTTCACATCATTCACTAACAACCAGAACCCAGTCAGTCCATTTAAGAAAATGTATTGAGTGGAGGGAATATTTCAAATACTGAGAAGAACATGCTATTCTTAGGGCGTCTAGCATCTGGGAAACACCCATTCACCTACCAATGTGCTGAAGCTAACGACACTCAATTTCCACATTAGAGCAAGTCCCCAAAGAGCCAGCAGCCCCTTGAGTTCACTTTGTTGGGGTCACCGCAAGACCGTGGCTGTCTCTAATCTAATTGAATCTTAATATCTTTTGCAATGCACACTTGTACAGATTCCAGTGATAAGAGAGTGGACCCTGGAGCTTACTGCTTGTTCTGAATCGAGACTCCACCACAGACTAGAGGCCTTGAGCTGGTTTCTTGACCTGTCTCAACCTTGGTTTTCTAACCTGTAGAATTGGAAGAATATTTAGAGCTGTTCTGAAGCGCAGATGAGAAAATGTATGCAGTTGCTTAGCTCTGAGTAAGCACTCCATAAATGTTGGCCATTATTATTATAAAATATTAATAGGGAATGAGGAGTAAGAGTGTTCTGTTGAACCCAATTTTAGTTCAGCCCTCTGCGGCCCCCAGTACCAAAGGTTCTTATCCTTCTTTAATTTCACCAGCCATCCAGATTCCAGCAAAACTGCATAATTGTGTATTTGTAGCTAGTTCCGAAATCTAATTAAACTTTGAATAAGATATACTGCTATGCCACAGGTTTTAACAGTGCTACTTAAGTTTAGATCCAAAAGCAACACTTTAAATAGACTGTGCTTAGTTTAATGTTTAATGCAATCTTACAAGTAGATACACAACATTCTTTTTTTTTGAACCAACCCGTTCCTCTCCCAAGGCCTTACCCATTTATTAAGATTAATGAAATCTGCCTTCTTTTCTGTTTACGTGGTATAAATCATCATACGCTTTGGGGAGGTGTTCAGCGGTTATTTCTGGGGTGAATTTTTTTGCTTCCCACCATCCTAGCTTCAGTTCCAACTGAACAGGGGCAGCAGGAGCCTCCCAGTTCCCGGGACTTAGTCTTAAAGGCTGACGGCTACCACATCACAGTGCCCAGTACCCGAAGCTCTGGGTTTATCCATGACCTTGTTCACCCATTATCCATCTTTTCCAAGCTCCTCCAGGTAATTCCAAGTGGCCTACAGTTGAGAACCCTGGGGTAGGAGACAGAGCACTGGACTAGGAGTCTTGGTTAGAAGGTGCAAGTTCAGGCTCTAAATGCATCCCAGCCCCAGCTAGCTGTGTGTCTCTGGGCACGGCACTTTCCACTGGGCATCTGTTTTCTACCCACCAAATGAGGGATGTGGCCATTGGTCTTAAATTCCTTTCCAGCTCTTTCTCCTAGAATCTTGTGATTTTTACTCTGAGCCCTCAAGGGTTGGGCGACGCCTTACTCTTGCCACTCTTGGACATTAAAGAGGTGAGGCATTTCAAAAATCTGGGCTCTGAGCTGGAAGGGCCCCCTCGAGCAGAGGATTCTGGGTCAGAATTTCGCAATGGTGATTTGCGAGCGTCTTGATCAGTTGGTGGTGAGGAGGCGGCGTGCTCATTGGGAGGAAGTGGCGTTGAGCCAGTGGGCGATGCTTTCGTTTTCAGTGGAATAAATTCCCTCAGCTACACAGGGCCTGCCTTCCCCCAGCGGGTCCCGAGGGGGTGTGGGGCTCTGACAGCCCTCGTCCTCCTGTCGTACCCCATGAACATTTGACTGGGGGGGCCCCCCTGGGAACCTCCCAGGCTCTGGGGGGTAAAGTAATAAGCATATTACGGACTGCCACTTATTGACTGTGCCAGACATCCTGCTCAGAGCTTTACTTACCTTTTCTCATTTAATCCTGTGCGGTAAATACCTTTATGACCATTTTGCATATGGGGGAACTGGGGCATGCAGAATACATGTGACTTTCCCGGGATCCCACAGGTAGCATGTGACAGCGCCAGGGTTTGAGCGCTCTTAGCCACACCAAGTACTGCCACCCCAATGAGGCGGGCACCTTCTTACAGGCTGAGGAGAGGACTGAAGGATGGAACAAGATCACGGGCATGAAAGCCTCTGGCTCAGCCAAGGCCAGAGTCGAGTCTCACGAATGAAAGGACAGTGAAGGGGCCAGGCTCACTTGCCATCGCAGGAGAAGACGGGCAGGGACGGTTCAGTGACGTGGGCTCTGCCGCGGGCCGGCTTCCTGGGCGGCTGTGTATGCCCTGCTCTGGAAAGATGCCTACGCACCCAGCAGGTGCCGAAGCTAAACATTATGTTCAGTGGTGACCAAGAAACCTTACAGCCCCGTGGTTTCCCTAAGCCAGCCACCTTAGAGTCCCCTGGGGAGGTGTTAAGATGCCCCATTCTCATCTCCAGAGGTTCCACTTGTCGGTCTAAAGTAGTGCCCGGGCTCCAGAATTTTTCCTAGAGCCCCAAGGGATTCTCCAGGGTTAAAACCACATGTGTGGGCTGCAGTAGTAGACGAGAGTCACTGATCTCTGTCTAGCTGCCCTCTGGGAGAATTCTGGAGAATTCCCAACTACAGGACCGTCGCGTCATTAGCTGCACCTCCACGTAGCCCACGAGAGCACACCTGGCTCCCTGAGTCCAACCTCTGTGGGCACAGCCAGTGCTTCACAAGTGTGCTCAGGCCGTCCCTGATGTGTGCTGGACGGATGGAGAAGTAGAGGTTCTGGGATTGTGGTTAGGATGTTACCCAAGAGGGCAGCGGGAAAGAAAAGAGAGCAGCGTGGTTGTGAACCACTAGGTTAGGGAAGTTTCTAAAAAGAATTTAAATGTCGTGTATTAATTCCAACCGTCTCTCCACTTGGGAAATTTTTCAAGATTCCACCTCTGGAATTCCTACACTAAGGAACAGACTCAAGGATGTGTCAGCAGGGGAGAGAGACATGATAAAGGGCCCCAGTGCAGTGTAGGAGGTAGAAGGGGCTAGAGGAAGCTCCAGGACTGGGGAGGGCACATGTTCTCAGAGTAAGTACAAAGGATGGGACAGAGTAGTTGGGGGAACCCACGAGACATAAAAGAAGTCTGACTTTACATTGTCAAGGGAAAGCAGCTGCGAGGTCCAGTGGACTCCTCCTTTCAAAGCCAGTTGCATTGGCTGTAAACTTGACTTTGTAAACTGGTGCTTTAAACCCTGGTCATGTGGCTGGCTTTTCATCATCACTAAGGCAGTCTGACTTCCTGGTTCTGGCGCTGGCTCTTCCTCCCTCACATATTCAGTTTAATGTCTCTTGATCATAGGAGATTTATTATTTTGCAAATGCACTGTAATCGACCCAGGGCCACATGCCTTGGGAGGCTACAGCAGAAGCAGAACACACGAGCCTCCCATTTGGTTTACTTAGAGTCTATTTAAGCACGAAGTGGCCACAAACTTCAGTAACAGCAGAGGTGACAGCCCCTTGTCCAGGAAAAAGTGCACTTGGTAGAAGTGTGGAGAAGACTCCATCGGGATGGGCCGAATGTTTGGTAAAAGCCGTAGACCAATCGCATGGGCTGCAGTCCAGGGAAAGGAGATGACTCCCACTGTGGCTCCGCCCCAGCAAAGGTGCTCAGTTGGGATGGCATGCTTTGTCTGGGGATGACAAGCTGCATCTGGGAATGTCACAGGCCAGGCCTGCACAGGGGCAGGAGAGAAGGCTGCAAGATGTGTAACTGGAAGCCAGCCACTTCCTCATGAAAAGCTGTTAACCCAAAGAGCATCCTTCTTGGCAAATGTCTAAAGTGTTACGATGTTTATTCTGGTTACCAAGGCTAATCATTGAGCATTTTTTTCTTTTTTTTCTTTTTTCATGAAATGTATTGAGGCGACGTTGTTTAATAAAATGATATAGGTTTCAAGTGTACAATTCTATAATATATCGTCTGTCTATTGCATTCAGTGTTCACCACCCAAAGTCAAATTTTTGAAAATGCCATTTATTTTGTTTTTCTTAAAAAAAACCCACAAAAACAAATAAACAAAAAATGGCAATTAAATAGGAACATAAACACAGGTTAAAACTCTGCATCTACTCCCTCTTCTTAGGCATTAGCTAGCTGATGACCATTCGTGTATCATACAGAGGCTTCATCATACAGGAAGCATCTACTGTGTACACTTCATGTTATTGCCGTGTGTGTGTGTGTGTGTGTGTGTGTGTGTGTGTGTGTGTGTGTGTTGGGAGAGGATGCAGTTTCCTGAGGTTTGCTCCCAATCCTAAATAGAGCAATATGTATTTCCTTGGGCGTTTCCTGTTGTTTGTTAGAAAACACTGCCTCCTGTCTCCTGTCCTACTGCCATAAAATGAAACTTGAAGTCTTTGAAAAGTACAGTGGATTCCACAGAAAGCTAAGTGTCACTTTTGTGTCTTTTCCAAGGAAACTGTTGGAGAGCCGTTCTATTTGCTGGTGACGACTCTGAACCAGAAAATAAACAAGGGTCCCGTCGATGTGATCACTTGCAAAGCCCTGTACACCCTTAATGAAGACTGGCTGCTGTGGCAGGTTCCAGAATTCAGCACGGTGGTATGTTTGTGCTCAAGCTTTCCATCCAGACTCGGAAATAGCCTGTGTGGGAGTTAGTGTGGTTGGGGGTGGGAGTGGGGGTGGGGGGGGTCACTTCAAATGAAATGATATCATTCCTACTTGCAGGAAGCCTCAGATGTTTAGTTAATTAAAAACAGTAGTTGATAAAATATTAACACGTGTTCACATAATAGATTGTAATTACTTGGATTGGGGGACAAAGTATTGTAATGATGCCTGGGGTACTCATCAATTTCCAAAGATTTTAATATCAAGATTGCTTATAGCTTTCAGCAGCGTCAAAGGAAATGCAAAGTACTCCCCATTCAGCACTTATAATTGCAATCAGAATTTCTCAAATGGCTCTCTGCTCTGGAAGACAATGTGTGAAGATATATTTCAACCAAATTGAGGCCGTCTTATTTTAGAACAATAACAAAAGACAAATCCCCACTGTGTTCCCCCTGCAACATGATGCCCTCACTTTGTTTTCATGGATTAGTTACAAATGTTTGGTATCGTGTACTTCATGTCTGTGATCTCATAGATATTTTTAGAGGAATGCTGTAAATCACTACAGGAAGGTGATTGCCAGGGAGGCGGAGGGTTTTTGCCCTTTTGAGAACTTCCTTTTCACCCATCCCCACCCCACCCACCCTCTTCATCTTCCTAAAGGGAGAGGGACCAATTTCTTGTACATAACAGGAATTTCAGAGAACCAAGCGTGGCAAGTATCTCCAAAATTACTTAGGAATATTCTATGCTTTTCTGTTAATAGAGACTTGGAAAAGAGATTGCTGTGTTTTGGTTTGATCTTTAGCTTTATGGAGACTCTGGGCTTCTTCACAATCTCATTAGTGGAGAAGGAGGAAAAAATTACAGTGAGGTTTTGGTATTGCTCAGTGAGGGAGCTGAGTCTCCTGTGGCTTTTCTCTGGATGGCAAACGCTGCAGTGTCGTCTGGGAAGAATTCACTCCCTAATCAGAGAAGGCACCATGTCGCTGTAGACCATGCTACTGTTATGTTCTCTGGTGGGAGAACAGTCCACAGATCTTGGTCACTGGCAGATGTCACTCACCCTGCACCATGCTCAACTGCCATCCGCACCGTGGGAAGTGAGCAGAAAGTCAACAGTTCTGTTTTCTGCCTATACACTGTCTGAGTAGAGGCAGTGGGGTGCAGTGGCTTTCAAACTTTAGTATGCGTGGGAATCACCTAGGGAGCATAAGCACCAATTGCAAGGCAGCACCCCAGAGTTTCTAAGTCAGTAGGCCTGGGGTGTGGCCTGAGAATTTGCATTTCTAAAGAGCTCCCTGCAGACACTGCTGGTCCAGGACCACACCTGGAGAACTACTGGTGTAATGGTTAACAGTGCTGACTCTGGAGCCAGGCAGGTTTGGATCCTGCCTGTGTCATCTGCTAGCTGTGTGACACTGGACACGTTTTCAAACCTCTCTGTGCCTCAGTCTCCTCCGTAATATGGAGATGATGTTCATGGTGCCTGCCTGTCTCATGAGATGTTGTGAGGATTAAAAGAGTCAGTCTTCTGTAGAACACCTGGAGCATTGCCTGGCACAGGAGTACAATGTACAGATTTATTCAATTTAATTCACATCTCTTCCAGCGCTTGTTAGTGATGCAGATCCAGATAGATCAATGCTTGGGCCTTCCCTCGTGATTGGTTAAATTAGAGTCTCTGAGGATGGAGACCAGGCATAGACAGGCTTGTTTTTGTTGTTGTTGGTGGTGTTTTTTTAACACTCCAGATTATTCTAATGTGCGTCCTGCATGGAGTAGTACCCCACTTGGAGAACAAAAGCTGAACTTTGCCTCCGAGCCTACTGTCTCTCCTTCCACTGATCCTGAGTTTGTCTTCACACCCAGGGCCTTGGTCCTAACCCAGAAGATGTTGGTGCTTTAACTTTGAAACATTTTAGAAGCCCCACAAGTTCCCAAAGAGAAATACTTGCATGTAAATATAGGTCGGGGAATCCAGCAGTAATTTACTCTCAGGGAAACATGAACCCTGCCAGGAAGGAGAGGAACCGAGAAGATGGGACTGGGAGTGGGGAAGAAGTCGATGCCTGAAGGAACTTTTGAGGTTTAAGTCTTTTTTAATACTTTACATCTGAATACTTTTTTTCCCTTTCATTTTGAAACATTATTTATTTCACAGTCAATTAAGACCATGTGTTTCTGATTTGTTAACACTCAACTCATCATCAAAGTGTTTCTTGATGTTGAAGCAATTCATGTGGACTCTTGGATCTTTCTTTTTTTCCCCTTTATAGCCACTGGGGAAAAGACTAATGGAAAATTATGATTTTAGATATCCACATTAATCTTCCTTTTCAAATATGGATTTGCGATTAGATATCGAGAGTTGAAACTGGAAAAGGGGTGGGCCTCTTCTTTCCAGGGGCCTTGCCTTGGACAGTGATGTTGAATGCCTTTCATTGGACCTGTCCCAACTTCACTTTCATGGTGGATGATTATACTCAAAGCTCCAGAGAAGGCACATGATCCAGTCTATGCTTGGGTGACAAAATGTTAGCGGAAGGTCAATATGAAAAATTTAAAGTTTTTCATTTCCTTTCAGGCAAGCTCCCCCAGCCTTAACCGTCACCTCTGTCTTCTCCTCCTCCCCGTCTTTCTCACTTTAATCCCCCCTCTGAGGCATGTCCACCCCGTGGTTTGAAGTCTTGATTTTCTAAATTTGCCTGAGGTTGTTTAAGTAATTGAAAACCAAAATGTGGTGAACATACTTGAGAGAGAGAGAAAGTGTGTGTATGGGGTGTGTGTGTGTGTGTGTGTGTGTGTGTGCGCGCATGTAAATTCTTTTAAGGAAAGAAGAGTCGGAGAAAAATCAGAAGCAGCTGCCTGACAATCTGAAATGACAGCCCGGTGCCGTGACAGGGACACATTTAAAAGGAAGCCCCCAAACTCCTGTTTAACTAAATGCCCAGAAATACAGCACCTCATATAACCACCTAAAAATTAGGTTTCACACTTCTAAGATTAGAAGGTGTTCTCCCTGAGGTGTGGGGTGTTTTCTAGAACATAAAGACACCCTGCCAGTTTCTTATACATGAAATCATTATACTAACAAATGGGCTCTGGGAAGTAATTCTTTGTTTGCTGCATCCTGGGAGGAAAATTCCTCCGTGTTTTCTCAAACTTAAGCTAAGCCACATAGAGTCTCACTTACTCGAGCACTGTGAGAAACTCTCCTTCTCTATCAGGGCTTTGCAGGCTGGTGTTCAATGAGGCAAACCATCCTGACACTGCTATCTTCCTGAACACTGGCATCAGGGGAAGGTTTGTACACAGGCAGGACTCGAGTCTTCCTCTACTCTCCAGGGATTCGGATTTCACAGCTGGAAGAAGAATCAACCCTACTGATGGGAGGCTTTTCCTCCTTTGCAAAATTTTAGGCATGTTCAATTTTATTGCTGGAGGATCTTGGGCCCTGAGCGTGTGCTTTGTTCAGAGAATGAATTCAGAGCAGATTGCCTGAAACTTCTAAGGAGCGAGTGAAGACTTGAGGATTTCAGTTCCAGGAAAGTGTACCACAGAGGAGAAAGGACATTTACTTTACTTCCAGCAGGAGATGAGGAAACTCAGTAACTCGTAGCAAGTGTGCTGAAGTAGCAAGAGAAGTTTGACTTGTAATCAAAGTGAAGCAAGAAATGGTTTTTTGAACTCTTAAATCCAGGAAATGAGCTTGCCAATCGGCTGTATCTGCGAGATAGCATCTTGGCATCCTGGGCAACGGTGTTCCTACAAACATAGTATTGCCCTCATTCTCATATCTGTGAGGAAGTCTTTAAGATTATTAGAAATTCTTGAAAAACCACACATCCATGCCTGCAGAAACCTTAGTGCCTCTACGATGATCTGTTGAAGGTTGATGCCAGCCCATACCAGTCTGTCTTTTTTCCCCTAGTAATTAACATTTTGGGGACCATCATGTTTAATAAAGTATTTCCTACAGAGCTATCCCTAGGACGTTTCTCGTCCACATACTTCCTTTAGCATAGTGGCTCATCACCACTCCCAGCTCCTTCTGTTCCATTTAGTTTGTCCTTTTGGAAGATCCATTATCCCCTTAATTAAACAACCCACTGTCCCGATTAAGTCATTCTCTGTTACTTCAATTACATCCTATTGTTCATTAAATCCTGATGTTTTCACTTCAGCAATTTTGTTTTTAATACTCCTCGTGTTTGTGGAGAAACAGTGAAGGTAATTAACAATTCTACCCTTTTTCTCCCTACCATAGTGCAAATCATTTCCATTATGACTTGCAACAATACTGAAACCATTACTAACTTCATAGTTACTATTCTGAGCTTCCCGATCAAAGAAATGAAACCGTTTTTTTATAATCATTTTAGGTAAGTCATTCCTTAGTTGATAGCAAGCAGTGGAAAATGAAAAACGAACATTAAATTGGTGCTTTAAATGACTTTTTTCTTCTCACACCCATCATCGTCGAATTGGAAAATAATTTAGTTACCTAAACACAAAAATATTTAATTTTCTTTTTTATGACTCAAATGTGACTCTATTATTTCATTAAGGATCATTATTTATACTTGTCCTCAGAGAATGATGACTTTTATAGCAAATCATAATAGGTATAAAAGGAAATTTTTTTTTTCTTTTTAAGATTTGTCTTTTCTGGCACTGTCAAAGTCAGTATGCCATTTGAAGTTACTGTTACCTAGAGCAGGGATCAGCAAACAATGGCCTGTGAGCCAAACGTGGTCCTGCTGCCTGTTGTTATCAATAAAGTTTTATTGGAACACAGCCATGTCCATTCATTTACAAATTCGAGTAGTTGTAACAGAGATCAGACAAGCTGCAAAATCTTAAATATTTACTATCTGGCCTTTTACAGAAAGTCTGCCAGCCCGAAGCTAGAGCTTCATACAATAGAGCAAAAGAACTAGAACCCGCCCTTCCACCAACCCCAAAAGCCTGGGCCTCTTTCCTCTTCTTCTAGGGGTACAGCAGTGGAAATGACTTGCTTTGTCCATAAATCTGAAACTCATGGGGAGCTTTGCCAAAAAATAAAAAAACTGTGAAATACTCATATTAAACCTAAAATACTGAAATCAATAATTTGTGCCTAAATCAGCCAAGGGTCTCCCTTGATTCTAGCATGAACAAATGTAAGCAAATGGTAGCAAGTATAGAAAAATTTGTGAGAGAAACTTAAATTTGAGGAAACCGCTCCATTAATTTTTTTTTTTCTTCAAAATGAAAAAGGCTTTTTTCCCTCATTATTTTGTTAGGGGGCAAAGTATTACGTTGATTAGATTGGTGCAAAAGTAATTGCGATTTAAAAGGTCAAAAATAAATGCAAAAACCGCAGTTACTTTTGCACCAACTTAATGCTTTTATCCAGGAAGCTCTGGGCTCTCCATCTTTAGTGGGGACAGGAAAAGGAGGGTCGAGAGGGGAGGTCAGCAGGCAAGAACAACACTGGAGGGGGCGTCTGGTAGGATGTCCCCGGGCTGCGGACTCCGGCTTGAGAAAAACCTCAGCTCAGAAGCTTTTCTGAGACTTGCTCTTCTAACTCTGGGCTCTTGCTGCTTCTCCTGAACTTCTGGAAGTCAGTCTCTCCCGCTGTCTGTCTGATTCAGTTTGCTATTAAAACCAGACTTTCCTCTTGACCTTTATTTGGCTCTGAAATGAAATTAGAAATACATTTTATAGGTTTTTTGTACTGAAAGCAATAATGGCCAAAGACTTTTTATGATAAAGTTGCCGGTTTGTAACAAATTATTTTAAAATTACTGTCTAGGCACTATAAGGTATTACAGAAAGGATGCAGCATGTCCCTGTCCTTATTAGCTAAGAATGTGGTTGAGGAGTAAATGAGGTGGCTGGATCACCTTTCCTCCCCCCCACCCACCCCCTGAACCAAAG
Source organism: Rhinolophus ferrumequinum (assembly GCF_004115265.2). NCBI lineage: Eukaryota > Metazoa > Chordata > Mammalia > Chiroptera > Rhinolophidae > Rhinolophus > Rhinolophus ferrumequinum. Next base: position 85,327,643 of record NC_046293.1, read on the forward strand.
TGTAGGGAAAGTGTGAAAAAATGCCTCTTTCTTTGCTTTTGACTTTTCCCAGCCCCCTGCAGCCATATTTTTTTCTACCTCCTCAATATCCGAAACCACTAAGTTGTGTGAAGGGATGCTGGGTAAGCGGCCAGGCGGCCAGTGGGCCAAGAATGTGGCTGTATGTCCACGTGCTGTGTGGCTTAGTGCAGAAGGGATGGGGTTTGGAATGGGGTGACTATCCTGGGAGTGAATCTGGACTCAACCCCTTTACTAAGTGGCTGTGTGACCTTGGGCAAGTCACTCAACCTCTCTGAACCTATTTCCTCATCTACAAACAGGTGATTAAAATCTCACTGTGTACGTTTGTTATGAGATCAGAAAATAATATATGTAAGATGTCTCTGTCATGCCCCGCACAGAGTAGGTGCTTATTAAATATTTATAATTTTTTTTTTGTCTGAGCTATTTTTCTTGTCAACTGTAAGGTCTACTAAGCCGAGAGTATCCCCTCACCATTCTTTTTGGGAGGTTATTTATTGATAATGGGGGGATGCAGTGAGTTGGTTAGCTGAATCCACTGTCACTAAAAGCTTATGTTACTATTAAAAATGTTACCAATATCTTCAGTATGTGGCATTTACAACTTTTGGCAGATGTGAACTGGAGACCACAATGATTGATAAACCTGAACAACTACCTACCTAAAGGGGTTGGTTTGTGACATGCTACAAAAAGACTAGGCCCTTCTAATCTGGTCTTTCTCTGGGTTCTGGGCCATGTGTCTTCCAAATAGCCTTGCCCTTGTAATAACCCGTCTTGGTAAGAGGCTTGTTTCTGAATCCATTAGGATGCAATTCCCCTGCAAGAAATGGGGATGCAAGATACCTGTGGCTTAAGCAACAGAGAAGTTTATTTCTCTCCCCCATGAAGTTCTGGGTGAGCAGTCCCGGGCTGGTGGGTGCCGCCGCTCTGGGCCATCCTTGCAGACAGACCCGGGCTCCTTCTCTCTCGTTGTCCTCAGGTCCCCTGCTGGTGTAAGGTGTTTGCTCACCCCCAGCCTCCCTCCACACTCCAGGCAGCAGGATATAAGCAGGGCTGGAGAAAAGGGGACAGGTGATCACCAGCTGTCTTTTAAGGACGTTTCCCAGAGGCGGCCACAGAACACATGCACTGAATCTCATGGGCCAGCACGTGATCACATGACCATACCCAGCAGCCGCAGACGCTGGGGTAGGTTGTCTTTATTCTGGGCGAATGTGAGCTCCATAAAAATGCCTGTGGTGGGACTCCAGCCCTGGGGTTGCTGCCGATTCACTGGGTTCCACGACACGCCAAGGTAAGGAGGCGAAGCCTCCTCTCGCAGGCTGTCCAGTCCAGCCTGTCTGCTCTGACTGCATTTATGAGACCTCAGGCACATTGAGACTGCCCTTTGGAAGTTTATCGCCTTGGTGGACCTTTTGGCTTCCAAGTTAAAAGTGTGGGCATATCCTCATTGTTACCCTCATCAGCTCTGCAAGCTGGGACACATTTCTGAAACTCTTGTGTCTCAGTTTCTTCATCCATTAAGTGAGGCTAGTAATAGTGCCCATGTCATAGAGATTTTGTGAGGATTCAGTGAATTGGCAAAGCATTTAAGACAATTCCCAGTACATGGTACGTGTTCAACAAGGCTTGCTATTATTATTAGAAACCTAAAACAGTGCTCTCTTCTTCACCTTTTGTTTCTATAAATAGTACAAGGCTTCTGAGATGGCAGGTGGTGCTTTTGGAAAGGCAAGCATAGGTATTCAAGTCCTCCACCCTTCATTCTACCCAAAGGAAGTGAGAGTCTTGATGTAGACTTCCTGACCTTGCAGCCTGAGTACAAGATTGAAGCTTGCTGCTCACCAGTCTAATTAGGATTGAAGCCAAGTATCTCCATGGTTCAGAGCCTTCCTCACGTACTGCTGCACATGCAGTTCCCTTCCAGACCCAATTCACATGTCCCTTCCTCCATGCAGGCTTCCCTGATTTCTCTCCCTTTAAAGTCCCTCCTCCAATCTAGAGTAATATCTTTGTGAACCTCTAAAGCACTTCATGTATACCTATTTCCTACCTGGTATCAGAATTAGTTGTGTGTATACCACAGTTGTTCTGCCAGTCTTCAAATATTTCCCAGGCAGTATCAGAGCCAGGTACTCCTTTGAATATCTGCACTGCCCTGCAATAGATGCAAAGTAAACGCATGTCTGTGATTGGATTATATCACAGCATCAACAAGGTGAGCCCTGTCAGTCTGTGTGTATTCAGCTGTCAATAAGGGAAAAATCTGACTACTGGTGCCTGAAATAAGAATTGCACCCTAGAGCAGAAAGTCTGGAGGTAAGGAGCCCCGAGGCTCGCACTCCACTCAGTAGTGTCAGGACTCTGAGTCACCATCTCCATCTCCTTTTGGCTTTGCCTCGTAGTCACAAAATAGCTGCCACAGCTCTAAGCACTGCTGTCCTCCTTTTGTAAGAGTAGAAACCCTTTCCGTTTATGTCTCATTGGATGGAACGGGGTTACAGGACCAGTTCCTGTGAAGGAAAAGGGAGTTGCCACGAGCCATGTTCCTAACCTAATCTGGCCCACTGAGGTCGATACCTGGCTTCCGTTAACAAAGGAGGAGAGATGGCTGCTGATTGGACAACCAACCATATCTATTGCCCAGCTTTGCTGATGCTTTCATGCCAAGGAAATAAGGAGAACCAGTGCTGTTCTTCTTAACAAAAGGGTGGATTTCTGGTGAAGACGCTGGTATACATTTTACAGCACTTTAGCTTTTCGTGGGTATTGAAAATTAATCACCATCCCATAGATTTGGACCACATTTAGTTTACAAAACATTTTCATTTCCTGGAAGCTAGGATCACCAAGTGTTGAAGAACATGGGGATAGAGTGCCTGCTTCTACCGTCTTCTTGTGAGTGTATACAATTTACTTAACCTCTCTGTGCCTGAATTGCTCCTCAGTAAAACAGGAATAATAATAGAATCTATGTCATCGGACTGTTTCTGAGACTCATTTACATGCAACACACACACATCATTTCCAGCAGTGCTTGGCACACCGGAAGCACTCCTTCATTTGCTATTATTACATCTTGTTGTTCAGTCACTCCTTTGAGATAGGAGCGATGAGAATTTTAGGGCTCAGAGATGTTAGATGGCTTGCCCACGCTCCCACAGCTGGTAAGGAGCCGGGGAAGGGCATGATGCCAATGTTCAGAGCCCTCAGCCTCCTTGAATCCCCTGTGAACACTTCCCGAGGGTGACAGAACTGCCCTTGGTGGCTGACTATTGTGTCTCAGGTGATGCTTTCTTTCACAAGTGCAATGTGAATTACACAGTTCTCTGAGAACAAGGACTGTGTCTTACGGTGTCCTACACCCAGCCCCTAACAGGGAGGAGGGCACAGGGGAGACTTGGGCTAAATGGGTCTTGATGGGGAGCTGGTGTGTCCATGATGGACCTTTCCAATGGGGAGCAGAGGTCCAGTGTGTGCTTTCCAAGCCCGGGGTGGGGGTGCCGGGGCAGGCCCCACGCTGAGAGCCTGACTGCATTGAGGCTCTAGGAAACTACTGGCTGAGTGCTAAGCGTTAGCAGCATAAAAAATGAACACAAATCAATTTGTGTCTGAATTTACTCTCAGAATTCCCTGTGGACTCTATAAAATGCCATTTTACCTTTTATCCACCCATCTAGCTGTGGAGGCAGTGGCAGATTTACATTATTTTACATCCAGTAAAGATTTTTTTTTTCCTTTTGGTTATGTTTTTAAGAAGAACATTCATTGCCTATAAAGAGGTGTTTTTGTTAAAGACAATAGTGCCCGTTAGGTAGTCACAGTGTTATTTCACAAATACCTATAAAATTGCAAAACAAGCTGGGATCGCTGGAGCTCTGATTAAAAAGTGCTTTCTATTCATCTTTATCTTTGGAAGGCCTGTGACATCACTGACCTACCCTTACTCTCAGTGAGGAGACCAACACGTAGGGAAATAAGGGGAGATGCAGGAAAGTCTACTCAGACTGCAGGACTAGCCTTTACCGCTCCCGCCCCCACCAGAGCCTGTTTGTACTGGGGAACCTAGCTTAGGACCTCACGTACAGCCTGATCTAAGACATGGCTCCTGGAGGTCTGGAGGGTTCTGGGCTGTCGGTGGGATGAGGAGGAAGGAGGGAGAGCCAGGGTGGCACGGGGAGGGGCCTGTACCCATGCGGTTCGTGGCACCAACTTGTGGCTCTGCCACTTAGGAGCTGTGTCCCTGGAGCAAGTTACTTGGCCCCTCTGTGCTTCAGTTTCCTCACTTTAAAATGGGGATAATAATTATACAACCTCCATCCCCAGGATACTGAGAAGATTAAAAGAAGTATGTCTTGAAATGCATCTGGCAGATTGTCTGGCCCCAGAGGCCTCAATAAATGTCCCTATAAAAGGGAGGCATGGCAGAGGACTCTGGCGTGAGGCGTCCCCTCATTGCTTCTTTCCTGACAGTCTGCCACTAGTTGCCCTTCTCACCGAGCACTTGCTGCCTTCTCTCCCACTCAGTATTTCGGGTTTGCATCCCTTCCCAGTGGGTGACTGGCCCAAACACCAATGTTCTCTGAGCACAGGCAAGGAAGCAAGTCTGTTCTGGGAGGAAGGGAACTCACAAGAGCCAGACTGAGATCACTGCATAACCTCAAAGTTCAGGTTCTACTGATTCAGTCTTAATCACTTGGTTCGGGCTGGACCAACGTGTAGTCTTGCGTAGTTGGAAACAGGATTGTAGGGGGTTCACAGGCAACAGGCAGTGACAAGAAGATACACCCCTGAGAACCTCCCCAGAGTTCAGAAGCCCCTTTTCCGTGTCATCAGTCCTTAAGACACATCATCCCAGACGCTGTGCTAAGGGCTCCGTGGTGAATTCAATTCATCCTCACAGGAACCCTGGGAGGCAGGTACTATTGTTATTCCCACTTTGTAGGTGAGAAAACCGAGCTAGAGAGGTCACCCAGCTGGTTAGTGATAGGCTGAGAGGTCACCCAGCTGGTTAGTGATAGGCTGAGAGGTCACCCCGCTGGTTAGTGATAGGCTGAGAGGTCACCCAGCTGGTTAGTGATAGGCTGAGAGGTCACCCAGCTGGTTAGTGATAGGCTGAGAGGTCACCCCGCTGGTTAGTGATAGGCTGAGAGGTCACCCAGCTGGTTAGTGATAGGCTGAGAGGTCACCCCGCTGGTTAGTGATAGGCTGAGAGGTCACCCAGCTGGTTAGTGATAGGCTGAGAGGTCACCCAGCTGGTTAGCAGTGAGCTGGGATTGAACCCAGGAGCCTGAGTCCGGAGGGAATGGTCTGATGCTGGCAGCATCCTCTTCCTCTGACAGATACTAACGTGGGGTCAGAGTCCAAGCTGTTCAACACCAGCTGACTCTTTGTTTCCAAATAAAGGCCTGCCAACACTAAACAGTAATAACTATGATAAGTTATATGAAATAATAACTTATCACTATTACAATTGTCAGTGGGCCCTCCCCAGCAGCCTAGCCCTGTGCCAAAGCCTGCGGCAGGCCTTATCTCATTTAATCTCCATTAACAACACTAGAAGCCCGGTACTGTTATTATACCCACTTTAAAATTGTTAACCCTAAGATCCCCATTCTCCACAATATTTGTGTTTTCAGTATTCAGTTTTTCAGTTTTCAGTCACAATATTTTTTGTTTTAACAGTTTTCAGTAACCATTTTATGTTCCCTCATCACAATCAGGCTCAGAAACGTTAAATAATTGCACATTTTACACCATACCCAGGTCCCTCTGACTCCATGATTACCAAGGAGCCTTAGAATCTAGGTTGTCTGCTATGCTAATTACAAAATACTCCTAGCATGTGCGTGACTCAGTTCCCCCAAGGACCTGTAGTTAAGTAAACTTTGTTGTTTTAGGTGTGTTCATTTGTTCGTACGTAGAAAAAATAAACCTGAAATTGCTTTTAAATTCATTTTGAAATATTCCCTAGTTCCGTGTTTTCACACATTCACAAAGGCCATACTTCCTCCATTTGCCTGATTCTGAGACTGGGAGAATGTCAACTGACAAAACGGCACTGAAACGGAAAATAATTAATGCCAGGATAATGGTGCAGGGTGGGGATCTCAGTGTTTTAATGAGGGCTCGGGAATCTGATGGAAGATGTTGAAAGTGGAAGGGGAGTGTACATGGCTGTAATTAATTCTGCATATTAGAAAGGGACCTCTTCTGTGGGATCAATATGGGGACCTCATAGTCTTTCCTGTCACCTGGAACTTCACCTGTGGGTCTCGGTGGTCCTGTTAATAAAAAGATAGTCACCAGTCTGTCATCATCTACTGTGCAACCTTTCCAAAATATTTTTTGTTTTAGGATGAAATTAGAAATCACTATTTTGATAATATTTATGAGTATATGTATTTTCCTCTCAAATGTATTTATTCAATGCTTGCTCTGTAATGAGAGTTTTAACTTTCTGTTTTCCTTTCCATTATCCCTGAAAAGAATGGATTATGGAAAAAAGATGAAAGTAGCATAATGCAACGGAGTGTTTGCTAATGTGCTGTTGGAGTTATTAGTAGGACTCGCTGAGGTTTGTGTCTTTTATGAATGCCTTTCAGACGGCAATTACCTAATAGACTTGGAAACCTGTTTATATTCTTGCAGGCATTAAACGTCGTCTTTGAAAAAATCCCGGAAAACGACAGTGCAGATGTCTGTCGGAATATTTCAGTCAATGTTCTTGATTGTGATACTATAGGCCAAGCCAAAGAAAAGATTTTCCAAGCATTCCTCAGCAAAAATGGCTCTCCTTATGGACTTCAGCTGAACGAAATCTGTCTTGGTAAGGCGGCGATGCGAGAGCCATTTTGCCATTTTGTCCCAGTCCCTGACGACCATCCCTGCTACCTCCCCCCACCCCACCCCCACAGGGATGGCCTGGGTGTTCCCAGAGGGCATGTCTGGGGCCGCGAGACTGCTTTGCTCTCCGGAGAGCATCACGAGTCTTCCTAGGAAGCAGAATCCTTCAAAGATGCTGGTTTTTTAAATATTGTGTTTGTAAATTAGATTCATGAGATTGATAACCCTGAAGACGGAATGGTTCACCTTGCATCAGGAAGTACAAAAAGGAGTAAACCCCATGCCCTCTGTATGTGTTGCATTTCACGTTGGTATTTGATTTGTTTGTTGTGATACCCAGTATGTCATTAGAGAGTGGCCCAGACTCTGGGTGTTAACTCCAGCAAGCTGGAAAGGTCATCTTCCTCTCTGCTAATCACATCCTGCATTAAGTATACATACCCTCCATCCTCCCCCACCATGAAGCAGCATCTGCTGTGAATTCATTTTCGGGTTCCATTGGTATACTGCAAAGGAGAGCATATGCGTGAGCAAGCTAACAGGGCTCCCCTTCACTCAAATGTTCATCAACATTTTAAAGTTGAGCTCCATGCAGCCCTCCCAGGAGACTGTCGTGGGATTTTATAGCAGATAATGGGACAGGAAAGAGGAGTGAAATCACAGTGGTGACAGCATAACAAGGCTCATCTGCCCTCCAAGTACAGTTGTAGCCTCCACTAAACAGGCAATTAAAATCATGCCACCCCGCCCTCCAAGTCAAAGCTCCTGCTGCAAGGCCACTGAGAGAAGCCTGGGGGCAGGGTCTGGCAAATTTGAGTGAAACCATGTAAATGTGTAGCAACTGCGGGACCCGGCTTTAAAGTAGAGCTGCTAAGGCACCTCTCTTCTGTTTCCTTCCCTTGGATAGACTGTTGGGTACTTGAAGACCAGTTCAGCTCACTGGTTAGATACTGGGTCAAAGGGGCAGGCCCAGCCAGGAAACCACGGTGTGACCCGTACCATCCTTGCTCTGAGCCTCCCTCTCGCAGGGGAGGAGATGGGCACACAGAGGCAAGGATCACAGGAAACCAGCCCAGGGGCCTCAGTCCTGCCACGGCCAAGTCCGTATAGTCTTCCCAGCATGCCTCTGGCCTCCTGATGTAGGAAGGTGGGGAGCAGGACAAGCCAACCAGAAGCTCGCCGTGGAGTCTGATAGTAAACGGGACACAGCATACCAGCCATGTCAGCCTTCTGCGCGTCTGCTGATCTTCCAAACTGCCTCCACGGCTGGCCTCGGAAAACCAAGGCAAAGCCTTAGAAACCAGCCATAAATTGTACTGCAATCCAATACCAGAAGCAGCTCTGCTCACACCTCTCATGCAGAGGCTCACAAACTCAGATGCTCAAAGAGGCGGGAAGTATCATACTTAAGGGGTGTGGGCCTGTCTAGGATAAGACAAAATGATGGGGCCCGACTTCATAGGGAAAAGACATGCCATCTAGGGGGGCGGTGCCACTTAGCTTCCGCTGAAGCTGGGCCTGTGTTGTCAGTGTTGCCAGACGGTCCCATTTTATAAAGGGTTTTTCCTTTTAAAAAAAAGGGAAAACCAAAGTCCAAATTTCTATGTGCAACTCTGATCATTAAATGTTGGTGCTGAATTGACATTAAAATAAGAAGTGAAAGATGGTGCAGGTTCACAAAAAGAGAAAACACACGTCTGTCGGCCACACTCTGACCCTAGGGCACAGCTGGCAACCTCTGTGAAGCAGTCTGAACCCTGTGCTTTGGGATGTTCGCCTGCCAATGCCCCTCGCCCAGGGACCTCACAGCACGTCTGCTTGTGAACACACAATCCCACGCGTGTGACAGCCACACTGACTGGCTTTGGGAATTTTCTGAAGAGCTGGCGTTAGGAAGAATGCCTCTGGGAGGCAATATTTTGTCTTCGTTTAGCTTTACTTCCAGGCCGAGCCTCAGAGTAAAAGCTTCAGGGAAAAGTGGTCTTAAAAGTCAAGCCCTAAATGTAAAACAAAACCAACACCAAACTCAGGCGACCGGCCTGGCTGATAGATCTCTGAGCCTTCAAACCAATATTTACCACTTTATTTGTTTTATGTACTTATGAAGAATATTTGCAAAAGTGACAGGATAGCATTTAAAATGCCTCTTTGTAATTTTGAAAGACAACGAAATGCTCTTTTTTTTGTTGTTTTTTCCCTCCAGAGCTTCAGGTGGGGACCCGGCAGAAAGAGCTCCTGGACATTGACAGCTCCTCCGTGATTCTTGAAGATGGAATCACCAAGCTAAATACCATTGGCCATTACGAGGTAAGAGCAAGATCGAGCCCCCATGTCCCCGTCTTCATTCCCAGTCCTCACTGCACCCTGCGAATTCCCCAGCACCATGTAAATCCTCTTAGAAAATGACAGGACTCCCAGCCGTTTTCCAGAATAGTTTGCAGACTTTCTCTGGGACCGTTTTCCTTAGTTGCTCATTTGGAAGGGCTCATGAATTACTGTCCGTCGTGGTCTACTGGTTCCCGTCGACCTCTCTCTCTGAAAGTTTTGATTTTCATGGGAGCCGACTGCTCTCCATCCTGCAGTTTAGGTGAGAAACCTCCCCTTTACGAGATCCTCTGGCCTCTCGAAGCTTGTTCCTCAGTGAAGCCCTGGAAGAGTGATTGTTGAGCTTGGCGCTGAACCAAGCCAATAAAAGTCCTAAGCATCATCGCTCATCAGTGTTCGCATTAGACCACGTCACCTTTTGTGTGGGGTCCTTTTTTCGGAAGAATTCCGCATTTCCTGTTTGTAATATCCAGTGATACCTCCTTTGGCTCTTGATCCACCTGAGGGGCACATGTGACCTCGCAGAGATAGTGCTGGAGAAGCCTGTGCAGAACAAGGAGAGGAGGCAGGGAAGACTCCGGAACGCACTGGGATAGTGTGAGTCATTCAGTAACATCATCCAGATATTTGTTGGCTACGTGCTATGTGCTGAGAGCTGGGGATGCATGCAAGTGGAACAGAGCTCTGGTCCTTGAGCTCCCGGACCCTGTAGCCCCAGAGAGGGGTACAGAAGGGGAGAGGAGATAAGCAATCAGGCAGCCCTTAGGGGGGAATGGTGCTGTGGCTGGGAGCATCTGAGAAGTAAGCTGAGACCCAAACTTAACCAGGCTGGGGTGGGTGGGGTGCCAGCACGCTCAGCAGGGAAGGGAGAGCATGGGTGTTCTTCCACAAAAAGCCTTTTAGACAGGCTAAAACTTGAGAGGGGCAGGGGTGGCAGTGGAGCAAATGATAACCAACCTTTAGAGCCCTTACTCTGTGCCAAGTGCTGTCCTCAGCAGTCCCCTTCATTTCAGCTCATGCTATCTTACAGCAGTTCTACAAGTAGTAACAGCAGTAGTAGGTACCACTATTAACCCACTTTATAGATGAGTACGCTGTGGCTCGAGGTTTCCTAACAGCTAGTCAGTGGCAGAGGCAATATGTGGACTCTGGTAGCTGGGCGCTGTGGTCTGTGGTGTAACCAGTATACACGGCAGCGTCTCAGGAGGGAGGCCAGAGAAGTGGGGGTTGGAGATGAGAAGAGGAGGTGTAGATCGTGCAGGCCCAGGCAGCTCCTTCAGGAATTTGAATTTGATCCCAAGAAGAGTGGGAGACTCTCGAGCAGGGGCGATTTGTGTCTCCGGAAATGACAGTGGCTGTTATGTGGAGCATGGCTATAAGGGTGCATACCCGGAAACAGGGAGACCCATTCGGAGCTATCAGGAGGAGAATCTCAGGTCAGAGATTGGCTCGCAGTGACGCAGTGGCTCTAGCGATGGAGACAAGTGGATGGATTCAGAGACGGGCAGGAGGTGGACCCCACAGCCCAGCACGAGACAGAGACTGGGACGAGGGACGGTCAAGATGGTTTTCCACTTTGGGATGGCAGGGCAGACGCATAGGTGGGAGTGCTTTTCCAGAGATGGAAACAGGAGCAGCAGCTTCCCAGGCTCTGTGCACAGCAGGGGCCCCCTGTCTTTCATGGCTGTAAAGTCCCAAGGAGACATGTCAGCACCGGGAAGGCCCTAGCGCCCTGCCAGGCTCCCCTCACCCTGGAAGAAGCTGAGACTATACCTGGAACAGAGCTTTCTGGACAACGGCCGGGAACAGACACCACCTGTCATGCAGGGTGTCATGCGGGGTATCCTGCCGACTTCGCCATGTGTCATGCGGGGTGTCAGGCGGGGTCTGTGGGGTCTCTGGTCCCGCTCCCCACACAAGAACGCAGGACATGGTGAGGCCAAAAAGGAACACCCACGGAGCCATAGGTAGGGGAGTCATACCACTATACTCTCACTGGCGGCTGGGTTGGAGACACAGGAACCAGGAGCCACACAATTCTCAACCCTCACTGTGCCGCTTGCAGGCTCAGCGACCATCTTCTTGCTAGCCCCCCCTTTTTCCTGCTAGCCTAGCCACGGCAGTTATATCAGTGCCCAATGGCTCACTGGTTACAGCTGACGGCCAACTAGCCACAGCTGATGGCCATTTGATCACAGTCGACGGCCATTTACTACCTGAGCCAGCACCTTTCTATGTGAGGCCGAGAGCCTGGAAACTGCTTTTTGGGGCTCTGTCCCCACACCACCTCACCCTCAGGCTCTTTGGCTGAGTGGGTTTTAGACCCAGCTTGGAAATAGTGGCTTTGGGTGACAGTTGGGTGGGTGCTGCCTGTGCAGCCTTGGCCCGAATGCAGCACCCAGCAGAGGAAGCCGAGGATTGATTCACAACATGCTTCTGTGCTCACCCTCCTGCAGCTCAGTCCTACCATCCATGGAAACATCTTGCCAAGAGCTGTCAGTCTTAGCTTTGGAGATGATAAAAATCCCCGGGGGACTTACTGAAAGGATGCACTCCTGTGAGTGGGCCACACTAGGTGAGAGTCGAGGCTGCTGCCCTGCCAGTGGAAGCCCTTAGAGAGGAGCTTATCGTGGCATCAGTTTGAAGTTCAGGTCGCAGACAGACCTGCAGCGATCCCCTCTTCTGCCCGTGTCCGGGGAGCCAACTTGTCTCCGCCAGTTTGGAAGGAGCACAGCCCTCCTTTGGTCCCCTTGACTAACGTGCTTGCCTTGCTCAGCTGTGTGGGGACAGCTGGGCCATGCTGGTCAGGCTCCTCAGTGTCCCGACGACCCTGTGACATGGGGTGGGCCCCAAAGGAAGGGGGTATGGCCATTCAGTGCTATCGAGGAAAGGTAGGACGAGCCACTCCCACAGGGAAAACAAACCACCAGCAGACAAAGCACCACAGCTGTCTGCAAGGCAAGGGGAAGGTTGTCAGGAGAGAGAGGACATCAGTCTTTACTGGAGACATCCACCGTGCTAGACACCTGTCTGCTTAGGGATGATAATGAAATTAATCCTGCCTGTACTCACATCCTGTGCAGATGATTTATTGGCCTCATACCCTAGCATTGCCACGTGGTAGTAATAAATGACAAGACTAGGATACAAGGGCTTAAAGGATTCTCCTTATGTTTAAAACGCTAAGCCATGAAGCAAAAAAAAAAAAAAAAAAAGAAAGCTTGACAGAAACTGGGGAGGGGTCACTGGGCCCCATGAAGTCTCTGCCTGGACCGTCTCAAATGCCCTGTTTTCCAAAGACTGCTTAGAAAAACGTACCCACCACCACTCTCAGCCACCTAAATCTGTACTCGGGTTAGCAGCACCCCTGCAGATTCAAAATCTGGAGTAATTTGATAGGGTTGGGCTGAAGCTTGCTTTTGCCCTTTCGTTGAAGAAAAATGTTATCCTGAGCACTTGCATTTCCCTCCAAAGAGACCAGATGTTAATTATCACTCTTATTCAGTTACTAAAGTGCCCTAGTTTGAGTCACTGTAAGTGCTGGAAAGAAAAAACTGTATTTCATTTAAAAACAGGGTCTAACTCAGTTTTAAGTGATTCAGAGTCACCTCCCGCCAATTAGCCCAAATTAGTTAGGCTTTAAAGTTAATCTTTAGTGATGGCCGGTTCCTCCTACTAGCTAAACAAAGTCTCCACTGCTGCAGTGTGAGCCTGCTTCTTCTCGACTTGCTCTGTCCTGAGGGTGAGTGGACCTGGTCTCCTTGGAATGAGTTACTGTCCATATATTTGAGGAAAGTTTCTAGAGGGGACCTGAGGGCACAGCACAAATACAGCATCTCATGGGCCAGGGTGGCCTCCAGAGCCCCAACCTGCCGGCAGTGCCCTGTCACCTGCAGGATGACATCCTTGCCAACCCTGGGCATTGGCACGATGGCTTTCCACACTGATCACAACGGTGGCCGGTGCCCCGACACGGTTCCCATGTGTTCGCGTGACTCATGTTCACAGCCACCATATGGTGAAGGTGCTTTTATGACCCCCTCGTTTCTGTGAGCTGAACACAGAGGAGGGTGAAGTTCTGCCTGCGTCTCACTGTCCTGTGCAGACAAGGGGGGGACGTCGCCATCTTGACGAACACATTAAGCCAGGGGCATCTTTCTCCCCCGTGATTAAGGCCTCTCTGAGCGCCTCCATAACTGGCTGTTGCCCTGTGTGCTTGACTGGGAACAGGATTGTGCTGTGGTCTGGAGCTGACGAGACCAGCTGTGTGTGTGTGCATAGGGGTGCGGGTGCTTTCTCTGGGTCCAGGCCGTCTTCCCCTCACCTGCACCCCCGTATGACCTTCTGCTCTGCCTTTTGGTGTTATTGCACCCACACCCTGGTGTGGACTGGCTGCAAGCCTTGGGCCCGGCAGGAAGCGTCCTCTGCAGGTCGCACCTCATGCTGTGAGGTCCTGAGGAGCTGAGACATTGAACCACTGTGTCTCTATTCCGTAGCAGGTGCTAATGCGGAGGTGGTCACTGCTGATGCCAAAGGTGTCATGCAGGTGACATTTAAAGCTCACAGGAATGTCCCAAAGGGTCTGCTGAGTAAAGTCAGTGGTCCTCGCGGTCGGCTGTGTCATCTGTGACACTGCAATAAAGGGGTTGGACCATCTCCGAAGATTCCTTACAGCGTGAATGACTTCAGATATTTATTTAACAAATGCCTGGAGTGCTTCTTATACACCAGGCACTGTCCTAGGAGTTTGTACGACTAGCAACTCCTTCAGTCCTCTTTGTAGCCAGTGAGGTAGATACTGTCATTATTCCCATTCTGAAGCACAGGGAGGCTAAGAAACCTGAGCAAAGCTCTTCTCACTGATGCCCCAGGGCCGGGAGCAGATGAGAAAGGAATTGCACTGGAGCCGAGGCCCTTCTGTGGGCCGGAGGGATCGTCCTGCCAGAACCCGCTTGCAGCCTGCACTCGTAGCCTCGGAAGCAGCCCGGCTAGAGAGCTGGGGCAGATTTAGGAGAAATCCTGCTAGGTACCATCTCTGACGTCAAATTCAAAAGGGCAACTTCTCTACAAATCTTATGATGAAGCTCACGTCTGAGTTTATCAAAATGCTTCCTTATTTCTAATCCTCCTTTAACATCCTTTAAGGCCGCCATTCCTTGGCGATGATGGTAGTTCCCCTAGTTCCCTTCATCAGAAGGGAGCCCCTTCAGGCATCCAGGGGCTGAGGACTGCAGACCAGCAGCAGCACAAGGAGCGCCGCGGTTCCCAGCTTCACGCACACTCGGGAGGCCAAGCCCGCTCCCTGGGGGAGGCCAGCTCAGGGCTCTCACAGTGCTCAGAGAGCGTTTGCACACTGGCCCAGGCCAAGGCCTAGTGCACACAGCCTTTTCACTCGTTTCAGGAATCGTTAGGGCTCTGTCCTGGCTGTCAGGAACCACGGGTGTGATTTCATGTGTCTGTTGAGAATATTCCGAGGAGTCCCGAGCCGCCATTGCTAAAGGACCGAGCAAGGTCATCCCTCCGGCCCTGCAGAAAAAGATTCCTTTTTCATCTGCCTCCAGACTTCGGGTGTCAGTGAGAAAAAGCTAAGGGGGGAGATGGGGGGAGCAGCATTGACGAGTGGCTGCTGGGACAATGCTAATTGAATAGAATTCTGTTTTCAAATGAGATATACCAGGAAGGGCTTCCACGCTGTGATTTGTCTTGATTATTGTGTTTTCAGATTTTTTTTCTTTAAGGAAAATGTAAGATTTCAGACCATATTCAATTATGAACATGGTCAATATTCAAAATTTTGCATAAAATTCTTAGGCAGAAATTCCAGCTTTCCTTCTAGGCTAAACATATGAAATTGTCAATATTTGACCAAATGTACCTATAAAAATGGCAGTTTCATAAGGTTAAATATAAGTTCAACCTTCTATTTCTAGAAATTCCATTTTTATGGAATTATCTTCAACTTATACGATAAACATCATATTTTGGGACAAAGAAATCTCACCTTCACTTGCAAATAGTTTAGAGGGTGCATAGCCTCCATTTATTTCCAGAGTTACTTTCCGCTGTTGATATGGGTCCGTTCCTCCCTGTGTGGTCACAACTCCTAATTGTCATGATCCCTGTGCGGCATCCCAGCATGGCCAGCCCTCATGGAAGGGGCAGGGCCTTGTTGTCGCCTCGAGTCCTGGAGCGCTGTGAGACTGGAAGGAATTTAATTGGAAACTGCCGTGTGTACCAGTTCTGCTCATTCCTGTCTCAGACCCATCCAGTGACATTAATCTTGCTTTGATTTAATTTGGTTTTCATTCCTAAAGTAGGAGCCCAGAGGATGCTCCCTGCCTCACAGGAGCACGGCAGGATTAATGAGTCACTTTTAGGAAAGCACTTGCAGCTCCTCAGATGGAACAAACAACACCATTTTTTTTTAACACTTTGGATTCTGTGGCACTTTCCAAAAAGGCGTTTTTATCCTTTACTTGGGAGTCGCTGACTTGTGCAAACTAAAAAATGGAAGAAACCTACCCCCCCACCCCCCACTAACATCTGTAAATAAACTAGTTTTCTGTCTTTACAATGATGTTGAAGTGTCATGGGGGTTCAAGGGGAAGCGGAAATGTACCAGCCCCAGAGCAGCCATGACCATTGGAAATACACTCACACACATACTCCACTCATCCACTAATAAAATGCTTTACACTTTCACTTGGGAGATGATTTCAGAGTAAAACTTCCTCGGTTCCAGCCCGGCTGTGCCATCTTAGCGCCTGAGCACGGCGCCAGCAGGAGCAGCTGCCAGCTCCTGAGAAGACATTTGAACTTTTGGCAGCGCTTCTTAGCAGAGGGCCCATCGCGGTGTTTGTGATTATAGAGTAAGGGTGCTCGCTCTCGGCAAAACAGAGCGTCTGACAGTAACGGAGTATTGGCTCAACACTCAGGGGGGTCCGTGTGGGATTCATTCTTTGACAATTACCCGGAATAAAGCACCCGCTTCCTTTTGTAAAAAGATATTTATTGGCTTAGAAACATAGCATATCCAGCTCTTCTTGGGGAGGAATTTTGCAACTATATTCAAACATTCTCAGAAACTCGGTGTTTGAGTATTGCTAAGGGGGTGCCTGCAGAGAGCGTTTACTTTAATGGCATCAAATATGGAAGAGAATTGAAAAATCAGCCAGAAAACAATGAATGGCTCAAGGGGAGAGGAGAGTGTGTTTGTTAATGACAGCAGTCAAAGAGCTCAGTAAGAGTTCAGAACCCTCACTGGAGACACTTTGCCGAGGCCTAAAGTCCCCAGCCAACCCCAGGCAGACCCCACAAGATGTCCTGAGCTCCGGCAGCTGGAGGCCTCTGGCCTAAACTTAGCAGCTGGCTGGATCCCACTGGCTGGACAGCTGCGCTCTCTCGGGGCTCTCCAGAGCCTGCTCCGCTCTGTGTTCTGTCCTCTAGGGGTGCAGCCGGAAGGAGATTACGCTTTAATCCTTTGGCGCTTGCCAAGCAGGTTTGTACATGCTGATAACCGACATGCCGCAGGCCAGAAGAAAAATTCTGTTTCTTCTTCTTTTTTTTTTTCCAAACTGGGGAAGGCTAGGTCCAAATTAGTATCAGCATTCAGAACAGCCTTAGAGCTTTAGAGTGGAGGGAAAAGCACTTAGCTAATATGCTCAGAAATGACAGGGTTGATCCCCGCTCCATAATCCCAGAATGCAGGTGAGGATTTGTGTATCCCTAATCTGCCTCTTCTTCAAGGCCCCTTGGTCTTGTGTTTTTGTGGTGCAACCCCTCAGAGCAATTTAATTCTCCGGAGGATGGAGACCTACATCTAGCTTCTGGCTCCTCCCCTCAGCCTGCAGGCCACTTCCTCCCCTGCTTAGGTTGGGGGAGGGGTTCCACAGTCCCAAAGGGCCTTCCTCAGGCGAGGACTCTGGACTTTATTTCCAAGAGGCTACAGCTTAGGCATCGCAACAATGTGTCGATGTGATAAAAGCATTTATTTGTCCAATGTGTACTTTTTAAATCTGTGGCAATTTTTTAACAGCTCTATTGAGATGTGATTTGTATACCATAAAGATCACCTTTTTAAAGTGTACAACTCAATGGTTTTTGGTACCTTGACAGAGTTGTACAGTTATCACAATCTAATTTTAGAACGTTTTCATCACCCCCAAAAGGAACCCTGTATCTATTAGCAGTCACTCCTCATTCCTCCGACCCCCACTTTAGGCAGCCGGCAGTCTACTTTCTGTCGGTATAAATTTGCCTGTTCTGGACATTTTGTATAAATGGGATTGTGGTCTCTTGTGACAGGCTTCTTTCACTGCGCGTAATGTTTCTGAGGTTCATTCACGTTGTAGCAGGTG
Source organism: Rhinolophus ferrumequinum (assembly GCF_004115265.2). Lineage (NCBI taxonomy): Eukaryota > Metazoa > Chordata > Mammalia > Chiroptera > Rhinolophidae > Rhinolophus > Rhinolophus ferrumequinum. The sequence goes on from NC_046293.1 coordinate 85,345,195, forward strand.
TCAATACTTCTTTCCTTTTATTGTGTGGCATTTTTTGTAGTAGATTCATACAATGGAGTAATACACAATAATTTTACAAAGACGAACTGCTGGTAGCAGCAACAGCATAAACATCACAGACCTTATATTGGCCCTAAGAAGCTAGACACAGTCTATATGCTGAATGATTCCAATTATGTCAAGTTCAAGAACAGATCAAACTAATCAATGGTGATAGAAGTCAGAAAAATGATGACCTCTGGATGACGAAGGGGTAGTTATTGGCTGGGAAGGCATGATGGGCATATTTCTCAGAACTTGACAGAATTTTGTGTCTTGGTGTGTGTGGTGGTTACACAGGTATATACGTGAGCGTTCACTGAGCTTCGTATTAGTGAATGGGACGAACTGCTACTTAAAATTTAAAAGGTTTAATTAAAAAAAAAAGTACATGCAATTCTTATGATTTTACAGGCTTCCTTTTAAAAATACGACATGCCTGCAGAGCCGAGAACCAATCATGAGTGTAGTGCTGGATGAATGATCACAAAGGTCCTGTGACTAGCACTCAGGTCAAGAGACAGAACATTACGGCCCCTCGGAAGCCCTCCGGGTCCCCCATCGCCCTGGCGCCCTTCTCCAGACTTCTAACATCATCGTTTTGGCTGTGTTGTTTTTTTTTTCCTTAGCTTCACGTGACTGGATCCCACAGGACACATTCCTTGGTGTTGGGTTTCTTTGGCTCAACATTATCAGTGTGACATTCATCCATGCGGCACGTGGCAGTCATTTGCTCATGTTCATTGTTTTGTAATATTCTGTTGAATGAACATACTCCAAAGTATTTATTCGCTCTATGTTGATGGATATTTGGGTTGTTTTCAGTCTGGAAACGAGTTCACTCTCAGGATACGTGCTGACTTCTGTTGGGTCTATACCTACATGTGAAATAGACACCAGCTTTTTCGGCCCGTGTTTGAAAACCTGTTTCAGCATTTATTAGTAGAGTAGGAACCTCAGAAGATGAAAGTGGCCCCGTGCGTCTTGACCGCTGGGAGGCTGAGGTGTGTCTCAGCACAGCTTAGCCTCCCCTCTGCCATGGCTGGCCCCCCACCCCTCACCCCCCAGCACCCTGCCTCCACCTTCTGGCACCTGCCTCACTGCATCTCATTGCCTGTCCGTCTCCTTCACAGGCTCGCGAGCTCCTTGAGGGCAGACACAGTGTCTGGCTCAGCATTGTGGCCCCACATGCCAGCACAGTGCCCCCCACATCGGCATTCTTGATCCAATTTTATTTAATCAGCGAGAGACTGTAAAACCCAGCCAGCTATCTCATTCCTGGGTGAAGTTGAGAAATCCATTAAATTTTGAAAACTCACATTTTTTTTTTATCTTTGCTTTCAGATATCGAATGGATCCACTATAAAAGTCTTTAAGAAGATAGCAAATTTTACTTCAGGTAACCAATATAATGTTGACCTTTTGTTCTCACCCAGCTTTATAAAGTATTGCCTTTTGCCTCTCTCAGATGTATTGTCACAAAGGTGAGATTGAGCTGTTGCTATGTAATTCTCTGAAAGCAGAGAAGAACCACATCAATCTGCTTCTAGTCCTACAACGCGAGCCCTGCAAGAAGGACAGGAAACCGTGAACAGTGGTTAGTCCAGATCTCCCAGCTTCTTACCAGCCTTAACTGAGGGCCGGATCTCAGCCTTTGAAACTCTTTTCCAACTCAGTAGGATAGGGCCAACAGAGGAGAGTCCTGGCAAAGTGAGGGAAGCTTGTAGATTATCACACAGTCCTGCAAAGGCTGAACAAATAGGATAGTCCACATAGAAAGCCCAAATCTCCTAGTGATAGCATTTGCAAAATTCCCAGAAAGTGGAGAAGAGACAAACTAAAGAGGGAGCTTTTATGGGAAAGTCAATAAGCCAGTCTCTAACCTCTCTTCTACCTCACCGATAGGGGTAAGAAAATCTGTGGCAGTGCCTTCAGAAAATCCCTAGGTCCAGTTCCAGGATTGACTGCAGAGGAATTACACCCCAGCCAAGACAATCAGTCCTCAGCCCTTAAAAAGGTTCTGGGTCCTTCTCTCACACACAGTGGGGGACGGGGCTTCCTGATTCCTGGATTCAGAATGAGGAGCCTGTAGGTCCCAACTCCTGGTCAGTAAGCAGGAAATGCAGGGCTCCCCATTGAATAGACAGGATAATTTAATAGGTAGTAGGACACCCGTTTGAGGCCACGCTCCACTCCCCCCCATCGTCCATCATTACGTCAGGCTCGAGTGAGAGAAACCATCTTGCAAAGTGTGGCTGTCGTCTGGCACAGGGGCATTGGTGTCCTTGTGTTGTAAAGGTGGAAGAGCTGTGTGTTTGCATCTCTTCATGGGACCTCTAGGCAGACCACACCTCTGCTTCCTTCCTGCCCAATCCAGCTGAGAGCCATCATTTTGATCACTGTCCTGCAGTGGTCCTCCAAACCCCAGCCCCTCTGTCCTTTCATCACCCGCTCTGTCAAAATCCCAGCCCTGGATGAACCCAGCTCCTCGCCCTTCCTGGGCCTCCAGCAGGGCAGCCAAGAGGAGAAAGTGACTCACAGCACAGCTGGAGTCACTCGAAGTTCACGGTGGCCAGGTTGGCCAGGGCGCTCAGCGCAGCCTACTCCCGCTGTTTCTGGAGGCAACGCATGCTGTGTTCCCATAAGCCGCCGCTCTGTCCTCAGAGCTCGGACCCACACAGCTCTCCTGACAGGCAGCAGATGGCTGTACCCTGTACTTCAGAGGAAACAAATATCAGAGCTCCTTCGGCATCCAGCACCAAGCCTCCAACCGACCCGCTTCCTTGCTTCCCCCGGCATTCAAGGGCTGTCTGTCCTTCCATCCCAGGCCCTTCTCTCACCCGTGCTTTGGATTCCACTATCTTTCCCGACTTTCTCAGCATTTTTAAACCCCCCGGTAATCTCTTCTGTCACCTGCACTTTCTCCCCGGCTTCCACTGTATTTTTTTCCATGGACATTTCAAGATGTTCTGGTCTCTCTCTAAAACAAAACACCAAGTGCCTTAATCCTTCTTTCCCCTCCATTCACCACTTTTGTTTCTCCCAAGACTGTCCCGCCTCCCTGCTACTCTACTTGCTCTGAGCTCCACCTCACTGCCCTTCTTTCAGGTCCTAGAAGGGGTCAGTTTCCTTCCCACCTTAGGACCTTTACACCTGTTGCCCCTCCTTCCTTTGCTTGGCTAACTCTATCCCTTCATCTCCGTTCAGCTGCAACATCCCTTCCTCAAAGAAGCCTCCCAGACTAGGTCAGTCCCTTGGTAGATACTTTCTTAGCATATAATTCTTCACAATCTTCATCACAGTTGTAATTAAATAATTGCGTAATTAGTAGTATGAGTGAGTGGTATGAAATTCTCGGATGTCTTATTCCTGGCTGTCTGCCCCTGGCGCACACAGTAGGTGCTCCAGGTATATTTGTCAGTGATCAGCAAGTGGTCGGTCAACCTACTTTAACACTTCCAGGCCAGGGAACCTGCTTCCCCTGCAGTCCCTGGCCCATCCCATCTCACACTGTTCTTAAGCTCTAACGACTCAGCGGGGGGAACGTAGCTATGAAGAGCTGAAGTAGATGAGCTCACATAAGGTCCTTATAGCACAAGTGGGGCATTTTATGAGAAGGCCAATTAGCCTGTGGTTGTGTTGTTAACGCACTGTGTTCTCTCCCTCTCTCTCTGGCCTTCAGATGTGGAATACTCAGATGACCACTGCCATTTGGTGAGTCGGCCTTTCCTGGACTCGTGCTGGATCTGGTGCCTGGAGCGTGACAGTCTCCATGGGTAATGCATCTGCTCTGTCTTCCTTCAGATTCTACCAGATTCAGAAGCGTTCCAAGATGTGCAAGGAAAGAGACATCGAGGGAAGCACAAGTTCAAAGTAAAAGAAATGTATCTGACGAAGCTGCTGTCGACCAAGGTACACTTACAGTTCTGGGAGCGCTTTTATGGCTACCTTGGGGGGGTGTCTGATGTGTTTGACTTAATTTCCACTGGAGTGTGAAAATGTTACAAATCCCTTGTGCCTTCTAGCAAAGCAAAATGAAAGTTTGAATTGTAAACATTTCCTCCCCCCTTCTTTTTTTATATAAACTGCAAAGATAACAGCACTGTACAAATTTGTACTGTAACCTCTTCAATCAGGGATTTGTTGTTCCCAGTCCCTTTACCTGCCATTTCACTGTTGTTCTTTAGGTTGACAGCATAATTATTCCTTCTTGTTTGTCATTACGGATGAGCAATAAAATTCCCTCTTTGAATTGCAAATAAAACGAAGGCGGGGTGGGGGGTGTGAGGTTAGTGACTATAAACCCAGTAAATCTTACTGATTTTTTTTCATTTTAAAGTTCAGAATTCTGTTGACATATAAAAGTGTTTGGTGTGAAAGTCAGTGGAAAACCAAATCGGGGCAAATTTTCCTTTACCTGGCTTTCCGTGGGATTAACACAAGTCTGTGGTGATCCTTTTCCCTGAAATGACTAGCCGTATAAATGCTGTTATCTACACCTGGCCTAGCTTCTTCGGGCATGCTTCTTCAGATTATGGCAGGGTGTCTGCTGAGAGCTTTGTAGATTTGTCTAGTAGGTAGAGGACAGCCAGAGCCTTTGATTGTCTCTCCTCTCCCACAGAGCTCTGCCTGTTCCGTTCTTATAAAACACTCAAATGCTCTGAAAGTCCACAATAAAACCCTATGATGGAAATATGTGCAACAGGAAAATTCTGGGAACCAAGATACATCACTGGAGTTTTTCCAGGCTGAACATAACGAATAAAAGCCAAACATCCGTGGCTTCTTGGTTTATGTGTATAGCCCTCCAACTGACTTCTCAACTGCTGGAGATTTCTAAGCAATCCTCCCTGTAGACTAAACAATGTTATTAGCAAGAAGGTCCTGAACCAAGTCCAAATCTGGGCCTGGATTTTCAGGACCATGGTCCCATACTGTCAGTGACGGCCTCATTGGACAATTGTACATAGTTTCTCTTCAGCTTGTTTTTCTCTGTTTTGCAAATCATTTTCTCTGCACTTGGATTTCATTTTCCATCATGTTTTCAAAACCACTACCCTATTTGTTTTAATGTCCCAAGTCTGATGTTCTGCCTTTCAGGTGGCGATTCACTCTGTGCTTGAAAAACTTTTTAGAAGCATTTGGAGTTTACCCAACAGCAGAGCTCCCTTTGCTATAAAATACTTCTTTGACTTTTTGGATGCCCAGGCTGAAAACAAAAAAATCACCGATCCTGATGTCGTACATATTTGGAAAACAAACAGGTGAGAAAAAACAGAAGGTGATTACTCTGGTTTCAAGAATCTGGGGCAGAATCTTAACTAAAAGGAGGCATGGATAGTCACAGAAGGATTCATTTATCCCTATACCAGCATCTTCTGCCTTGGTAAGCGGTCATGTCAAAGCAGTTTCTCGCTGTTACTATTTTAAACAATAAATGAAACCATTCCTATGCCAAGAATCCTAGTCTTTAGGATAAAACAAACAAAGACGTTATCTTTAATGCATGAAAAAGTCTTCGTTTGGAATGTGAAAACAAGTTTAGCTTGACCATCAAAAGATGAAAAATTAATATTTTGTGATTTGATCATACAGTTTTCCATTAGAGAAGACTCTGATTTGTTCAGAGAATTAATCATTTTGCAATTTCCAAGCTGTCTATACCGATTCTGTATAGAAATTTCTGCTTTTATTTGCTTGAATGGGGTACTCAGATACCATGAGAATTAGGCAAGGGATTGTGTTTTGTTCCATTTTTTAACATTTTATCTTGAGCGGAGGCAAGGCATCCAAATGCATTCTAAATTCTCCTCAGTAAAGAAACCTAGCTCCTTACCTCTATTTGAAATACTTTGTGCGTGAGTGAGTAAGACTCAGGGTTCCAACGCAGCACAACTCCTCCGTGTGAGCTGAAGCTCTCCAGGCAGTACGGTGAGCCAGACCATTTCAAATAAGAATTCAAAGCTGACATTCCAGAGCTGTAAGTCTGATCTCCTCCATGTAATCCAGGTCTATCCCAGCTCCACTTCCTGTGTGCCAGCCGTGTTCTGGGCCCTGCCAGTCCCACACCAAGCTCCAGTGCTGCAGGCTACCATTTCACGGTGAGGGTGGTGACACCTGGGCCGGGGCAGCAGTCAGCACGCAGGGCGATTGAGAGGCCTTGCAACCATATGATGGAGGTGATTGGCTAGGCCAGAGCTGCGAAGTAGCTAATGAAAGGGCTTTAAATGATTCCCAAGTTCCTATGCAAATATTTATTCGAGTACCTACTATGTGCTGACTACCATTAGCTGCTGGAGATAAAGAACTAAACGGACAAAAATCCGTGTGCTCACAGAGCTTGCATTCTGATAGGTGGAGACAGACAATAAATAAAGTAGGCAAACTGCAGTATGTTAGAAGCTGCTTGGTACAGTGGACCAAGTGGGAAATGGGGATGGAGAGTGGCAGGACAGGGTGGTCAAGAGGCCTCACAGTGATGACGACACCTGAGCCAGGTCTTGAAAGAAGTAGGAGCATAAACCCTGAGCCTCTCTGGGGCAGGGCGGTTTCAGGAGGACGGACAAGAAGCAAAGCTCGGAGATGCAGGCGAGCGGCTGCAGGAGTAGCAGGGTGGCCCGGGGACAGAATTAGGGAGTGAAGAGCAGGAGGTGAGGGCCCAGGCCCAGATCACACGAGGCTTTGTCCGGAGGAGGACAGAGAGCGGGTTTGGGCAGTGGAGAGACAGGACCTGACACTGTGAAGAGGGTTGCTGGGAGTTGGGAGGGAATTAACTGTCCAGAGCTGGGGGTGGTAATCCAGGTGAGAGAGGATGGTGGCTGAGGTCAGGGTGCAGCACTAAAGCAGGTAAGAAGAGGTCAGGTTCTGGAGATATGAGGAGATGTTCTCACTGGTAATCATACTCTAGTGTAATCTAGAACCATCTGGAGAAAAGTTTTGTCTTGTCAGTGGTCCCTTTCAGACTTTTCCTCCTCTCGTGCTCCCCTCTCAGTGGCTTTCAGTTTAACCCTTTCTTGTTCTCCCTGAGCGATACTGCCATCTGCCGCTTGGGGTGGTTGGCAAAGCAGACTTGTGTGCCTCCATAGCAAGGACAAACACAGCCGTGTATACGAACTGTGATAAACAGAGCGTCCGCTTCATGTGAATGGCTGTATTTGAAAAGAGACCCCTCTCTCTCTCTCTCTCTCTCTCTCTCTCTCTCTCTCTCTCTCTCTCTCTCCCTCTCTCTCTCTCCCCCTCTCCCCCTCTCCCCCTTTCCCTCTCCCCACAGCCTTCCTCTTCGCTTCTGGGTAAACATCCTGAAGAATCCTCAGTTTGTCTTTGACATTAAGAAGACACCACACATAGATGGCTGTTTATCAGTGATTGCCCAGGCGTTCATGGATGCCTTTTCTCTCACGGAGCAGCAACTCGGGAAGGTAAGGCCCAGCTCCAGTATTTCTTGTATGAGTCTGAAACACTCTTTCTTGTAAACAGTCAAATAATAAACAATTGGCCTAAATCACACCAGCTGAAAAGAGTCAGTGATGCCACTGAAAGTTTGCTTTTCTTTAAAATCTCATTTGTATTTTAATGTTTTTTTAAACGAAAACCAAAATAGCAGGTTATTATCCCAACCCTACTGCAGAACTCTTTACCACAAAGTACTGTGTTTCCCCGAAAATAAGACCTAGCCAGAACATCAGCTCTAATGCGTCTTTTGGAGCAAAAATTAATATAAGACCCGGTATTGTATTATATTATGTTATATTAATTATATTATATTATACTAATTATATTACATCATATTACATTACATTATATTATGTTGTATTATATTATAAAGACCTGGTCTTATATTACAGTAAAATAAGACCAGGTCTTATATTAGTTTTTGCTCCAAAAGATGCATTAGAGCTGATGGTCCGGCTAGGTCTTATTTTCAGGGAAACACGGTATAAAACATTCTGTAGACACTAATAAACTCTAAATCCAAAGCATGAAATTACTGACATTGGTCTAAATTAATTCCATCTGAATACATCTAAAAAAGTCTATTTGATTAGAACAAACTGTTTATGGGGAAATTCTTCCCCATAAACAATTTGTTAGTTTATAATCAAAACATCAATATTGTTTTTACTATGGTTTTCTTTGCTGAGCAAAAGCCCTAAGAAAGGAAAGGAAGATAAAAATACAGAGCAAACTTTGAAAGAGATGTTTTGGCCCTATTCAAGCACTCCAAAATACATTAAGCTGAGCATTATCTGTAACTAATGGATTCCAGAAAATCTTTTAAAGCTGAGCAGTGGCTCTCGTGTGGAAGGATTTGAAGAGTGCCTGGGATGAAGTGTGATCGATGTTTCCTTGGTACTTCAGGCCCCTAGTCTAAATCTAGTCACCATCACCACTACTTCTGCGAAACAACCTGTTTTCACTTTTGTCTTCAAGCATTGACTAGTCTCTCAAGGCAGATTCCTCAGCATTATCTTCTTCAACTCCTTCTCTTTCCTCCCTCAGGAAGGAAGAGGTTCCTTCCCACAACCTCTGTCCCTAATTGGTTACTACTCACTTCTGTCTCTGAAGCATCTCTGTCCTTTTCCTCCTGTCTTTCTGCCCTGTCCCGTCATCCCCTCTCCACTGGGATAACTGCCTCCTACCTGGTGTCGTTTCCCTGACGTCCATCTCATCTCCTCAACTTTTCCTTTTCACTGTGTCTCAGGTTCTCTTTCTAAAACATTAATCTTGTCAGTCTCCTGCTTAAAAATTGTAACTATTTCCCATTTTACCTACCACGGTCCTTCCTGAAGGACTTCAGGTCTCTTCTCTGGCCTCATCGTTTTCTTGCACACTCCATATACCTCCTATGCTATAGCTTTTACTTTGCCCAGATTTACTGTGAACTTGTTTTCACATCCCTTTGCCTGTCTCATAAGCCTATCTAGTAAAATCGTACTTACTCATTAATTCGCTCACAAACATTTCATTCATTCAACATAATTTCCTAATGTGTACTAGAAACTGGAGGACACTCAGATCAGCTTAAATATATATATACCTACCATGTTTCCCTGAAAATAAGATCTAGTCAGACCATCAGCTCTCATGCGTCTTTTGGAGCAAAAATTAATATAAGACCTGGTATATATTATATTATATTATATTATATTATATTATATTATATTAATTACATTACATTATTATTGTATAGACCCGGTCTTATATTATAGTAAAATAAGACCGGGTCTTATATTAATTTTTGCTCCAAAAGATACATTAGAGCTGATTGTCCGGCTAGGTCTTATTTTTGGGGAAACACGGTAGTTTGTGAACTTCCACCTGATGCAGTTCCCACAGCACTTTCCTCATTTGACCAATAAAGCTCCTCTTAGCACCCAACACACTGAAAGACACTTATATGCTTATTTATTCAAAGTAAAAAATAGCCGTTTATCAATTACTATGTACTTGGTATCTTTCAGTTCGTCCCCACCAGACCCACAGAGCAGTAATGTTACCCTCACTTTATAGGGGAGGAGACTGATGTTCTGAGGTTACAAGTCTTGCCTCAGATCAGTTTTTATGATCCCTGATCTGTCCAGTTCTACAGTCCTTTTCTTTACTCTCCACCCTGTTATTAATTACTGGTATCACAGTAAACACTGTGTAAGTTTGTCTTCCCAACTAGCTTGTAAGCTTCTTGAGGGCAGGTACTGGTCTTTTACACTCGATGCCTGCCCAGTGCCTGGCTAAATACACCTGTATTGAATGAACGACTGCATGATTTGTGGGCTCTATTTAAACTTGACAAATGAAAAAAATCTCATTCTAGGCGTCCTTCAGAATGATTCGAGCTCTGATGCGGCCATTCAAACCATCGATACATTTTAAAATGTACTGGGACATTTTAGCCCTCTTACCTATTAACTCACCTATCTTCCCTGAGGAGAATTTTAAAATTTTTTGTGAAAAAAAAATGACTTTTAAAGTAAAACCTTCATTTATTCTTTAATATTATCACTGTTATAATTATATAAAGACATTCAAACTGCCAAGGACCTGTTGCAAAATCAGACCTCGATCCACCAATAGTAATGACCATGGTTTTTCCTGGGGACCCTTGAAGATTTTTATAATAAAATAAAAAGGAGAAGCAGAAAAACCTGCCACTGCCAATTACTTACCACTTTCATGGTTATATAAAAGGCTCAATCAGATCTACAATTAATCTTTTATAAATGCCAGAATTCACTGGTGGGTGAGGATGAGAGCAAATGTTTTAATTCAGGCTTTTTACAACCATTAGTAATGAACTATGATTGAGGTAAGTTCCATTGTTACAGTAACTCAAAATCTTGCAAAAATAATAATTTTAGTTCTTTTATGAGAGGAGGGCAGAATATATTAGCATTTCATCTGCCTGAAAATAACAGTGATTCACCGGAACTATCTGGATAGCAGTCAGTCAGTCAGTCAACAACATTTCTGAAGGCCGACTGCATGGAGCCTTGTTCCCAGAGGGTGACAGTAAGTAGTGGAGATCCACCTACACTGGTACTGTTATAAATTCTCCGTGGTTTCTTACTCTTTTGATGGTGGTTTTTTATTTTTTTAGGAAGCACCAACGAATAAACTTCTCTATGCCAAGGATATCCCAACCTACAAAGAGGAAGTAAAATCTTATTACAAAGCAATCAGGGATTTGCCTCCATTGTCATCTTCAGAAATGGAAGAATTCTTAACTCAGGAATCTAAGGTATTGTTGGAAAGTAGAAATCAGATATTAAAAAGAAACAAAAAAATCATTTCAGAATCTTTCAACAAGGTTTTCTTTTTTAAAGAAACATGAAAATGAATTTAATGAAGAAGTGGCCTTGACAGAAATCTACAAATACATCGTAAAATATTTTGATGAGGTAAGATTTCAAATAACATTTTAAAAAACTGATATGAGTTGGTCACCAGGACTTGGTTATAAAGCATTCTGTGGGTGTCAGTGCAGCTCTGGCGTCCCGAGGGGCCAGAAAAGGGAGGCTGGGGAGCCTTGTGCCGGGATCCTGGCAGCCGGCCAGACCCTGCACCTGGCCGGCTGCTGCCTTTGGATCAGCCTGCATTTACCCTTGAGTTAATGGAGCCCACAACCACCTTGACTCAGGTTAACTGTGATGAGTAAGTAGTGGTCCTATCAAATGGGGCCAGCTTATGCTTGATTGTAACTTGCTAAAATGAAAGCTAAGCTTGTTAAATCACCTAGATTCTGTATTCAGTAATTATATGAAAGTATGACATTTTTCTAACTTAAGCAACGATTTCAATAAACCATTCTCCTTAATAATTAATTCTCCTTAATCTGGATTTTGTTTTCTTTGGGAATTCACACAGTCGTCAGATGCATTGTTTCCAAATATATGTTAATTCCCCCTTCCCTGATTCCCCCCACTCAGTCATGCTGGGACAGGCTATCCATGTCAATGGTGAGAATAGCTCACCAATTCCATTTGCTACTTGAAGATCAAGTGAAGAGCTAAGGTAGGGTAGAGGCAATGAGTTCCTTAAACACGATAAGCATCCCTCTTTCCAGGGGTCAGGGGTTAGGAGGGAAGCACTGGGGAGGGGAGTGGCAAGGAGGGGCGAGGTGGGGAGGGGAGGACACACCGCCCAGGATGGGAAGGGAGGGGAGGGGAGGGGAATACTGGAATCTGACCAGGATGCCCCTGCCTGCTGCATTTAAGAAGAAATACTTGCCTGCATGTTGGCTGCCCAGGAATGCTTGCTGTGCTTGGAATGGCTGTGACATACTGCACAAAACAGGGCCTTGGAAGTCTGGCCCCATGTTGTAAGCAACTAGTTGGTATTTCTTGCAAGCTTCTATTTTAAGCCAAAGTGTTGTTGATCCTGTGATAATGACCTAGCAAAACAACTTGCAAAGTGAGTATGTAAATGATCGAAGAATATGTTGGCATCTGCTTCATACAGATTTTACCACAGCATCAGGAATGTAAAAAAAAAAAAAAATTGTAATGTTAAAACCACAATATCTAAAATAACTATTCTAATTGTCAACAGATCCTAAATAAACTAGAAAGAGATCGAGGGCTGGAAGAAGCTCAGAAACAACTCTTGCATGTAAAAGTCTTATTTGATGAAAAGAAGAAATGCAAGTGGATGTAGTAACTCTGGGGCCTGGCTTACTCTGGCAAAGTTCTTCAGACGACTTGGGAGCAAAATGGCTGCTTGAGCTACTCTGTCGTTCATTTTTTAAGTTTGCACATAGGTTCCACTTTGAGCACTGTCTTTTTAAGAGACCCAGGCACATGCACAGCTTTCAGAAAGCATACCAACTACAGTGCCTGTGTGTGTGCTGTGGGAACCCTTCTGTGAATAGAGCTGAAGTGGTTGTTGCCAACAGCCGCCTTGTTTACAGAGAACACAGGGCCAGTAAGCAAGTGTCAGTCCTACAACTACAGTCGCCACTTAAGCACAATGATGTAAGTGGTTTTGTTTGGAAACTACAGCTATATAGCACTTGTAGACTACACTGCACATCTGCAGAGAAGGAACACTGCCAATGAGCAAAACAAAATGTGAAATGAGTCATTTGGAAACAAGGTGGAGGTGTTAGGGCAACCCCGAGGATTTGCAGTATTGAAACTTTTCCCCTGTTCTTGGAAAAGCTGACCACAGAAATTGGTAGTAGACACTTAGCATTTGTGAGTGTGAGTGTGTGTGTGTGTTTTTAAACCAAAAACTAACAGTGTTGCAACATTGTTGAAAGGGCTCCTGTTTTTCAGTGGTCACCAACTGCATTCCATCCTGCTCACCTCCATTTCACTAAGGAGCTCTAAAGCAAGGAGCATGAGGAGGCTTTCTTTAAATGCACAGTGCGTTTTATCTAGACACTTTGTCTTAAGGTGTGTTCCCTTGCTTTCACTTTATTTTTTCATACTAAATGTATTTGATAGCAGACATGTTGGCTACTGTTTAAAAAAATCATTAGTTTCTTTCTGTCTAAAAACTTTGATCAGGTCTGTGGAAGAGTAAATGACTCCCCTAATCCTACATTTCTATACTAGTGTCTCCTTGCTTTAGATTTCTGGTGAACCCTGTGGTTATAAATACTTGTGTGTGATTTAAAAAAAAAAAAAAAGATACGTTTTACATTTCATGAAATTGCTGTTCACACTGGAGTATTATATATGAATATATATATATATTTGCGGCCCAAGGCCTAAAAAATATTAGTCTAAAACTTGGTATCTTAGTCTTACTATGTACTTTTTGGAAGTATTCCTCACAAGAGAATTAAAAGTACTCATTTTATTCATGCCTTTCTTTTTAAAGAATTCTCTATCCTGTTACACTGGTCTTTTTATTACCAATTTTTTATTCCTGAATTTTTGCTGCTCATGACCAATTTTAATACCACTGTGTTTTCCTTCTAGTAAGTCAGAAGTGAAGAGTGTAATTGGCAACTCTCAAACTTTCCTTACGTGGCACCTTGTACCCGAGGCGCTCCAAATCCCAGACTTAGGAAAGCAGTCTTTTCAAGTAGCAAATAAAGCTTGGGTCACACATTCCTTAAAATCATTTACCAACACTGTATGGATTATCAGGATTTCCATGTGAATCTGTCTTAGAGAAATGCAATGTGTTTTGCTCCTCAATAGCTGGTAGAAAGTGCGAGGTGACACCTCAGCAAACGATCAGAGAACATAAGCAGTGACTGTCCTGACAGGCACTTTCCCAACCCCTCGCTTTTGACCGCTGTCCGTCCAATGGACACACCTCAAAACTACTACCAAATAAGTTCCTCGTGAGTGTGAAGGTGAGAGGTCTGGCCCGCATCTAAGGCTGCTAGTCGTGGGGTGAAGGCATTCGTAAGGGCATGGCAGCAGGATTGCTGAGAGCCGACGGTAGGAGAGTTGCCCACAAGACTTCCCCTTCTGTAGGGTACAGAATGCTGAGGACGCTTCCTCTTGGTCAGTGCCAGTCCATGCGACACGAGGGTGTCCCTGTCCAGCTCCCCGGCATGAGGCCTGTGGGGAGACGGCCCGCCTCTTCCGGGGGCTGTGTGGCTAGGGTCTCCGGGCGAGTCCCTTACCTCTTTGTGCCTATTTCTGTCTATTCCTGTCCTACCTCACTGAGGTGGTGTGAAGACTCACTAATCTATGTAGCGTGTTTGTCAATCCTCCAGTGAAAGGCACTATGTGAACCACATTCGCCAAACGACGTCAATGGCCAAATTCGAGTGTGCTGGAGACAATCAGTCTATAGTAACAGCAACCAGAGAAACAAATGGCAAACAATTTCTAGTTTCAAGTTTCTTTGCATATTTTTTTGGTGCAAAAACCACTTATAAACTTTTGTTTTTCCTAACACTAGTGTCTACGGCAGCATTTAAAGACTGATCCTGTTACCTTTTCTGTATTAGGAAGTTCAAGTCTATTTCTTATTGTATACTTGATTGAAGCTGTTCTTGGAGATGAATGTTTTAAATGTCTATATCCAAAATAAACATTTTGATGTAAGTATGGACTGTGTATGTCTTTTTTTTTGTTTCAAATTCTCTAGTTATAATAGATTTTTTTATTCGAAGTGGCTGCATGGAAATTGTTTTCCAGGAACAAACTGTAATTGCACACACTATGGGAATAAGCAGCTATATGATGTAGTCAGTCAGTCTAGTTTCTTCTAAGTGATGCTGAGGCCTGCTCAATTACATTGCCGGCCTCCAGTATCAACTTGGACTTTTGATCAGGAAAACTTCTGGATAATGAACATCCCACTTGGTTTGACAGACTTGAGCTTTGCCTTGTTGTCGTAAAGTTATTCCAGCCGAATTCCTTTAAAAGATGATGTTACATCCAAAAGCAAGTGACGGCATACGTAGGGATGCACAGACATAAAACATTTATAATAATCTGGTTAGATCCAAAGCAGTGGGAAGCAACGTCACATACCAACAATACTTCTAAAGGGACCCCACTGGGTTCAAGTTTTATAATGAATGGCCCTTGTTTTATAAAGCCATGGGGTTTAATTATTTGTACTTTGTTATTTTCTATTCGTTCTAACTCATGTATCAAAATCAGTGAGATCTACATTGCTAAAAGCATACTGTATGATTGAAATAACATCAAACACAAGACAATACGGGTAGGTAGAAAAATATTAAGATCTTTAATAAATTATACGCATACAGCTTTTAGAAAAGGTAGCATTTTGTAATGAATACATATTTAGATGTTTTAAGTTGTATTTTTTTATGCTGACTTTTAAATTGTCCTTTTTTCCAACAACTAGAGGTTTATAACCCTTGTATATAGTAAACCAGAAAATGTTTACTGATGCTGTTTACTGAGCATCTCAAAGAAGAAGAGGGAATTCAATATGGGCATGTTTCAGGCAAAATGCCAAAAAAAATTCAACAAAGTAAAATTAATGGAATAATTTTTAAACTTGATTCCTAATTAGTTCCTTTCATTTATTCATTATTTTTTACATTCTCAAAGGGTTGTCAATAAATATTCTAAATATCTCTGAAGCTGTTTTAATGCTTCACTTGTCATTAGTATAATCCTAAAATCCTAACACAGGTGCAATCCAGCATGTAGCTCGTACCTTTTCTTGAGGCAAATTTAAGTGTTTTGGCAAACAGTAATAAAGTATCTAAATGCCACAGATGTTAAAACTTCAAGCTTTATTGAGTCACTCATTTCATTCCTTTTGATCTGCCTTTTCTCCAAAACATCATTCTCCAGGGGATCCAAGTTCCTCTAGTTGTTTTCTTTGTGTTGTTTCTAGTTCTTCTAGTCTTTTCCGAAGCAGAGAGAGTTCCCTTTGATGCTGTTCCTCCTGAAAATCACAGAAAAGGGAGGGGGGGGAGCAGAAAAGGCTCAGAAAAAGCCTGTTAGAAAAACTGGTGGAAAAAACCTTAGACAGCAGCGCCAGCCCTCTTGTATTCAGGCCTGCCTGCCGCACCTGGCCAGGAAAGGATGACCATTTTAGCAGCCTCAGAACACAGCAGCTTGGGCCAGACTACTAACTAGTTAGTCCTTGCTTCTCTCCTGCCTTAAGCAAAACCCCAAATCTATCCCTCTCTAGGTCTATATTCACCAGGGAGTGAATCAGAAAATACTGTGCAGGGCCTAGGTGTACTTATATGACGACTTGCTAATAAGACTGGAGTTCAACAGCAGTTGATTCTAAACAAAGCACTTGCTCTGAGAGTCAAGGCAGTCACTAAAGTCTCTGGTGCCCTTACAGCACTGTAAATGTAACCACTTATTAATAGTTCATCTTCTGAAAATCATCCCATTAATTGGATTGCTTCAATATCTTGGGGACCCAATACAGAAGAATTAGCCCAGGTTTTGGACTCAGACAGATAGAGGTTGAAATTGGGAATAATAATACCTTCTCTAAAAGCATTTTTCATTAGGATTAAATATTGTATGGAAAATGCACCGTGCATTAGTAAATGCTCGGTAGTTAGTATTGTATGAGTGAGCTATAACTCTAGATAGATTACTCCAATGCTCATCAATCAAGTTCCTTCCTTTCAATTGCCTCAAGTTTACTCCTCGCACTATCAGTAAAGGAGAGAATACATTCAAGTCTACTTTGCTTCTCAGCAAATTTCCCTGGTAACAGGTAAAAACTTAGGGGCATGTTTGCCTAAGTTCTTTCCCCTACAATAAATGTCATACCTGCACATGAGGAGGAAAGGCTAGTTCCATGCTGGGAACCACGGCTGATGATTGAAAGCTAACAGGATTGATGGATGACACTGCTGGAGGTATGTTAGGAACCAAAATTAAACTTCGAAATTCATTATGTCTTCTCTGTATATCCTTGAGTCTTTTTTGAAGTCTTGTATATTCTTCAAATGGAACATTTTGTCTTAAAAAGAAATAAAAGTGTTTCTGTTCTTTAATACAGTCATACTCTACTGAAGAACAGCATGGTTCACAGAATTTTAAATAGAAAGAGAAGGTTTCTAAATGATAAGGTTCATCTGTTTATAACATATAAAACTCTTGTTTATCAAGAAAGATAAACAGAAATATGACATCTTAATCATATGTATCATTAGCATTCATTGTAAGCTATCAAGTCATTTTAAAGTTTTATTTGCCAATTAATCAAAAATTTAAAAATCTCTTGATACTTTTATTTTCATTTCCACTCTACTCCCCAATTCATGAATCCTGAAACTTAAAGGAGACAACTTAAATCTAAAGGGTGCATTATTTGACAGAAGGAATCAAACAGAAAAAGAAGAAAACACGAGGTTGAATCTTAAGAAATTGCCTTTTCTTTTTAGTTGAAATATGGTCGAATATAGCAAATTTCATATTCAACCTAATTTTTTTAAATGCAGCTAATGAAAAAGGTGAAGTCCCAACTTTACGGAAAAATGACATGGATAAAAATGCTAACTTTTCAGGCCTTCACAGATCCTCTTTTTGGACCTAAATTTCTTGACCATCAATCACAGCAATAATCAAATATAGTTTCAAAACCACTCAAGTTTCTAGGTGATCTGTGAGATAGCTGCCCAATCTTGAAGTGATAATATTTCAAAATTAATAGTTATGAAAGAGGTAGTAAGTTGAATTTTGTTTTAGAATGGACGTGATGGCATCTTACTTTGGAGCAGAGTATTATAAAATTGGCATCAATTCCACAGTCTAGAAACCTCTTGCTTGTTCTAAAAAACAGCTGTTCACATTTTGGTTATAATTATACCCAAGAAGACCAGTGCACATTGTAAAACATCACTGTTTGCTACTACAGGCCATTTCCATTATAGAAAAGTCTGACACTGTCTAAATGCTGAGGGCTACTACTAATTAGCCACATTTTGAAAGATTTTTTTTGTATTGAATCAAATGGGTAATACAATGAATACAATGCTACTACAACTAATTTAGTCAGGTAAATCTCTGCTCAAAAATGTAAATGAGGCAGGTTATTGGCTGTGCTTGGATGTAAATGAAAAACCAGAAGTATAGGCCAGTAATATTTTTCCACATCAAATCAAAAACTGATCTTTGATTCCAAGTTGTAGCCACAATTTTAGAACTATGTGACCACTCCAAATGTCTTGTCAGAGCAGCAAGAACTCACACCACTCGGGGCTACCGAAGCCAGTGACTGGCCTTTCCTGCCAGTCCCGAGCTGGCAGGTGTTAGAGACCTTTTGGTTTGAGGGAACATTCAGTCAGAAAGAAAAATAACAAGAACAAAGAATTAGGAATATAATGTATTCTTTTAAATATACATTTTAAAAGAAAACAAAATGCATTATACTCAGACACAAAGTTCTATAATATTAAAATAACCACATGGGGCACATATACAAACTAACACATTACCTATTTAACACCTGATTTTCTGTTTCCAATTCTTCTCTCTTTGCCTCCAAGATTTCTACTTTCTCCTGCAGTCTCTTCAATTTGTTTTCATGAAGAGATTTTCTCTAGAAAGAGACACAATTAATATGAACAAGTATGTGAATCCATAATTTCTTATTTGAACAAAATTATATAGTGACTATTTTACTCATCAAAACAATTTTATTTAGAGATGAGTGTTTTCTGTGACTACTAAGAACAAAGATTAGTAGATATGATTCTTACTGAAAATTACGAAGATAATAAACCACAGATTTATGTGCCTTATAACCTCAATGTGACAAACAGAGCTATTATGAATGCCAAACCAGAAAACTGGTATCAATAACTAAATTGCTTCAAATAAAAAATCTAAAAAGGGAAGGAGTCAAATTTTACTAATGAGTTTGCCTATCACCTGATAAGGAATCATGAGCTCTTCGTTTTCACAGAAGATATATCATGTGTAAAAGAACTAAAACAAAATTTACAATTAAAAGCATATTTGCAACTGATAAATTGCTACCAAAGCAGTAAATTAAAGGATCAGAAAGCTAAGATTATAGATGTATTTCAGTTTAAAAGTATGCCTTCCTAAATACTAAAAAAAGAAAAAAAATTAAACTTTACAAAGGGAAAATTTTCTATGTATAATGCAAAACATCTATACATGTTGCATATTCTTTAGAAGCTACACACCTGGTAGGTATTTGTTTTCTAACTCTTTTTATTACAGTATAACAGGCTTACAGAAAAATGCACACAACAGAAATGTAAAGGAAAATGTAAAACCACAAAGCAAATGCTGGTATTATGACCTCAAAGGTCAAGAGCACAGCTAAACCAGAAGCGTTCCTCCTCTCCTCCTTTTAATCTCCATCATCTCTGTCCTCTGAGAAGGTAACCTACGAATTCACTTCCAGAGCTCCAGTTTAGGTTTGCCTATTTCTGAACGTCCTGTGAGTGGAAACATAGTATATATTTTCTTACAAATGGCTTTTTTTTTCCACTCAATATTGTGAGATTTATTCGCCCTATTGCTTACAGGTAAAGTTAATTCATTACTGCACATTGCATTCTAGTAATGATTACATTAGTTTATTGTATTTACCCAGTCCACTTGGAAGGGTCATCGCGGTTACTTCCAGCTGGGAACTAACACTGTACTCGGCATTCCTTCTCACGCTTCCCATTGCTTCCCACCCTCCAGCACCCTCCCTTCTACTCTGACAAAGGAACCACTCTTCTGTCCTTAACCATGCATATATATTTCTAGGTTACTGGTAATTTAGAACTCTGTCTATCCATCCACCCTCCCATATCAAAGAAATCATACAGCATATACTTTTCTGTATCTGGAGTTTTTGTTGTTCAACATTTTATCTACATGATTAAGCCGTGTTACTGCATGTCACAGTTCTTTTCCATTATGTTGTCATCCATTTTATAAATACACCACATTTTACCAATTCTTTGAAGAACATTTGAATGTTTTCATTTTGAGACTATTAAGAATCAAGTTTCTGTGAACATTCCTGAACATGTTTTTAGTGGATATATGTACTCACTTCTCTTGAGTGGATGAGTGAGTCATACAGTACACATGTCTTAACTTGAGTAAATAATGCCAGTTTTCTTAAGTGATTCTACTAATTCTATGCCCACCAGCAACACATGCGCGTTCCCACTGCTCTGCATCCTTGCCAACGTGTGGCATGGTCAGTCTTTTATACCTTAGCTAGTCTGGTGGCGTATAAGGGTACGGTCAAGGCAGTTTTCATTTGCATTTGCCTGACATCCAATGAGGGTGAATACCTTTTCTTATGCAGACTGGCTGTCTGGAAAACCCCTTTTTGAAGTGCCTGTGCTAGTCTCCTGCCTGTTTAAAAACTTTCTGAGTATTCTGTTTATTGATTTGTTGTTCTTTATATATCCAGAATATGAATCCTTTGTCAGATACATGTATTGCAGAATGACATTCTCCGAGTCTGTGGTAACATATTCTTTCTCTTAAGAGTATCATTTTATAAAAAGAAGTCCTTAATTTTAATGAAATCCTAACTATCCACCAGATCTTTTATGGCTGGTTAGTGCTTTTAATGTCCTGTTTAAGAAATCTTTACTTATAGATTTTTCTCCCCACGTTTTCTTCCGCAGCTTTATTTTTTTTTTAACTTTTCACATTTGGGTCTGTGGTTCATTTTTAATCTAATGAGACTGGGCTAAGAACAACCACGGACTCAGCACCCTTTATTAAAAGGGCCGTCTCCCTACTGAAATGCAGTGGTTCTTTGTGTTAAATCAGGTGTTCCTATACTTCTGGGTCCATTTCTGGACTATTCTGTTCCATTTGTTTGTCTAGCCTTATGCCAATACTACACTGTTTTAATTACTGTAGCTTATAATAAATCTTAATATCTAGCAGTGTAACTCCTCCAGCTTTGTTGTTGCTCTAGATTGCCTTGGTCATTCTAGTCCTTGGTACTTTTCTATGAATTTTACATCTACTTTCTAATTTCCACAAAGAACTCAGCTTTTGCTTACAATTTGATTAGGATTACATTCAACCTACAGATTAATTTGGGGAAAACTGACATCTTAATAATATTGACTCTTCCAAATCATAAGCATGGTATAATTTTATGTAGGTCTTTAATTTTTCTTAGCAACATCTGTAGTTTTCAATGTAGATCTTTCACTAGATTTGCACATCTTTCACTAGAGTTGTTCCTAAATATTTTATGTTTTTTACGCTAGTATAAATGGTATTTAAATATCTTATTTTCTGTTTGTTCGTTTTGTATGTAAAGAAAGATAACCTATCAGGGAAATGCAAATCAAAACCACAATGAGATATCACTTCACACTTGTTAGAATAGCTATGATCAACAAGACAAGTTATAACAAGTGTTGGAGAGGCTGTGGAGTAATAACAATAACAACTGTTGGTGGGAATGCAGATTAGTGCAGCCACTATGGAAAACAGTATGGAGGGTCTTCAAAAAATTAAAGACAGAACCACCATATAATACAGCAATTCCACTTCTGGGTACTTATCCCAAGAAAACAAAACACTAACTTGAAAAGATGTATGTACCCCTCATGTGCACTGCAGCATTATTTACAATAGCCAAGAATAGAAGCAACCTCAATCTATCAACAGATGAATAAAGAAAATGTGATACACACACACACACACACACACACACACACACACACGAGTATTATTCAACTATAAAAAAGAAGGAAATTTTGCTAAGTGAAATAAGCCAGACATAGAAAGATAAAATACCATTATGATGTCACCTGTTGTGGAATCTAAAACAAAACAAACCCTGAGCTCACAGAAACAGAGAATGGACTGGTGGTTGTCAGAGGCAGGGGGTAGAGGGTGGGTCAAACTGGTCAAAAACAGGGTCAAAAGGTACAAACTTCCAGTTAGACAATAAACTCTGAGGAGGTAATGTACAGCATGGTGATTACAGTTAATAACACTATTGTATATTTGAAAGTTGCTGAGAGTAAACCTTAAATTTCTCATAAGAAGAAAAATTTTTGTAATGGTGATGAATGCTAACTAAACTTATTGTGATGACCATTTCACAATACAGACATCCCCCAACTTACGATGGTTACGATTTTTCAACTTTACGATGGTGCAAAAGCAATACACATAATTATATGAGATATTCAACACTTTATTATAAAACAGGCTTTGTGTTAGATGATTTTGCCCAACTATAGGCTAATGTAAGTGTTCTGAGCACGTTTAAGGTAGACTAGGGTAAGCTATGATATTCAGTAGTTAGGTGTAAGAAATGCATTTTCAACTTAAGGTATTTTAAACTTACGAGATGGGTTTATTGAGATGTAAACCCATACAAATATCACCTCATCATGTTGTTGAAACTAATGTTATATGTCAGTTATGTCTCAAAAAAAATTGTTGTGCCCTGTAATAGCATAAGAGGGCAAGCATACTAAAATTATTCATATGAATACTTAATATTAGCTATTATTTACAGAATTGTTAGAAATAATAAAGTAAATAGGCTAATCCAAAAAATGGTAACTGATATTTGTTACCTGACCCAGCAACTTTTAAATTGCACATATTAAGTTAGATTTATATTTTTATTCATAATGATGTCATCTGTGAATGACAATTTCCCTTTTTTCCACTGTTATATCTTTTATTTCTTTTTCTTGTCTTATTACACTAGCTAGGGCTTCCAATAAAATGTTGAACAAAATGGTGATAGTGAACATACTTGCCTTGTTCCTGAACTTGGTCAGAAGTAAACACTAAGTATCTAATCAATAAGTATGATGTTAGCTGTAGGAATTTTATAGATAACAAATATCCCTTTTATTCCTATTTTAATAAAGAATTTTTATCATGTAAGAGTGTTAAATTTTGTCAAATTGTTTTTCTGTGTCTATTAAGATGATCACAAAGTTTTCTTTGTTCTGTTAGGGTGTTGAATTACATTGATCAATTCTGAACGTTAAGCCATCTTATATTCCTATAATAAACCCTACATGCTCATGATATATTATCATTTTCATGTTTCACTGGATTCAGTTTCCTAATATTTAAGACTTTTACATCTATGTTGGCGATGTAATTTTTTCTTATAATGACGCTATCAGGTTATAAACTCATAAAATAAGTGGGGATATTTTTCTTTTTTATTACTTGAAGAGTTTGTGTTACAAATAGTACTATTTCTTCCTTAAGTATTTGTAAGAAATTTATCAGTGAAGCCAAATGAGCTAGGCATTTCCTCTGTAGAAAGTTTTAACTTAAGGATTCAATTTCTAAACAGACTTAGGACTATTCAGATTTTCTAATTCTTCTTGTATTTGTTTTGTTAAGATGCTCTTCAAGGAATTTGTTCATTTCATCTAATTGCATAATTAGCATAGTCGTTTTTATTTTTTAAATTTTAATTTTTATTTAACTTTTTTTTTTTAACAGGACTTTTATTGGGGAACAGTGTGTACTTCCAGGACTTTTTTCCAAGTCAAGTTGTCCTTTCAGTCTTAGTTGTGGAGAGCGCAGGTCCAGTTGCAGTTGTTAGTTGCAGGGGGCGCAGCCCACCATCCCTTATGGGAGTCAAACCAGCAACCCTGTGGTTGAGAGGATGAGCTCCAACCAACTGAGCCATCTGGGAGCTCAGCGGCAGCTCAGCTCAAGGTGCCGTGTTCAATCTTAGATGCAGGGGGCAGAGCCCACCATCCCTTGTGGGACTCGAGGAGTTGAACTGGCAACTTTGTGGTTGAGAGCCCACTGGCCCACGTGGGAATTGAACCGGCAGCCTTCGGAGTTAGGAGCACAGAGCTCCAACCACCTGAGCTACTGGGCCGGGCCCAGCATAGTTGTTTTTAATATCCTTTTTGTTCTAATATTTATGTGTGGTGATACTCTTGTCTTATTTATGATATTGTTCATTTGTGTTTATATACCTACTATCTACATACCTAACTACCTATCCTTTGGGGAGTTTGGGGAGAATCAGGCTAAGGCTTTATCAGTTTCATCAATCTTTTCACAAATTCAACTCTTAGCATTTAAAATTTTCTCTTTTGTATATTTTCTCTTTCATTAATTTCCACTCATATCTTGATTATGATGATGATGATGATGCCTGCTGTTAAATCTATCCACTGAGTTCATAATTCAGTTGTGTTTTTTAGTTCTAAACTTGCCATTTTTAAAAATGGTTTCTAGTTTTCCATTACAATTCTCAAGCTTTCCCTTTATTTCTGAGTATATACAACATGGTAATTTTAAAGTCTGTATCTGATAATTCCATTACCTGGATCCTCTTTGGGGAGGAGGGTCTGCTTATGTTGGCTATAATTTCTCTTGATTTTTAACGTTATCATATTTCCTTATGTGGTTGGGGTTATTATTATTAACAGACTTAGAGCAGTTTAAGCTTACAGGAATATTTAACAGGAAGTAGAGAGAGATCCCATATAGTCTCTCCCTTCATAGTTTCCGGTTATTAACATTTTACATTGGTGTGGTACGTTTGCTAAAATTGATGAACCAACATTGATACATTATTATTAACTGAAGTCCATAGTTTACATTTTCACTCTTTGTGTTGTATAATTCTATGGGTTTTGTCAAATGTATAATGTCATGTACTGACTATTACAGTTTCATACAGAATAGTTTCACTGCCCTAAAAATTCCCTGTGCTCCACCTATTCATCCCTACCTTCCACCCCTACAACCACTCTTTTTTTTTTTCTGTCTCTATAGTTTTGGCTTTTCTAAAATGTCAGATAGTTGAAATCATACAGTATGTAGTCTTTTCAGATTTGCTTCTTTCATTTAGCAATATGTATTCAAGGTTCCTCCATGTCTTTGCATGATGTGATAGATTCTTTTTATTACTGAATAAATATTTCATTGTATGATATAGCACAGATTTTTTTTATCCATTCACCTACTGAAGGCTGTCTTGGTTGCTTCTAAGTCTGAGCAACAGTGAATAAAGCTGCTATAAACATTTGTGTGCATGGTTTTTTGTGTGTGTGGTTTTATTTTGTTTTATGTTTTTTTTGATGCAAGCATCAAAGCTGGATTCCCCTTTCACCACCTGGCCAACTTCAATGAACTCTTTCCAGTAATCATGCTCAATGCCATGAAGGTATCTCTGATACCTTCCTTATCCTGTGGCTTCTACCACACCACACTACAGCTTGTATCTCTATGACCATTCTCCATTAAATCAAGCTCCTCTTTCCAAGTCAACTTAGTTTTTAGTCCTTTTATTGTTCTATCATGTCCAAAGTCAAGTGCTTAATTATACATCTCTAATCTGAATTACTATCTCCAAGCTTTACATTCCATTATTTCTAGTTATCTACACAATATCTGCCCATACGGGTGTAGGACATGTCTACATGGACATACTGCCGTCATTTTATATCTGACATGTGTTTAATCAAATATATCTCCTCTTTCTACTCAACTGACACATTTTCTTAACTCCAATATGACAACTCCACTTGTATCCTCCCTCTCGCAGCTAAAATACTTCAATTTTTTTCCTGCTTCTTATTTAGCACCAGATACTTTTTTTTTTCCTTCAGAATACTTCTGGAAGTCACTCTTCATTTTCATTCCTATACCTCAAATCCAAAATTCCAGACTTCTTACCTCATTTTAAGTTTATTATAATCGCCTCCTAACTGGGCGCCCTGTCTTCAAGTTTTCTTCTCTCTGGCATACTAGTTCTCAAACGTTTGTGTCCGTACAGATCACTTGAAAGTGATTAACAGTATTCGTTAGATATTGCATGTTATCTTATTTCTCCAATTAGATTATTTGGTCATATAATAAGGGCAGGAATTAATCATGGCTTTTATTTTCCCCTCAGTGTGTAACATAATGCTATCCCACACGACATAGTCAATAGATACTTTACAATTTCAAGACTATGGTTCATTTTTTTTAAAAATTCATACAAGTATCAAACCAATAATTATTTTAGAGAGATATACCTTAGAATAAAAATAAGTTGTCACTTCAAGTGCTTCAAATGGAAAAGCACAACGCATTGTGCTCATACCAAGAGATCTCTCTTCATACTCACACTTCAATGTGCGGAGAAAATACAGAGACGTCATCACCTACAGAAGGGCATCCAACTCAATACACCTGCTTAAGCTTTTCCAAACAAATCAACACAGCAAAATATCATTATACAAAGGCTCTACCAAAAAACACTTACCAGAAATGACATAAGCTTTTTGTTTAGAAGGTTGGAGCCATAAATAAACAGTGAGCCATCTTATCTAGCCTGGGAGGAAAAACTAAAGCTGCTATTCCCCAATTACAAGAACCTCTCACAGGAAAGTAACTCTAAAGGATTATGATTTCTGCCCCATAGTAGTTATAACTTGTTATTATGGCTACAATGGAGACAAAAACAGTAAAGTATTTGGAATCAAAGAAAGTGGGAAATTAGAAGAGTAACAGCGTAGAAAAAGCACAGGATTGAGAATAGAAAGATACAGGTTTTAATTACAGTGATGATTCTTATTAGTCAAGTTACCTTGGCTACCTACCACTTCAATTTCCTAATCTCTAAAAACTATCTGAACGCGAAGTTCCTCCCAGCCCTAAAATTTCATATAGTTACAAATATTTTATTGTATTTCTATGTCATATATATTGTCTGTTTTTCCACTTTACTTGATGTAAAGTTGTAAGCCTCTAGGGCAGTGTCCCACACAGTGGAACGGCTCTGGGTCATAATTATTTCACTCCACTGAGTTTAACAATTTCTGTGATTTCAAACCATAATCCACAGATCACATTTTAAGAAGTGAAATGGATATTTACTACGTTCACACTCATCATTTGGGAGGTATTGAAATAGGAAAAACATTCATCCTAGTTCATAATACCAATGAAAGGTTATTTTGCAGGCTTCTTAAAATATCACCTCCTTCTCTATTTCTGGTTTACCTGTGATTAGCTGATAATCTCTCTCACCACTGGATGTCACTTTTGCTCCAAAAGAAGTCAACCCAAACTAACCTCAATAATTAGAATCTGATCTCTAAGATACGTATCTCTAAAATCTCAACATAAAAAGTTCTCTGTAAAAGACCACGTCAGCTCTTATAATTTCTAGTGATTTCTAGCTAACATCTGGCTTCAGAGGCTTCTACGTTTCAAACAGTACAAGGAAGCATAAATAGAATTTCTATCATCCCAAGTCATAAAAAAGTTCACTGGAATCCCAACAATACTCATACAATGCTCAGTACTTACATGGCCTGAAAGAAAGTTGTATACACAAAGAAAAACAACAAGTATTTATATATGAATATAAGACACTGGAACGTCCACATAGTAAGTGCTATTTTCTAATCTCGATGTTATACTACTTTTAGCATCACGGAAAGAAAAGCACAATATTCAAAAAACAAGAACGTGGGGAAGGAATGACATATTTCTCATGTTGTCACTCCAACGATCAGAATGCATCTGGTAGTTATATCTAATAACATAAACAGGTACTGGGAACTATGTCCTTGGTTTCTAAATTCAAAATATGTAAATGTTTTACAGTTCTCTTATGCAAATATGAACAGCTAACCTTTTCAATAAACACACAGACATTAAGATCCCGGTACGGCGATGCCTAGAAGCCCTTTCCTCTCATCTCAGATCTCACCTTCCCCAACCCAGAGCCACTACTAAAGGAATTTCAAATGGAGACTTATCAACTCATTTGTGGGATTTTTTTTGGTATCATTACCTCCCCTCAACACACATTCGCCAATATTGTTGAAAATAAGGAGCGAACCACTGCCACAGTGAGTAACAGTTACTGACGGGGCCATGCTACATCCCTTGGGTTTGTTAAAGTAGAAAAAAAGTTGAAAACCACTGACAGGCGAATCATGTAATTACATTATTTCCATGATGCCCTGGACTATTTCTAAGGAAACAAAGTTTTTAAGTTCTGGAGAAAATACGCCTGCAAAGTGAAGCTTACAAAGGATCGTGGCTGTGGAAAATACTGTGCCTATTTCAGGAGCCAGGAGCAGTCCTAGCTCCTCCTGCTGAGGCAAGGAGACGCTTGCTCCTATATTCCTGAGTTGGAAACAAAAAAGCATTTTAACTACAAAAAACGATATTATAAGTGTTAGTTAAGCACAGCTGAAACAGGCCTAATTGCCCTGTAATTTAAGCGCAGAATGGGTTAAATAAGACTTGTATGGGCTGGTCTTGAAACGTTAGCACTGAAAAACACTCTCTGTGGAAAAATGCATGTTGGCTCTGAAAAACTAACATGTACACAAAATTTAGAAATAAACCTGGTTGAGCAGTTTGGATTTTCCCAATTTATCTACGCAAGGTTGACAGCCAAACGTCATGTTTAAGTATCAAATTAAACACACCAGTAAAATCTCAGTTTTAATTATACATTTTATTCTCCTAAAATAGTAAATTATGCTTTACTTTATAGAAATCACTTTAATAAGAGCCTCTTGCCTTTTTCTGGGCAATCGCAGCTCGCTGCAGTTTCTCTTTAGCTTGATTATACTTTTCTTCTCTGTCTGTAATACGTTCATGAAGCTTATGCTTTTCTTCCAACCACTGTATGTGTTTCTCTTCCAATGTCCTGTCAGAAGAATATATGCAAAACATGGAAGTTAACTCTTACGGTTAAATAGATACTATCACCAGTATAATCAAACTTACTACCTGATTCACTACATCCTTAATTATCCAACTGTAGGCATTCTTGCCTGACCACTCTGCTAATCATTCAGTGATAGTGAGCACTTCTTAGGAACCAGGCACTGTGCTTATCATTTATTTTTCATAATAAGCCCTGAGGTAGGTCCTTCAATCATCTCCATTCTATAAACGAGGAAACTGAAGCTTAGAGCAGTTAATGAACTTGCTTGAAGACTTATACCTGGTCAATAGCAGGACAAACACTCGATAACCAGCTCTGAACCATGATAAACACCAAGCTATACACACTAAGGCTAAGTCAGGCAGCTAAAAAACCAACCCTGGTAACAAGTCTTAATGAGGAATGTTTTCTGGCTAAAGTTCCTATCACTGGTATTTTAAGGTAACATCATAACAACTTACATCTTTAAAGCTCTTCTGCATACTTTACGTGATTTTTAGTATCCTTACTATAGGCAGTACAAATGAGATTTATAAATTCTGAGAAGTCAGATTATAAGCCATCAGTCATACAGATTTTAAGGGTCTTAGCTGGGACCAAAATCACATTCTACTGAACCCTAGTCCCGCTATTTTCTGCTTTACGATCCTATGAATAACATTCAGAAACCAATGAGGAATTACGTAAATTTGCCAGTGATATTGTCATTAGAATTCTTAAGCACATTTCAATCAAATACTTGACAATTTCAAGATACAAAGTTCTATTTCTTACAAAATGTAAGCAAAATAATTTGGACCTTGTGGAATGTCACAACACATTATAGACAAAATATCTTACTCATTTTCTTGAAATTCAACTATATATATTAATACATGGGCAAGCCTTAAAATATGAAATAACATAAAAAATGAAGGTAAGAAAGATTTATGTGGCAAGGTAGCCTTCAGAAGAACAAATCTGAAAATATTTTGTGGATTCAAATAAAAACTGACATGTTATAAAGACAAAGCAAACACAAAATAGTAGTTTTCTACCTTATCTAAACAAAATTTTCCGGAGAACATAAGATCTGGGATGTCACCAAAATCCTCTCCTGACCAGTTTACTATACTGTCTACTACTAACAAGTTTCAAGACCTAAAAACATAAACAAGTAAATGAGCTTTTCAAATGGAAAACTCAAAAGATTATAGTTTTAATTCTAGAAAGTAAGTTTTGCACACGAATATATATTTTTTTCTGTTGTCCACATTCAGAAGAATAATTTAGATACCTAAAGTAAAAAACGTATTGATTTACTTAATCACTAAAGAAATTTTTCTTTGAGGGTTTTCAGAATACTGTGGTCAGGCAGAATTTTAAAAGGACTTCTTCCCTAAATGTCTTTTTTTAAAAAAAAAACAAAACAATTCACAAGTCCATAAAGCTCATTTTCTAGAAATGGATTAAGTACATTACCTCAGACCACTGTACAATGTCAAAGGGTATTTGTAACTAGTTCCCAAGACAAATTTGACACGGAATCATCATTAAAATAACTATACATAATATAGCAGAAAGAACAGTTTGTACATAAAGAAAGCAAACTCTACTTTTCAACTTCCAGCTGTGCTTTTTCAGCTTGGCTTCTTAAATTTCGGCATTCCTGTTTTAATCGCTCCACCATTTCCTTCAGTATTTGGTTTGAATTCAGCAACTCATTCTCCGACTGAGCTAGTGAGGTCACTTGGATCTGCAAACCACTGATTTGCTTAAAAGAAGAAAGAAGAGAACTGTAAGGCCACTAAATAAATTCCAGTGGAGTGTAAGAGGCAGGGGATGTAAGCATCTTCCGTCATAAATGCCCCACCCAACTGATGTGCCCTTGAGGACACCCTGAAATGAAATAATAAACAGCAGCAGCATTAGGTTCCATTAGCGCAGGATCATTTCTTAATATAACCAGAAACTATCAAGAACCATATTCCTCAGTCTGCCAGAGTCCTCTCTCTTCTTCCAAAAATAAGCAGGCAGGAAGAGGTACTGGGAGTGCAGAGAAGGGTTATTAGAGGAGAGTAGGGGGGTGAGAAAAGAGAATCCAACAACTAGAGAGAGTCTCCTATGGGACTGCCTCTAGCCTCATAGAAAAGAACAAATTTTAAAAGGAGGTCAGCTGGGAAAGCTAAGGAGATCCGTTGTCCCATTCCCACATCCCCGGTGATCAGCAACTCTGCCAGGGTTCAGCTTTCTGAACACTCAGGAATTATAAAAACAGGAAGCATCACTCTTCCATTGTTTTTCAGTAGTTTCTAAGCATCCAGCGTTGGGTAGAAGAAAGATGCTCTGAGAAACCTAATGAACAGCCAGGACTGCCTGGCCTCTACAGAGTATCAGACCATGAAATGTCACTCAGGCTTTTTCTCCATCCCTAGTTACTTTTATCTGGGAGTACTTTCTCTCATGAAAAGTAGCTACAGGCACACCTAGTTTTATTGTGCTTTGCTTTACTGCACTTCACAGATGTTGCATTTTTTACAAACTGAAGGCAAGACCCTCCACCAGCAAAAAGATTACAATTCATTTTATTGCCATACTGGCTTTAGTCAGTGATCTGGAACAGCAGTTAGCAAAACAAGTTTTCTAAGCTAGAGTTTAAACATTTTATCTTTACACATCAACTTCATCACTTCGTTATAAATTGTAGTGATTAAATTTTCAGAATACCGATATGTAAAATTCCAATAAAGATTCAAAATACAGATTTAAAGAATCACTTAAAAATAAAAGCAAAGCAACAAACGAACAAGTCAAATAAACAAACAAAAACTCACAGACATCAGTTTAGTGGTCAGCAGAGGGAAAGGAGGGAGGGTTGGGGGAGAGAGAAAAGAGTAAAGGAGGGAAATATATGGTAAAAGAGGATTTGACTTTGGGTGGTGAATACACAATGTAATATACAGATGATGTATTATAGAACTGTACACTTGAAACCTACATAATTTTATTAACCAAGTCACCCAAAGAAATTTAATTAAAAAAAGAAAAGAAAAATGTTTGCTTAAATTATACCTGTTTCAGGTCAGAATTTTCATTTTTCTCTTTCTCCGCATTTTCAATATTCACAATTTGTTGTTGAAGTTTTAACCTGAAGATCACAATCCAACAAAAGACAGTATTAAGAATCCATAGTTCATATATTTCACTGGATTACACAATCATTTTACTGAGTACCCATATTAACACCAGGCATTGTGCTGTGAAAACTGGTAGAGATACAATGATGAAGATTTTGACTTTAGGCAGCCAAATTGTGTTCACATATAACTAAAATTCAACATAAATTTTTGCATGAGTTATGGAAAAATCTACAAACTATGGGCATACAGAAGATGAGAAATCAGGTCTGTCTAGGAAGATGAGAGGAAACTACCTGGAAATTAGAATCTGATGAGCAGAATTCTGATAAACATAGGGGAACAACAGCCTGAGCAAATGGCCTCTGGTGAAAGGTGCGTAACATGTCACTAAGGCATCAGAAAGTAATCCAGTTTAGGAGATGCTATCTTACAAATTCTAAATGAGACAAACTGCAATTATCATTATTTTAACAAATGGTCAAAACAGATCTGGTTGATGTAGTTAGATTTATAAATCAGAAAAATCAGTACTGCCATGGGAAAAACACAATTAGAAACCATTAAAAAAAAGTCATGCAAATTTTGCAAATTACTCTTGCTGCATTTTATGTTGGTTACCATGTCCTTATTTTAAAATAAGTTGGGGTCAATAACACACTGTAAATGATCTGGAGAAACTGAAGAGAAATCAAAGAAAAATTATCAAAGTGACTAATGGAATAGAAAATGATTTATATGAAAGAAAAGCTAACGAAATGAAGCTGTTTTACATAGCAAAAACACAAAAAACCTAAGGGTCAAGTTCATTATTATCTTCAAGTAATGACAGAATGCTGAACATTTTATTACTATGGCAACAGAAGCCCAAACCAGAAGAAACAGGCTTAAATTCTAACAGAAAAGATTCTAACTGGCCAAACTATGGGACCATAATAGGAAAAAGCATTAGAATGAGGTTCCTGGCATGGGTCTGTCTTTCCTTTCTGGAGATTGTCAGGGAGAGATAAAAACCTTTTCTGTCCTCAACAGCTGGAAAAATGTACCTCCCTGAAAGCAAAGAGTAGAACAAGGTTGGCTCTCAAAATCCATTACAGATATATGATTCTAGAATTGTAGAACCTAACATTTAAATTAATAGTTCATAGCACCTGACATTCGTAAATAATATATGTATCTCTGCCTGAGGTAATTCTTTCCAGAGTAATGAGAACAAAAAACCTTGTCCCAAAACATATCCTAAACCACAATATTTAAAAACCTCTCCATTTTAATCTACATAATGAGGAAGTTATTAATTTTTTAGATTTAAAAAATAAAAATAGATATAGGGGACTTCCAGGTAGCTGAAGATAATAGCAGATGTCTAGTTCTGTGTTACCCATATGTTCTGCAAAACAATACAGAAAAGCAAGGAGAACAAATAAAGCCACACAAAACCACATCCTTCACAATGGAAGACAGAAAATGGCCAAACTTCAAAACATCTGTAAGTAAAAAGAGGACAATAATTCTACATACCAGTCAGAGGTTGCTCACGCTCCTGACTTTGCATCAGCATGGGCTCACTGCATGTGGATGGACTGAACTCAGCCATTCAAATAAAAAGATCGCTAATTTGGCTCCAAAACAAGACCCAACTATGTGTCACACATAAAAGACACATTTGAAAAATTAAGTGATTGTGAAACACTAAAAATAAGGACACAAACAAAGGTATACGAGGCAAATGGAAACAATAAGAAAACAGGAGTAATGATGATATCAGACAAGCAAAATTCACGCAAAAAAAAATTTTAAATAACAAAAGCACTTTTAAGTGCTAACAGCCACAATTCATAATTAAGATATAATTGTTACGATTATCTCTATACCAAATAATACAGCAATCACTTTTATGAAGCAAAAAAACTACAAGGAACGCAAGGAGTCTAGATACAAACACACTAAATAATAATAGGACACTTTAATATCACTCTTTGTACAAGAAAAATCAAGCGGACAAAAAAATAAGTACACAGAAGACCTAAACAGCATAGCTAATAAGGTAGATCTTATAGATTTATATATCAAACTTTATATTCTTATAATTGAACACTTTCTCTTCTAGTCCTTATGTAACACTCACAAAAATCGATCATGTATTACAGGACTGAGATGAAGGACTGAGCAAATCACGGGGTGAGGCAAATAAGGTACCCGGGGTGCAAACTTTCAGACTCACTCTAGGACACCTCCAAGTGCAGTGTCAACATGTAAGAGTGGGTGTGTTCCTACATTTTTCACCCTTGGTGCCTCATTTTTCACCCTGGGTGCCTCTAGTCCTAGCCCTGATATACTATGTCACAAACAAAACATTACTGTGTTCCATAAAATAGAAATAGAAACAATACGCTATAAATAAAACTAGAAATTAACAAAATAAAATTAGAAATTAACAACAAAATAAGACAGAAAAAAGCCCTCCCAATTGGAAATTCAAAAACCTTGTTATGTACTGAATTGTGTCTCCACACAATTGTGTGTCTTAACCCACAAGCAATTCAGAATGTGATTGTATTGGGAGACGGGGCTCTAAAGAGATAACTACTGGCTAAATTAAATGAGCTCATATGGGTAGGTCCTGACCAAATATGACTTGTGTCCTTATAAGAAGGAGAGGTACAGGGATACATGTGCACAGAGATAAAGCCATGAGAGGACACAGCAAGAAGGTGACTAGCTGCCAGCCAAGGAGAGAGGCCTCAGGAGAAACCAGAGCTGACAACACCTTGAAATCTCAGACTTCCAGCCTCCAAAACTGTAAGGAGATACATTTCTGTTGTTTAAACCACCCTGTCTATGGTATTTTGTTATGGTAGCCCTAGGAAACCATTAGTTTCACCATCTATTAAACAACTGCAACTTCTATTAATACATCTTCTATTAAACAACTCTTTGGTGAAAAGGAAAATACATATTGAAATGAGAGAACTTCTAAAAAAATAATAATTAAAACACATCATCTATAGATACATTTAAAGCAGATAAGAAAATAAGCACTAGATACTTTTACCAATAAAAATGAAAGGGTTGAAAGTGGATCAAAATGGCGGCATGAGGTGAGCCTCTGTAAAGCTCCCCTGGAATTTACAACTAATCGAACAACAATAACTCCACAAAAGGACTCCCTGCACAGCAGACAGGCAAGAGGAAGAGGCCCACTACTGAAATCACCTAAAGGTGGGCGAACTGCGTGAGCGGGGGAGGAGGGAAGGGAGAAGTGCGGAGATGGAGCCAGGCGGGTGCAGGATGCAGACCTAACTCAGTGCTCCGAGCTCGCTGCATCCTGGAACTACTGCAGCTGAGGGAGATAGAAGAACTAGGGACTGCTAGGGCTCCGCTTATGGCCCACAGGGCTGAGGGGGCAGCATATAACATGGCTGAACCCAACGCTCACGGCAGAGACCTTGGAGAAAGACTGAGGGAAGAAGGCTGAAAACGGTGGTTTAAGCCCTCACTGCCGAGCACAAAACGGAAGCCTTAGGCACTGAGACTAGCCGCCCCCTCCTTACTCTCCCAGAGCTCGCCCCGCCCCCACCTGTCCGGTGATAGAAGCAGAACAGTAGCAGTGTCAGATCAAAAGAACAGAATATTTGCTGTTCTGAGAACTGTGGACCGCAGACACAGATTCGCAGCCCAACTAGTTCCGGCAAAAGGGAGGGAGCTGTGGAAGCAGAACAGGCTGTGGTGGTGGTCACCGCCATTGCTCTGGGCCACCTCTCACAACTCACCCCGCCCCTGGCCCCACCTATCTGGGTGGATCCCTGCAGGAGGAAACAGAACTGCTGAAACATACAGGCTCTGAACCTGGTGCAGGAAGAGCTTTGGAACTTCAAAAGCTCTCCGCTTACCCACAAAGACACTGCGCCCTGTGACCCAGGCGAACTATTAACAGAGGAGAAGCCCGTCTCCCAGGGAATCCCCCCGGGGAGAAGAAGGAACAGTGCAGAGAAAACATAGCACTACTGTGTGAGAGAGAAAAAAATACTGCAGTCGGAGAGAAAATAAAATATTCTACCAACAAGTACTGGAAAACAAAAGAAAGACCTCTCCCCATCAACCTGTTGCAGAAGCCACTCCTGTAGATGTCTAGGAAAAGAAATAGTAAATCAGTAATTGCCATGAATAACCAAGGCAACAAGACAGCTCAGAAAGAAAGTGAGAAGTCTCCAGAAAAGGAACTTAAAGATATGGAAATATGTGACTTAAATGACAGAGAATTCGAGAGTGCAGTTCTGAAAAAACTCAACGAGATGCAAGAAAACACAGAAAGGCAATTTAATGAACTCAGAAACACAATCAAAGAACAACATGAGCATTTTACGAAAGAGACTGAAATTTTTAAAAAGAACCAAATAGAATTTCTGGAGATTAAGAACTCAATAGAAGAAATTAAGAATGAAATAACCAGCTTAGGTAGTAGACTTGGCCAGATGGAGGAAAGAATCAGTGACATCGAAGATAGAAACCTGGAAATTACACAGATGTAAGAAGAAAGAGAATTGAGATTTAAAAGAAATGAAAGAACTCTACAAGAACTTTCTGACTCCTCAGAAAGAGCAATATAAGAATAATGGGCATACCAGAAGGAGAAGAAAGAGAGAAGGGAACAAGGAATATATTCAAACAAATTGTTGATGAGAACTTCCCAAACTTGTGGACAGAACTGGATCCTCGAATCCAAGAAGCAAATAGAACACCTAATTACCTCAATCCGAACAGGCCTTCTCCAAGGCACATTGTCTTGAAGCTGTCTAAAATCAACGACAAAGAAAGAATCCTCAAGGCAGCCAGGGAAAAGAAGACGGTAACCTACAAAGGAAAGCCCATTAGATTATCATCAGATTTTTCAACAGAAACTCTACAAGCCAGGAGGGAGTGGAACCAAATATTCAAACTAATGAAAGAGAAATTATGAGCCAAGAATAATATATCCAGCAAAGATATCCTTTAGATATGAAGGAGGAATAAAGACCTTTCCAGACATACAGAAGCTGAGAGAATTTTCTAATACACGACCTGCACTACAAGAAATACTAAAGGAGGCTATTCGACCACCATCAACAGGGACAATTTGTGGCAACCAAAACATAAAAAGGGGGAGAGTAAAGGCCTGAACCGGAATATGGGAATGGAGAAAGTAAGTGTGCTGAAGAAAATGGAATATTCTAAATATCAAACTTTCTTTTACATAAACTTAAGGGTAACCACTCAAAAAAAATCCAGAACTGAAATATATACTGTAATAAAAGAAGTAACAGAGGGAAACATCATAGAATACCACCACACAGAAATAACAGACAACAACAAAAAGGCAAAGAAACAATGGAGACACAGCCTTACCAGAAAACTAAGGAGGAAATCCTCACATATCAATAATCCCCCTAAATGTAAATGAACTGAACTCACCAATAAAAAAGCAAAGAGTAGCAGACTGGATCAAAAAACTAAACCCAACCATATGATGTCTCCAAGAGACACATCTCAGCTACAAGGACAAGCATAGACTCAAAGTGAAAGGGTGGAAATTGACACTCCAAGCAAATGGTACCCAGAGAAAATCAGGTGTAGCCATAATGATATCAGATGAAACAGACTTCAAGGTGAAAAAGATAACAAGAGACAAAGATGGACATTTCATAATGGTAAAGGGCACTATACAACAAGAAGACATAACAGTCATCAATATTTATGCCCCCAATCAGGGAGCACCGAAATATACCAAGCAACTACTAACAGAACTAAAGGGAGAAATGGACCAAAACACAATTATACTAGGGGACTTAAATACATCATTGACAGATATGGATAGATCATCAAATAGCAGCCCTAAATGACACATTAGATGAAATGGACATAATTGACACATATAGAGCACTTCATCCTAAAACATCAGACTATACATTCTTTTCTGGTGTACATGGAACATTCTCAAGGATAGACCATATATTGGGACATAAAATCAGGCTCAGCAAATTAAGAAGATTGAAATCATACCAAGCATCTTCTCTGATCACAAGGCTTTGAAATTGGATATCAACTGCAAAAAGAAAGCAGGAAAAAACACAAAAATACATGGAGATTTTTAAATATTTTTAAAGATTTTTAATACTTTTAAAGAACGACCAGGTCAAAGAAGAAATTAGAGGAGAGATCAAACGATACATAGAAACAAATGAGAATGAAAATACATCCTACCAAAATTTTTGGGATGCAGTGAAAGCAGTTTTAAGAGGGAAATTTATATCATTACAGGCCTATCTCAAGAAACAAGAAAAATCCCAAATGAATAACCTCATGTTACACCTTAAAGAACTAGAAAACGAAGAACAAGTGAAACCCAAGATCAGCAGAAGAAAGGAAATAACAAAAATCAGAGCAGAACTAAATGAAATAGAGAAAGGAAAATAGAAATAATTAATGTGACAAAGAGCTGGTTCTTTGAAAAGATTAACAAAATTGACAAACGCTTGGCTAGACTGACTAAGATAAAAAGAGAGTAGACATTAATTAACAAAATCAGAAATGAAAAAGGGGAAGTTATCACGGACAACACAGAAATACAAAGGATCATCCAAGAATACTATGAGGGACTATATGCCACCAAATTCAATAACCTAGAAAAAATGGACAAGTTCTTAGAAACATATAATCTTCCAAGGCGGAACCATGAAGAACTGGAAAATCTAAACAGACCGATCACCAGCAACGAAATTGAATCAGTCATCCAAAACCTTCCCAAAAGCAAAAGTCCGGGACCAGATGGCTTCACTAGTGAATTCTACCAAACCTTCAAAGAGAATCTAATACCAATCCTGCTCAAACTCTTCCAAAAAATTGAAGAAGAGACAGTACTCCCTAACTCCTTTTATGAGTCCAACATTACCCTGATACCAAATCCTGATAAGGACAACAAAAAAAAAGAAAACTACAGACCAATATCTCTGATGAATACAGATGCAAAAATCCTAAACAAAATTCTAGCAAATCGAATACAACAATGCATTAAAAAGATTATTCATCACGACCAAGGGGGTTCATCCCCGGGGCACAAGATGGTTCAACATCCGCAAATCCATCAATGTGATACATCACATAAACAAAATAAAGGACAAAAATCATATGATTATATCAATTGATGCAGAAAAAGCATTTGACAAGATACAACATCCATTTATGATTAAAACACTTAATAAAATAGGTATAGAAGGAAAATACCTTAACATAATAAAGGCCATATATGACAAGCCCCCAGCTAATCTCATAATTAATGGTGAAAAACTGAAGCCCTTTGCTCACGTTCAGGAACACAACAGGGCTGTCCCGTCACCTCTGCTTTTCAACATAGTGTTGGAAGTCCTCGCGAGAGCAATCAGGCAAGAGAAAGAAATAAAAGGCATCCAAATTAGGAATGAAGAAGTTTAATTATCACTCTTTGCATATGACATGATGCTATATATAGAAAACCCTAAAGACTCCACCAAAAAGCTATTAGAAACAATCAACGAATACAGTAAAGTTGCCGGCTACAAAATCAACATACGAAAAGTCCATTGCATTCCTATATACTAACAATGAAATCTCAGAAAAAGAAATAAAAACAACAATTTCTTTTGCAATTGCAGCAAAAAGAATAAAATACCTAGGAATAAACTTAACCAAGGATGTGAAGGACCTATATACTGAAAACTGTAAGACATTTTTGAAAGAAATTGAAGAAGACACAAAGAAATGGAAAGACATTCTGTGCTCATGGATTGGAAGAATGAACATAGTTAAAATGGCCATATTACCCAAAGCAATATACAGATTTAATGCAATCCCCATCAAAATCTCAATGGCATTTTTTAAAGAAATAGAACAAAAAATCATCAGATTTGTTTGGAACTACAAAAGACCCCGAATAGCCAACGCAATCTTAAGAAAAAAGAACAATACTGGAGGTATCACACTCCCTGACTTTAGCTTGTACTACAAGGCTACAATAATCAAAACAGCATGGTATTGACAGAAAAACAGACACATAGACCAATGGAATAGAACTGAGAACCCAGAAATAAAACCACATAAATATGGACAGATAATTTTTGACAAAGAAGCTAAAAACATACAATGGAGGAGAGACAGCCTCTTCAATAAATGGTGCTGGGAGAATTGGAAAGCTACGTGCAAAAGAATGAAACTGGACTGCTATCTGTCACCATGTACCAAAATTAATTCAAAATGGATCAAAGACTTAAGCATAAGACCTGACACAATAAACTGCATAGAAGAAAACATAGGTACTAAACTTATGAACCTTGGGTTCAAAGAGCATTTTATGAATTTGACTCCAAAGGCAATGGAAGTAAAAGCTAAAATAAACGAATGGGACTATATTCATATAAAAGCTTCTGCACAGCAAAAGAAACCATCAACAAAATAAAGAGGCCACCAACTGAATGGGAGAAGATTTTTGCAAATAGTGCCTCCGATAAGGGGCTAATATCCAAAATATACAAGGAACTCATGAAACTCAGTAACAAAAAAACAAACAACCCAATTGAAAAATGGGCAGACGACTTGAAGAGACATTTCTCCAAAGAGGACATACAAATGGCAAATAGACATGAGAAAAAATGCTCAACATCACTAATCATCAGAGAAATGCAAATAAAAACCACAATGAGATATCACCTCACCTCAGTCAGAATGGCTATCATCAACAAGACAAATAGTAACAAGTGTTGGAGAGGCTGTGGAGAAAAAAGGAACCCTCATATACTGTTGGTGGGAATGCAGACTGTTGCAGCCGTTATGGAGGGCAGTATGGAGGTTCCTCAAAAAATTACAAATAGAATTACCATATGACCCAGCAATCCCTCTCCTGGGTATTTACCCAAAAAATCTGAAAACATTTATACATAAAGACACGTGTGCTCCAATGTTCATTGCAGCTTTGTTTACGGTGGCCAAGACATGGAAACAAACAAAATGTCCTTCGATAGATGAATGGATAAAGAAGTTGTGGTATATATACACAATGGAATACTATTCGGGGGTAAGAAAAGATGATACAGGAACATTTGTGACAACATGGATGGATCTTGAGAGTATAATGCTAAGCGAAATAAGTCAGACAGAAAAAGCAGAGAACCATATGATTTCACTGATATGTGGTATATAAACCAAAAACAACAAAAGAACAAGACAAACAAATGAGAAACAAAAACTCATAGACACAGACAATAGTTTAATGGTTACCAGAGGGTAAGGGAGTTGGGGAGTAGGAGATGAAGGTAAGAGGGATCAAATATATGGTGATGGAAGGAGAACTGACTCTGGATGGTGAACACACAATGGGATTTATAGATGATGTGATACAGAATTGTACACCTGAAATCTGTGGAATTTTACTAACAATTGTCACCCCAATAAATTAATAAAAAAAAGAAAATGAAATTAACAGCTGAAATAAAATTCAGGAATTTTATTAAATAAATAAATAAATAAATAAATGTTTCTGCTCTCATCATTCTGAAAAAAAAATGAGTTAGTTGAATTAAATTTCCAACTCACAGAACAAAACAAAAAAAGATGAATATAGCAGAGATCTATATGAAATGATCTTAAAAAACTCTAAGGAATCCACAAAACAGCTAGCAGAAAATACGTGATTTTAGTTCAGGTCACAGGATTCAAGGTCACTACATAAAAGTCAACTATTTCTATATGCTAGCAATGAACAATGAAAAATAAAAACTTAAAAATAACTCCAATTATAATCACATAAAATTGCTTAGGAATAAAATGTAACACAAGATGAGCAAGACATATGTATACAATAAAAACTACAAAACTTTGATGAAAGAAATTAAAGATGACCTAAATAAACAGAGAGATATGCCGTAATCATGAACTGGATGGACAGACTCCAATATTGTTGAGATGACAACTCTCCTAAAGCTGAGCTAAAGATTTATTGTAATTCCAATCAAAATCTTAACAAGCTTTTTTGAAAAGGTGACAAGGTGATTTTAAAATTTATGTGGAAAGGCAAAGGACCTAGAAGAGCCAAAACAATCTTTATAAAAAACAAAGGTAGAGGTCTTGCACTACCTGTATCAAACTTACTATAAAGCTACTGTAGTCAAAACAGTGTGATACTGGCATCAAGCCAGACATACAGATCAATGGAATAGAACAGAGTCCAGAAACAGACACACACTTATATGGTCAATTGATTTTCACCAAAGTTACCAAAATAATTCAATGAGGGGAAAAAACAGTCTTCAACAAATGGTGCTGGAACAACTTGATACCTATATGGAAATAAAAAAGGAATGTCTACCATCAGCTCATACTATCATAAATGGGACTATAAACCTAAATGTAAAGACCAAAATATTAATCTTTTAGAAAAAACAATGTAAATCTGGACACAGGATTAGGCAAATATTTCTTAAACAGAACATAAAAAGCATAAACTTTTTAAAAACGAAAAAAATTGACAAAATGGATTTCATCAAAATAAAAAAATTGCTTTCAGTAGACACAATGAAAGTAAACAAGGAAGCAAGCCACAGATTGGGAGAAAATAGCTGTAAAACATGAATCTGACAAACAGCTTATATGCAGAACACATAAAGAGCTATTACAACTCAGTAAGATAACTTCCCAACTCTAAAAATGAACAAAATATTTGAACAGACACGTCACAAAAGTGAAGTCGCCTATATGCACATTAAGATGCTAAACATCACTAGCATTCAGGAAAAATCAAATTAAGACCACAGTGACGTATTACTACACATCTGCTAGAATTATTAAGTTAAAATTACTGACAATAACAAGTGTCAGTAAGGACATGAAACAAATGGAACTGTCATATGTTGGTACTGAGAATGAAAAATAGTACAACCACTTTGGAAAAGAGTATTGCTATATGTTATGAAATTAAATATACACTTACATATGACTCAGCAACCTCATCCCTAGATATTTAACCAAGATATTTAACATAAAAACTGTATGCCCACACACAGAATTGTACATAACTGTTCCTAGCGGCATCATTCATAATAGTCCCAAACGAGTAACAACCCAAACTTTCTCCCTCAAGAGAATGGATAAACAAATCATGTTATATCCATCCAATGGAATACTAATCAGCAATAAACAGGAATGAACTACTGATACAGGCAACAGCACGGATATATCAGGGCTGCTTAAGGCTGTGGTCAGGGGCGAGGTCAACTGCAAAGAGACATGGGGAAACTTTTAGGGTGACAGAATACTTCTGTGCTTTTATTGGGGTTATGATTACACAACTGTATGCAATTACCAAAATTCATCAAGCTGTACATTATTTAAATGGGTTAATTGTATTTTATGTACATTAAACACCAATAAATTATAAAAACTTTTCAATGGCAAAAAACAAAGAAAGAAGATAAAAGCAGAAATTAATGAGGTAGGAAATAGAAAAGGTTGATCAATAAATCAAAATCTTAGTTTAAAAAAAGCGCCAAACTATACACTTAAAAATGATTAAAACAATAAGTTTTGTTATGTACAGTTTACCACAATAAAAAATTAATACAGCACTAGCTAACTTGATTAAGACAAGAAGAAAGCATACATACAAAACAAGAAATGACCAAGGAAAAGTAAGCATTGACGCAGAGAAATTAATGCAAAACCATTTTGCTGCCCTCTACACAAATAAAATTGAATATACAGATGAAATGAATAATTTCTTATGAAAATACAGATAAAAAATGATCCCAATAGAGAAAAGAACTTAAACAGGCTGATTTTTATAGAAGAAATAGAGAGATATCAAAGAACGATCCCAGGAAAAGACACAGCCTGGATGGTTTCACAGGGGCATTCTATCAAGCCTCCAAAAACCAGGTAATTCCACTGTACCATATTTGTCCCAGAACATTGAAAACCAAGAGCATCTTCCTCATTTTTTCTTTTTAATGAGCAAGAATAACACTGATGCCTAAACATGATGAAGACATTACAAAAAAAGAAAAGTACACACCAAGTACTACACAAAACATTAACAAACAGAATACAGCACCACCTTAGACAAACAACGACACTAAAGTCAAAAGGACTTTATTCCACAAATTATGGTTGGTTCAAGATTAGGAAATCCATTCATACACTATATTAATAGTGCTAGGGAGGAAAAATCATGATTATCTCCAGAGATGCTAAATAACCCTTGATAATTTTCAATATCATGCCTGATAAAAGTACTTAAGAAAATAAAAATGATAAAATATACATATACCTTAATCCTAAACCTAGCATCTTAATGAACAAATTGTAGAGACATATCCACTATGACCAGGAAAAAGGCAAGGATTCCCACTACCTCCAAAACTACTCAATACTACATTGGAGGTGCTTGCCAGTGCAATTAGGTAAGTCAATTAGAGTCATAAGAATTGGTAAAGGAGTAAAATTATCTGTATTTGTAGATGACATTATAGTATACCTGAGAAATGTTAGATAATTCATAATAAAACTAACTCAAACAAAAAAAGAATTTAGTAAATTAGCGGGATATAATATTAATATATAAAAGTTGATAGTCTTCATAAACAAACAATAATGAGAGAACAAAATGGGGAAAAACACATTTACAATGCAAACAAAGAAGATTAAGCTACTTGGGAATAAGCAAAAAATGTGTGAAAACTACGTTTTAGAACTCTCCCGAAAGACACAAAAGAAAATTTCAATACGTGGAAATAAATCTCCTTTCTTGAACAGGAAAACTCAACTCAACATCAAAAGATGTCAGTTCTCCTTAACTTAGTTTAAAAATTTAAAGAAATCCCAATAAAAATACCAACAAACTTTTTTATGGTGCTAGATACTGATATTCAAATTCATATGGAAAAACAAACATGAAAGAATAGCCAAGAAACTTCTGTAAGAGAAAAACTAGGAAGACAGAGTAATCTAACCAGACATTAAAACACACTATAAAATGTTTATAATTAAAATACTGTGGTAGTGGCTCATGGATATATAAACAGACCAGTAAAACAGAACAGAAAGTCTAGAAACATACCCAAATGTAAATAGAAATTTAAAATACAATAAAAATGTCTTCAAAATCACTGGG
This sequence comes from Rhinolophus ferrumequinum, assembly GCF_004115265.2. Lineage (NCBI taxonomy): Eukaryota > Metazoa > Chordata > Mammalia > Chiroptera > Rhinolophidae > Rhinolophus > Rhinolophus ferrumequinum. The sequence goes on from NC_046293.1 coordinate 85,390,081, forward strand.
ACAAAGACTGTTTTAATAAACGAGTGGGAAAATTGGTTAGTCATTTAGAAAGCAGTAAAATGAAATCCATACCTCACAAGATATAAAATACACTCCAAATAGATCAAGGATATCAATATATACAAAATATGACACCATACAAATGCAAAAACAAGGTGAATTCTTCCTTAACCTAAGAGCAGATAGAGACTACTTAACTATGATTTAAAATCCAGAGTCAATAAGTTGTCTTTTAGAACTACATCAAGTTAATAAATAAAACCAACAAGGATGAGGTGGGGACCCAAAATGGAAAAAATAGAAAGAAATGGACCAAAATGGAATAGAAAGAAAAAAATGTTTTATAAATGAATACTATAACCAGTGAAGGGAGGTTTGGAAAGAACTAAGAAATTTTGGAAAGCAGATTTTTGACTATATACTCATAGGCTAAAGACGAACCAAAAAAAAAAAAAGAACTGTACACTAATATTACACACTAGTTAACAGGCTTGGTTTTTACAGTTATAAATTAACACTTTCAAAACTTGTGTGTATTTCTGGACTAAGAAAATAAGTAAATACATTATGGACAATGAGAACCACATTTCTCATTGTTAAAGAAGGAAGTTACAAATAAGAGAAAAGGCTAGAATGAATACCATAGTGTACTGGAAATATCAATATGAACTCATGACTATATATTATATATATAAACAAATAGATAAAAATGTGTATCTGCGTATACACATAAATATATTTTCTAACTCAATTCACTGAGAGAGCCTGGAAGAAATGACACTGTGATATCAATAAATACACTGAGAGCTGAGATTTTGGTTTCTAAATACTGGTTCCAATATACTGTAGAGGAACCAGAGCGCCTTAGAGAAACGGCTGATTCCAGGCCTGGGGCAGGGAAAGTATAAGATGAGCCCAGAACATCTTGTGATGCCAGAAAATAAAGATGTCAAAAGAGGACATAGAAATCAACTTCAAAAAGTTTCTAATGGCCAAATCTGAGACAATCTAAGCAACAAAATAAATTGTAATAAAAGATTATATCCCATAGCATAAAATAAGAATCCATGCACCAAACTGATACAAATTTAATATTTAAAGAGAAGGGAAACATCTTCCTTTAAGGAGAATTCCAACTAATAAATGTAAAAGGAATGATGGAAATATGAAAACATCATTTGGTAAACTCTAAAGTAATAATTGTTTCAAGCAAGA